>NW_026067989.1:0-152394 GCF_014885135.2 Alexandromys fortis
GACAAAAGGGGGAGATGTAGGGATAAGTCCCACCCCTTAGGGGGCGTGTTCGCCTCAGGCTAAAGTTCTCCTATAAAATTGGTGAGCGTGCTCCCAGCGCTCGCTTCTGCTTTCCTGGTCTCCGCGGGAACAGTGGTTCTGTAAGTCTATTCCTCCATTAAAGCTGTCTATATTTTGACAATCTGTCTGCATTCGCTTACGCCGTTACAAGCAACCGTTCTAAAGAAAACTCTAGAGAAGGAGTTCACAGATAGATCTAGGCTCTGTTGGGCACTATAGTTACTTCTGTATTTCTATAGTTACTATCGCTATAACTATAGAGGCTACACTCTTCCGTAGTTACTACCTCACTTTTCTCATGACCTCCAGAAGCGATTTACTAAGCATACGGTTTTGTTCTCAATTACCTGGGGTCAATGTTCTCGATTCTAGCCACACAATAAAATTATCTAGGGAGCCCTACTCTCCCAAAAAACCAAAGGAAGGAAAGTCTATAAATGGCAGGCTTGTCACATTTCCAAGATATCAAGGTCACTAAAGACAAAGACAAACTGAGAAACGGTTCCAGATTCAAGGAGTATATGAAGACAAAACTAAATTTATTGTAGATCCTGGGAAAGAGCATTGGTGCCGTAACTAGGTAACTAGTGTCAATGAACATCTCCCCTTTGACCTTGACACTACTGCTGTGGAAATGAGGGAGTGGATAAACATTTAGAAAGGGGCAGGAAAGACACAGATCAATTATTTATGCTTCATTTGCTTTTCTTTCTTTCTTTTTTCTTTTTTTTTTTTTTAAAACAAAGTCCTTCTAGACAGCCCTAACTATCTGGCCTGGAACTTGCTGCTACATAGGCCAATCCTAGAATAAACTCACAGTGATCATCATCACCACTACCTCTGCCACCACCACTGCAGCTCATAATTCTACCCTGACCCAGTATTATGGTTAAAGGCATGCAATGTCATTTGGGGATCCTTCTGCCTATTTAAAGCAAATATTGGAAATGGAGAAATGGCTCAGTGGTTAGAGCACTTATGATTTCAGAGGACCCAGGTTTAATTCCCAGCATCCACATGGCAGCTCACCACTGTCTGTCACTGCAGTTCTAGGAGATTCAACACCCTCTTCTGACATCTGCTGACATCCGGCATGCATGTGGTGCACAGACATACATGTAGGCAAAACATCACTGAGTGAAAAATTAAATTATTGTATTCAATGTATTTGCATGGTCACAAAGAAGACAGAGAATAGCTTGTTAAGGACTCTACTTCCACTATGTCGGCTCCAAGGATGGGAACTGGGTCGTCAGGCTCTGAGGCACTAAACCATCTTGCTGGACCATGTACTTTCCTTGAATGGCTAACATATTTTAAAATACAATGTTTAAAAAAAAATCCATCATTTTCCAGGGCATCTCCCAGATCCATATAGCATCATCCTAGGTTTAGGAACCTAGTTAGCATACTTTTCTCGACCCCTTAAATGGTGTTGGATTCTCAGGAAGTACTAGTCTCTCTCCTAGAACAAAACAGTAGGGAGATGGGCCACTGTGCTCCTCAGATCATTCCTGCCCCCCGGGGGAAAAGGAAAGAAATCTGATGGCATCTTAAAATTACTTCTGCACACCGCTAGCCTTGGACAAGCGTGTGTCCACTCTTAGCTTCCCAGATGTTCCTTTCCAGGCAGTTTTATCTTAATCCCACAGAGTAAAAGGCTTCCTTCCCTGTGGAAATTGGCAGATGCTAAATACCAACCTCTCCTAGCAAATACAGCTCTATGGAAATGAAACATAATCTGCCTTTATTAATAAGGAGGTGGCAAATGGCTCAGCGTGTACATGCGAGAGAAAAGCCAGAGGTAGATAGGAATGTGCCTGTCAAAGCAAAGGGGGGGAAGCAAGGAAGGTTAAACAGCACAGAAAGATCACTGGGTTTGGGATTCAATTTCAGTGGTTGCAAAAACAAGGCTCTTGGCTATTTGCATATAAATGTGCTGGGGGGGGCGGGAGTCACAGTTCTCAGCTGTGCATTTTAACTTTCTCCTTAAAATCTGTTTCCCAAAGCAGCTGCAGGAATCAGCTGCAAATTCCAAATCTAAAAATGAAAGTCACATGGCTGAATTGGGAAGGAGACAAGAGGAAGGCACTCAGGATGCTCCAGTTAACCCATTGGGGCCTGCAGCCCATCTGTGCTGCCTGCAAGCTTTTAAGAATCTCAGTACCCATGGTGCACTGGGGCACAATTAAATCTGGCTTGCTGTCGGCTACGGGTCAGAAGAGACAGATATCCCATGTCTGTGACTGTCTCAGAAAATAAGAATCTACAGTCTTGATTGACTAGCAGTCTGGGGGGGGGGGTCTGCATTTTTTTTTTAAAGGCAAGATAGGTGAATAGTTCAAGTTTAAGGGGCTAGTCTCTGTGGCAACTACTTGGTCATGCCATTAGGCAGTCACAGACAGTGGTAGTGGTGTGACTGGGTACAGTAAACTCATTATAAAACAAGTTGGTAGACCCTGCCCAAGACCCTGTATTATCTTTGGTTCAGATGCCTGGTATCAGGATGCTTGTCAGACACGGCCACCCTCCGGCTCTAGCTCACAGCAGCTAGCTTGAGTTCTTTAGCAAGGTGACCATAGCACAGTGATATGGAAGGAGGAGGCACAAGGCAACACTGAGAGCGAACCGGGTCTGGGAGTTTAGAACCGGAGTGCTGAGATGTGAGGGGCCAGCTTTTTCGTTCATAAAACTACCCTTAGCCTTAGAGATACCCAGTTATTTTTAAGGACCTTATACAGGGAATTCGAGAGGTAACACATGAATGTGAAGTGTCAATGGGGACAGCCGTGACCCATGGCCTTGCACCAAGAGGGAGGCGACCCCTGCGCATGCACTGCGATATCCTCAGTCGGCATGAGGTTGGGATAACTTGGCTGGCACAGGCTCTCCTTTTAGATGCCCAGACATTCGCAGCTCACCCCTGCCAGGCCTGCAGTCTCAGCTGCGCAGCGGCAGAAGACAAGGACAATTACCCTGAGTCTAAGAAAGTCGGGCTTGAACTGGTTTTCCTGACCCTGACATGCCGCATGCTCCTTGTACATCTAATCCCAACCCCATGCGGGGCGGCACCTCTTAACAGCTGCATCCTCAATGCCTGGCACGGCTTCAGCATTCAAAATTGGCAATAGGTAAACAGACATGGAACGCACGATGTCAGTTGATGGTGACATCAGCCTTTAGTTTGCGCGCGTCTATAATTGACTAGTGGCCTTACTCATTAGCATGCACAAGGGCTGTGTGGGTTCTGATTTATTTCAAAGGATCCATCCCTGTTTCCCTTGCTGTACAGAATTCTGGCAAACGACAGCACAAGCTATTTCTTCATCCGTTGCCCAAAGCAGATGCCTAAAGGCCTATATCCTGGTCCTTAAGGGTTAATGGGATTTAGGAAGGTGTTTCCAGTTTTCCCTAAAGCGGCGTCACTGAGCTGGGAGGGAATGAACTGAGTGGCTCTTCCCCGGTGCCAGTCTGCCAGTCAGCTGGGACCAGCCCATTGTCAGAGGCTGTTTTTCATGCCCTAGAAAAATATTCTCCCAAAAAAGCCTGCCAGTGATTAGCGAGTGCGAAGAGAGTACGCATCGCTCCATAAGCCCCTGCACCTGCCTCGGAGGTGTCTCTGCGGAACACGGTTTTGACACATTGTGTGAAGTGGGGTTGCAGAGGAGGCACCAGGGATGTCACACAGCAATTGAGAATTGGGATGGAGCCCTGAGCCTCCGTAGCCAGAGGAACCACTGTGGTCCCAAGAACCATTTTCTCAAATTCGCAGTGCAGATGGCTAACTCAGGCAGTGTATTAGAATCCTGGCTCCAAGGTTGGGTTCCAGTTTTTTTGCACACCTAGTAAGTAGCATGTGAACACTGAGTACCTTGACCACAGAGGAAAGAGCAGAAAGCTTCAGGCCAGGAGTGTTTTTTTTTTTTTTAAAAAAAAAAAGGGGGGGGCACACATTCATTAGAGATGTAGTTCTTATCAAAGGTGATCTCTCTATGTGCTGATCTCACAGTGTGACTCGTACACACCTCCCACTGAGACAAAAAGGTGAAGGTGTGCTCCCTCCCTCTAAACCACGGGCTGGGCTTGCAAACATCTAGAGAGTGATTCAGTGACTTTCTCAGGTAGGTTACAGAGCTGATACCCTGTCACCACTGTTCTCTCCAGACCCAGGCATCCCCCTGTGAGGAAGCCCAAGCATCCTGGGAAAACCCCCAGAGAAGCAGCCTCTGTCCCATAAGCCACACTGGGCTCTGGCTGACAGCTAGTACCCACTTGCCAGGCACGGAAGAGATTTGTATTTGCCAGAATCTCTTCAAATCCATCCTGGCAGTGGAGCCCCTCACTCTATGCAGCTTGCCCTCTCTGGAAGTGTGTGAAACAGACATGGGTAATGCGTGTGTCCTCGGCCCAAGACAGACTGGTGACAGAATCAGTGACCTCTGTTCCTGTGCATAGTCTGGAGATATTTTTACATGTACTAGGATCTGAGCTGTGGTGTCAATCACTCAGTTATTTTCTTTCACTCGGAATATCCTCTCTGCACAATTGGGCACTCTCGTTCCTTACGCTTGGACCGCATCTCCCAAGCTGGAGAACCGTGCATCTGATTGATTGCCAGAGAACCCCATTATGCACAAAGCTTTACCACACCTTGCTCCTCGTGCTCCCCCACCCCAAACACCTGGTCTGTGATTATTTAGTACAGCCATCAATTTAGGGGACGAAAACTTTGTAGCAGCATAGTGGGGCTGAAGCTTCCAAACTATCCCTGCTATTGGCAGGCTGACCTGCTCTTTCCATCCCACTGAATCCCTCCATCATCAACCCACTGCTGAGGTATAGGCCCTTAGGTATGTCATCACCCTGAAGGACTCTAGTTATTTCTGGATACCTCCAGCTATTTCTTAAATACATTGTCACTACCCTCGAGGCTAATAGCATAAAGATCTTGGACCCGCTCTTCACGGGCTCCCTATTGTTTGACAAAGCCAAAGAAGAACACTGAATGCCCTCTTGCCTTAGTGTCCCCTACCCCATATCCCAGCTATTGACCAAACCTCGTATCCTGTAGTAACTGCCATGCTCTGTTTGCGCTTTAGTAATGTCGAAGTCTCTGGAATGCTCTTTCCTTTCATCTCTGGAACTCTCTGTGGTCTTCCTAGCCAGGACTGTTGCTTTCACTCATCCTTCCCGGGCTCATACCCTCTCCTGCTAATGGCTCTGCTGCTGAACTTCCATTTCTACTGCCTGTCATTCACGCGCCAGACTGTCTGATTTCACAGGAGTTCTCAGTGTGCTTCGCAAAGTTAACAGCAACACCGGTGCCTAGAGCTCTGGTGAAAAATGAAGATTCTCAGGCCTTACTTCAGACTCAGTGAATTAGAAACTCAGGGATTAGAGTCCAGTGTATGATGTAATAGGCCCTCTGGGGGGCTTTTGGTGCATTGAAGTATTGAAACCACAACTTCGGAAAAGCTAAGTAAACATTAGTATCACTGGCTTTTCTTTTTTGTGTGTGCATGCATGTATGGGCATACACATATGTACACATGTCTTTGAAGGCCAGAAGTTGACATGGTAAGTTCAATCAGAATCTACAGCTTATCAAGGTCTGATTGCACACTGAAGTTTGAGAAGAATTTGTGTATGTGTGTGTATGTGTGTGTGTATGTGTTTATGCATCAAACTGGTTTTTTGTTTGTTGTTGTTATTTGTTTGAAACAGCATTTCTCTCTATAGCCCTGGCTGTCCTGGAACTCACAGAGATCTCTTGCCTAAGCCCCCTGAATGTGGAGGTCAAAGGCAGGCACCACCACATCTGGGGTTTGGAGCATGTAAGACCATTACTCTAGTGCTGAGCTATATCCCCAGCTGCAACAGAATTCTTTTTTTTAAAAAAAAAAAAAGAATTATCTTGTACAACTCTGCATCATAATCCCTAGCAAAGAGCCCAGTAGAACATAATAGCCACTTGATCAAGTCTACAAAAAATATTAGCAAAAATGTGTTTTCTGCTTCTTGTGGTCTTGAATAATGGAACGAAAAATAGTAGCAAAGTGCTTTGTAAACAGCTTCGTAAATGTGTGCTATAATAGTAAGTGTTGTACAAAAACTGGTTCATCAGGTCATTTCGTTCCAAATTGCTCAGAAAGTGCCGATTATTTAGCAAGTATAATTTTACACACACAAACAATTATGGTGAACAAGGGAGACCCAGCCAGCCAAGTGTGGTAGGAGAGGCAGCAGCTATGCACAGTTGCACAACTAGCCAAAATAGGATGGGATAAGTCCAGCAAAAGGGAGGCACACAGTGTGAACAGACACAATATTCACTTCCCTTTAGCTCAGTCAACTTTATCTCTCCAAGCCCCTTCCATGGTGAGGTATGAACATCCTAAGAAAAATCAGTCACTGAACACAAGGGATTTAGAAAGATTCAGACATAAAACTCTGACTTCATTTAGGAAGTCCACTTAAGCCTAATCTTAGGCAAGCATTTGGGTCAAGATGGTTTATATTTAAGGAAATCACAAAACAAGGGGGTGAGTGAGAGAAGAAAACGCTGAGCAGAAACAGGAACGGTGTGTTTACTCAGTGAGGGACAAAATGGATGCATTTGAGAGTCATCTCTGGGACGTCGTGAAGGACTGTGCTAGCCATGTGGTCACCTGTGTATAGCCTGTGTTGGGGAGGGGGGGAGGTGGGCTAATCTGCATGTAGCTCATGGACCTGGGAAAGATTTCCCCTGCAGCCCATATCCTTGAGACCATAGCATTATTGTCAGAAGGTCTAACACCACTTGTGCTGGCTCCTAAGGATCCTGGGAAAGTCCCCTCTGTGGTTCTTGACTACAGGAACATGCTTATCAATGTCCTAAGTGTCAACATCGCCCACAGTCACCCACATGACCTGAGCAAGGTTCCAGTTATTTCCTGCAACTCTATAACTGTGACGTGAGCTCTGGCATCACCCATACTTGGCCATTATATCCAGGGTGGGTCTCCACAGTCCAAGGCCTTAGGACTTCCACTGCTTATGCCATCAATCACACTTACTGAGTAACCGAAGGCAGTATTACCCTTCTCCCTTGGTTGCAGGCATAGAGCTTCCATTGCCACAAATTCTGGAGCTGCCCACATTCAACACATGAGATCTAGGAAAGGCCCCAGCTATATCCCACAACTCAAAAATTATATTTAACAGAGATGCACACCCATTCCATCTATACTTAGCCTAGGGGTACCCTCTAACCAATAACCTTGAGATCATGGCCACTTGTGCCAAAAGTCCCAGTGTCGACTCTGCTTGTATCATGAAACCTAGGAAGTTTTCTTTGCCAGATACAAACAACTATGATTGTGGATGCTATGGTCCAGACAAACCACTCACATTTATTCTGTGTTACTTACTGGGGGAGAAGATTCTACATGTATTCTATACCACCAAAATCCTAGCTGCCAGGGTCACCAAGTCCCAAGGCAACTTGCATTCATCCTGAATGACCTGAAGATGATTCTTTTGCCTCGCAGAGCTATGGGTTTGTATGCTGGTTTCACAGCATCTCCTGCCTTCTATAGATAGTCTGTTCCACATCCCATAGAACCAGAATCATGATGCTGCCACCACAAGTATCAGCGCTAAACTGTGGGGTCTGAGTCACAAATCTTTGGAAGCCCCGTTCATTGCACATTCACACACTGCCTTCATGGACTTCTATAGTATAGGCTATAAAGCTATTCATAGACATTGACGGCAATTGTTATAGGATATTTGCATAGAAATTACAGTTGTGAACTCACCTATAGTTGAAGCCAAATTATATAACTGATATCTTACACCCCCTCAAATTAAAACCACTTTCCTATGAAAATTGTTCCAAAAAATAGGAAGAGGTTACTTTGCCTGTTTTATTAGATGTGAAAGCATCACATTAGAAACAAAATAAATCATAGTACCTCTAACAACAGAGTTATTGTCCATAAGAGTTCACAGGATGATGAAATTCCAGGAAATAACACAAAAGAATCAATTAAAATACTGGAATTAAAATTCTTAGTAAGTGAATAAAATGCAATTCAGAGTAGGTAATATAATCTACACCAAGCAGAAGAAAGAACTTTTGAACCCAAGAACAGCTCCTCTGAGATAAACCAGAAAAAGAAAAAAATGGAAAGAGGAAAAAGGAAGAGGAGGAAGAGGAGGAGGAGGAGGAGGAGGAGGAGGAAGAAGAAGAAGAAGAAGAAGAAGAAGAAGAAGAAGAAGAAGAAGAAGAAGAAGAAGAAGAAGAAGAAGAAGAAGAAGAAGACAATAACTACGATGACAATGAGGAGTGGGAGAAAGAGGGGGAGGAGTACTTATGAGCCAAGCACGTAGTATAGTGAGAGTACTTGTCTCACGTGGGCCAACACCCAGGTGTTGTCCCCAGAACCGCAAGAAGAGTTTATGAGACATGTGAGACACAGTTAAGCAAACAAATAAGTTCATCATGGAAATTCCAGAAGGAAAGTGGAAGAAACACCCAACCCCTATTTAATAACACTGTAACTGGAGATTTATCAGCTCTTCAAAGAGATGTTGACATAGACAGGTGAAGCTCAAGTAACTGCCAACTAGATTCACCTGAAAGAGACCTACACTGAGAAGGTCACAGGACTAAGGCAAAGGAACAATTATTTTAAAAAGAAGAAGAAAAAAGAAATTGAAAACACAGCCTAAGAAAATTTTGATCTGCATTAAAAGCAATACTGAGCATGAAGCATACAGCAACAGTACCTCTGTGGACGTTAGGAAGATTTTAATTTTTTTTGGTTTTTCGAGACAGCGTTTTTCTGTGGTTTTGGAGCCTGTCCTGGAACTAGCTCTTGTAGACCAGGCTGGCCTCGAACTCACAGAGATCCGCCTGGCTCTGCCTCCCGAGTGCTGGGATTAAAGGAGTTCGAGGCCAGCCTGGTCTAGAAAAGCTAGTTCCAGGACAGGAAGCAAAAGCTACAGAGAAACCCTGTCTCGAAAATCCAAAAAAAAAAAAAAATGCATAAGATTCAGTAAAAGAGAGCTAGTTCTTTGATAAGAAAAAAACAAGTTGAAAAACCTTTATCTAGATTAACCAACAGAAAAAGATGACCCAAGAAAACTACAATTTGAGGTTAAAAAAGAAGCATTACAATGGACATCACAGGATACCATCATATTAGATTAAGATTATGTGTGCGAACAAGTTTGGAAACCTAGAGAATATAGATACATAGGCCCTACCAAAATTGAACCAGGAGAATTTAACCAGACAAACTACAACCAATAAGACTAAATTCATAATAAAAAGAAAGAAAGAAAAGCCTAGGATCAAACAGCGTCATTGTGGAATATTTGCCAAACTTCCTTTAAAGAACTAATGCCAATCCTTCTACAGAATTGAAAGCGGAGAGTCTTTCCAAAATAATTCTATGAGACCAACATAACCTAGATTCTAAAACCAGGCAGGGACGTGAAAGTCAGAGAAAGGAGAGGCTATAGATGAAAGGGGGGAGACACAGAGAGGAAGGAAGGAGGCAGGCTATAACCAATATCCCTGATAAACACATATGCAGAAATTCTCAACAAAACACTAGCAGTCCAATTCAACAGTACATCAAAAAATATTTCAGCATGATAAAGTTGATTTCCATCCAGGACAGCTCAACATAAGCAAATCAATATAACAAAGGATAAAAACCCTGTGATCATTTCTGCAGATACAGAAGAGCATTTGATAAAATGCAGTGTTGCCATATGAGAGAAATGCTGAACAGTTTAAGAACAAAGATGTTACACCTTATATGCACATAATAAAGAATGTGTACAGAAATGCGCGGGGGCTTCACACTGAATGCAATCCAAATCAGAGGCAGTGTAAGGATACCATCTCATCTCTCTTATTCAATATGGTATAAAAAATTTTGTCAAGCAATGGGACAAGAGAAGAGATATGAGACATTACAAATAGGGACAAGTCAATTTTTCTTGTTTGCAGGTGTGATCGTGTATATATCTGTATCTCTCTCTCTATGTATATATATATATATAGTGTGTGTATATATATACATATATATACTAAAAGACAGCATCAAATGACTAGTAGAATATATAAATGAATTTAGTCATCCAGAAAGAAATAAAAGTAAATCAGTAGGTTTTATGTACACATTAACCAAATTTTCAGAAAAGTAAATCATGAAATCAACCCTGTTCATAATAGCAGCAGCAACAGAAATATCTGGGAATAGTCATGGGGAGATGACTCAGTCAGGTAGCTGCCTGCCTTGCAAGTACAAGAACCTGAATTTAATTCTCCACAACTCACATTAAAAAAAACCACAAAACAAACAAGGCGGCGTAGTGGAGCTGTATTTTGGAATGAGGTAGGGAGAAGGAAAGCAGCACTGAGACACACAGATTTAAGAGGCTCCCTGACTTGTCAGTTCAGCATGCTTGGCCAGTACCAGGCCAGTGAGAGACAGGGTCTATTAATAAGTAAATAAGTTTAATATATAATTAAAAATGGATGTCCAGATGAATGGCACTTGAAGCTGTCCTCTGGTCTTCACACACACGCGTACTTACACTGCCACACACAAAATACATAAACAACACACTCTATCTGTCCCCCCCCATAAATATCTAGGAATATTCTTATCCAAGTAAAAACCCTCTATAATGAAAATTTTTAAATGCTGGGGAAAGAACCTGAAAAATAAATGGTAAATGGAAAGATGTCTATGTACAAGAACTAGGAAAATTAAGTTGTTAAAAATTCCTGTACTACTGAAGTGATCTACGGATTCAAAGCAATCCCCATCAACAGAACATGACATTCTTTACAGAAATAAATTTATCTTAAGATTGTATAAAACACAGAAAACATCTTTAGTAGCCATACTGTAATAGGAGAGAATCAAACTGGAAGTGTCATTACAACCACTTTCAAAACATGCCCCAGAGCCTTTCAGCCACGCCAGCTAGTTTCCAGTAACTCAACAAAATGACGAACACAAAGCGAATAAGGAGGGGCACTTGCTGTGTGTTCTCTAGACCCGTTAGGAAACGTGGAGTTGTTCTTTTGGCCACATACATGCAAGTCTACAAGAAGAGTGGTATTGCAGACATCGAGGTATTGGGCGCTGTTCCCAAAGGAATGCCCCATTAACTGCCACCAAACCGGAAGAATGTACAAGTGGGCATCATTGTAAACAAGCAAATTAAGGACAAGATTCTTGCCAAGAGAATTAACGTGCAGAGTGCACACATCACTCTAAAGAACAGAGACAGCTTCCTGAAGTGGGTGAAGGAAATGATCAGAAGAAAATGGAAGCCAAAGAGAAGGTCACTTGGGTTCAGATGAAGAGCCAAGTTGCTTCACCCAGAGAAGCATACTTTGAAAGGACTAAAGGGAAGAAGACTGGGCTGCTGGAGCCCATTCTATATGAATTCATGGCCCAATGTACAAAAAGAAATAAAGGATCTGGAATGTAATTTTATATTGTATGTAATATATATTATATTACACATATAATATATGTATATAAAATATATATTATATTACATGTATGACATATGCAATATTATATATATGTATCCCACAATCAAATTATAGTATAGTAATGGCACAGATCTGCAAGATACAATGGAGATTCCCAGAAGCAAAGCCACTATCTAGCCAGGTAATTTCAAACCGCCACAAACATACATTGGAAAATACACGATCCTGTGAAAAATCAATTTCTACAGAAATCAACTCAGAACACACCAGAAATCTAAATGGGACACTTGAAATTACTAAAAAGAAGAAGAAAACAACAACCACAACACTTCAAGAATGTTCTGGCTAGGACCTCAAAAGCAAAGGGAAACTCAAGGCACATGAAGCATCAAAACACAAAGCTTCTGCACAGCAAAGGAAAGGCGAAGACACAACCTGCCCAAGCAGAGGAAACACTTGTCAGCTGAATAGTGACTGGATGGTTCCTATCCAGAGGGTCACTACTCAGAACAATTCTAGAACTCAGAAAGCAGTTTATGAGTAACAAATTACCTAAGCTAAATTGGGCACACTGGGCCAGCAAGATGGCTCACTGGGTAAAGACACTTTGTAAAGGCCTTGTGGCATGAGCTTGCTCTTCATCCTCAAAATCCAAGAAAAGGTGGCAGGAGAGAAACAACTTCAGAGATGTCCTCTGGCCTCCACATGTGTGGGTAGCTACATTGTGCACACACACAATAATAATACAATTTGGTAATTTGGTACACATTGTAAAGAACAATACAGCTATCCCTCAAAAACTACAAGATAGGATTAACATACAATCCTGCTATCCTATATCTAGTTTTTTTTTTTTTTAGCATCATGGGCAGTCAATATATGGCAGTTCTGTTGAACTTGTCCATATTGGGTTTCATGGTCTAATTTGATAAGGACAACTGACCACGTCTCTTCCTCAAGTGGGCACCACATCTCCTTACAGATAGTTGTGAGCTCCCATACCATGTGGCTGCTGGAAACTGAACTCAGGACATTTGGAAGAGCAGGCAGTGCTTGGGAAAATGAAATCAGCATAATATAGTTATAACCATGTGCCCATATCGGTTGTGACACTAGGCACAGCAGCGAAGATACACAATTAGTCCATCAACAGATTAAGTGGATAAAGAAAACAATGTGTACTTCTATAATGAAGTAGTTTTGGCCATTGTGAAAAGAAATTAAAGAAAAACACAGTAGGTAAAGTAAACCACCAACTACAGGAAGCTGATGCAGATGTAATTGAACTAACGAGGGGCCCATGTTCTAGCCCCAGCAACCAGTAAACCTTGGTAACTTCAGCCACATGGTTCTGGACTTAGAGTCCAGGATACACACACAAAAAAATGGGTTGTGGAGTCTCCTTTCATAGCTAAGAAAAGCTGCTGAGAACAGACATGTGTCAGGATTGTCCCTCCATGGAGGCCTAGAGAGGCCATTGTGTGAAAACTGTGAAAGTGAAGCCTGGGTTTTATTGGCGATACCAAGTTGTTGAAGAAGCCAGAGTCATGGGATACTTGCCAAGGAGAGCTGCCAACAGGGAGTAGAATCAGCCCGAGAGAAAGAAGTGTGCTGCAGTCAACAAAGCTAAAAGGAGTTGGAGATCGGAAGAGCATTTTGACATCAGACATGGAGAAGCAGAGTTTGGAGCTGCTTGCCCAGCTGGTTTTGGGTCTTGCTTTGGCTCAGTATTTCTTCACCATGACTCCATTTCTTCCTTTTGGAATGGTAATATATATTTTGTGCCCTTGTATGTTGGAAGGATATAATCTGATTTTTAAGTTTGATTTTACAGGGGTCACAGTTAAGAGACGGCCTTGAGTCTCAGAAGATACTAAAATTTAGACTTTTAAACAGCATTGAGATTGCTACAGACTATGGGAATTTTGAAGTTGGAATGGATGCCTTTTTGTATTATGATATAACCATAAGCCTACGGCGGCCAGGGAGCATTATGTGATGGTTGGAGTGAGAAAGTTCCCACAGGTACATGGATTTGAATGATTGACTACCAGGAAGCCCGACTATTTGAAAGGATTAGGAGGTGTAGCCTTGGAGTGGCTGTGGCTTTATTAGAGAAAGCATATCACTTGAGGTGGGCTCTGAGGTTTCAAGGGCCCAAGCCAAGCCCAGAGACTCTCTCTCTTCCTACTGCCTTTACATCTGGATGTGGAACTCTCAGCTACCGTATCTGTTTGCATGCTGCAATGGTTCCCTGTCATGGAGATGGTAAACTACATCACTGAAAGCGTCAGCAAGCTCCAATTCAATGCTTTCTTTTATAGGAACTACCATCCATGATCATGGTGTCTTTTTCCGGCAATAGAACTGAGATACTACCTAAGTGAGGTGTTGGCCGTGGGAAATGGACAAAATAATAAATCCAGGTCAGACAGCATAAAGATATATGGGATGAGCAGGAAAGGCACTAAGGACGATTCCTAGGAGTCTGGTTTAAACAACTCTAGATACAACAGCCACATTACACTCTACAAGTCAGGTTTGAGAGCAGTCTGGAAAAGAGACTAAAGTTGAAATGCCCATAAAATATTCACGGGAAACATACAGTACAAAGAGAGACATGCAGTATTAAAGAGAAACGGGGGGGGGGGGAGAGAGAGAGAGAGAGAGAGAGAGAGAGAGAGAGAGAGAGAGAGAGAGAGAGAGACACAGACGGAATGTCAATAGAGACCCACAGCACCAAGGACAAGAGACACACAGTGCAAAGGGAGGCCTACCTGTGGAAGCAGGGGGAGCTCAGAAGGGAGTTGAGATAGGCATCTAATCTCTTACCTAGTCTATGAGCCAACCCCCACTGCAACCCACTAAATTAAATTGAATTTCCTCTTTATTCAGCACAGGCTGGAGACAGAGCACATGCGGGCCAATATTCACTAGTCATCATGCTTGACCCAGTGGTGGGCATCGGATCCACCCACAGTTTCTCATGGATTTCCCTAGGCTTTTCTTAAGATGGGTTTTTATTTTTACCCAGAGTGTACACTGCCTAATGTTAACTATATTAAGTTAAAAATCACAGAAAACTCCTCTAGCTGATGGTTATCTGTGAAGAACACGGGGGCTGTGCCTGGGAGGTGCACAAAGAACAGTTTCCTGGTTGGTTATTGCCAGAAACTGAAGGTCACATTGTCATGAAACTGATGGCTAGGGGGCCCTCCACCCCCAGTTTAATGGCAGTGGGGATAGAGAAATGGGGGTTCTTGGTTTAAATAAGGTCAGGCATGTAGGGCCCTCATGATGGCATTAGTTCCAATAAGAAAAGGCCTGAGAGCTTGCTCACCCTCTTTGCAACTTGAAGAGCCAGCAAGAAGGTGACCATATGTCAACCTAGAAAGAAGCCTTTACCAGAACCCAGCTCTGCTAGCACCTTGGGCCTGGACGTCCCAGCCTTCAGAATAATGAGATTAGGGTGTCTTGTCTAAAGTATTTGGTTACAGCATCCCCAGGAGAGCGGCACAGTTATGTTTACACTGATGTGTTCAGAAGGCAATTATGCATACGCTGTGACTGATGCATACTGCTGAATGAATTATTGACTTCAACCAAGTTCATTACATTTTTAAGAGAGATTTTTTTCATTTCTAATTATGTGTACATGTAGGTGGGGGTGTGCACACAAATGCACAGGGAAGCCAGAGGCATCGAATTGCCTGAAATTAGAATTACAGGAGGGTATGAGGCATTTGACAGGAGCTCTGGCAACCAGCAGACTGATCTTCATTGCTGAGACACGTCTCTAGCCCCATCCTGGGCTTTTCATCTTAGAATCAGAAAGACATGCCCAGACTCCTAGTTAAGGGGCTGAATTGACTGTCACTTCTTATGAGCATCCTGCTGGGCTTCGAGGGGCAATGGAAATATTGGAGCTTTGCCTTAAAAAAGCCTACTCTCTAGTTTGAGCGACATAAACTGTTAGGAAAACAGCAATAAAGCAGGAGGACGCAACAGCAGAAGGCAAACCCGAAAGCACGCATTGCTTTCTCCTTCATTTTCTACACCCAGGAAGTTGCCAAAACATGTCATCCATATGACAAAGTGTCTGTAAAATCCATTCCTCCCCAGAGCCTGTAAAAGTCCATAAATAGTGTTAACAGAGTCCTTTCACAATGAAAAATGAAGTCAACTATTTCAACCGCCCCCAATTATCAAAGAAGATGAATAGAAAATGCCATTAAGTAAGTAAATAAGCAAGCTTAGGGTAAGGCCTGTTAGTAAATGAGATCCTTTCTGCTCATTCTCTTTCGAGTCCTTAAAAATTCGTGGTAATTAATCAAAAGCTTACTCTGTGTTAACATTTTTCTAGAAATAGGTCCATGAGTTAAACCCCTCTCCTGTCTCCTATCACATGTGGGGACAAATGCATACTCTATGAGTGGCCTCTTACATTACTAATTACCTGCTCTTGTCCACTGCCCACCTACCGTCACCTTCACTTCCCACGCTCCACCTACACTGGGCATCTTTATATCTACCATAACCTCTTTATTTGCTATGGAAACATTAACACAAGTATTTTCTGGTCTCAGTATTTTCAATTTTATAGGTGTCATTTTTTCCCCCACTCTATATCTTTCTCTGAAATGAAAGTGATCTAAGACATGATCCTTTTGTGTATATTAATTGCTTAATTTCTGGCTTTATTTATATATAATTATTAATTATATTTAATATATCAATATGAATATATAACATATGCATATATGACCATATTGTTACATATTCAATTTATCTTCAATACAATATATATTATCTTTATTCAACAGAATCTTGGTGAAGGCCAAGCCTTTGGTTTCTTTTGCCTACTATATTCTTGGGAGTTTAAACATTCCTAGCACACAGTTATCCCTTTACTGCTTATATACCCATTGTGCTGGAGTTTAATTGCAAGGACACATGAGAAAATTAGAAAGAAAACTACATTTTACATGATCTCATTCTTTAGTTGCTTTTCATGTCCATGATAGGACACCATGATCAAGGCAGCTGATAGAAGAAAGTTTAGTGGGAGCCTAACAGTTTCCGAGGGCGAGTTCCATGCTCATCATGTCTGGGAGCATGAAAGCAGGCAAGAATGGCACTGGAGTAGTATCTAAGAACTTACATCCTGATCCATAAGCTCAGGGCAGAAAAAGGTTCTGAACAGCTCAGAGCCCACTCTCAGTGACACACTTCCTCTAGCAAGGCCACACCTCCTAATTCTTCCTAAATATTTCCACCAACTGGAGACCAAGTATTCAAGCACTTGAGCCTCTGGGGGAACTGTTCTCACTCAAAATAGCACCCCTTGCTTATAGAAAATCTTAGGGAGCCATTAAAAATGTTGAAGAAATAAATGAGTTCACCAAGTTTATAGGATACAAAATGGATGTTCAAATCAACATTTATAAAGAGGAGCTATGAATTAAGAAAGTAGTATTTGTAATAGCATCAAAAAGAGTAAGCACCTAGAAATACATGTGACAAAGGGTAGAAAATTTATCTTTTGAAAATTGTAAAACATTCTTAAGACAAATTAACAATCCATAAAAGTGGAAGGAAACCTTATGTTCAAGGACTGAAAAAAATATTTGTTTTTGTTTTTGTATTTTGAGACAAAGTCTCTCTATTTAGCCCTGGCTGGCCTGAAACTGGCCACATAGACCAAGCTGGTCCTCGAATAAGCTTATCTAAACTCCCAGAGTACTGGTATTAAAGGCATGAACTTCCACACTGGGGGATGTCAAAACAACAGGTCTGTCTGCAATTCCTTTGTCAGAGTCAAATAGAAAGATACTTGAGACCACTTAAAAGGTTGGCTTTTTGATTTTGTTTTTTCCCCAGAGGTGGCATGAGGGCTAGTCAGGTACCAATAAACAAAATCTAAAATAATATTAAGTGATGCTACCTACAACAGCATGAAAAAAAAAACTCAGAAATAAACTAATAAAAGGCACAGCATTCTTTCTATCAAAATTTCATCTGATTCACTTGAAGAAATGAGAAACTGTTTCCAAAAATTAGATGGCAATTTAAGAATAAACAAAACAACCTAGAGGAAGTTACCAAAATTACAGTAGTCATGCCTCTTAATTTCAAAACTACATTATTCAAATCAGGGTGGCGCTATCAAGGCAGACCCAGGGATGGATGAAACAGAATTAAGTTCATAAATGAGCCTACATGTACATTGTCAGTTGATTTTTTTTTGAAACCAGATGCCAAGACGACCCAGTCAGGACAGAATCATCTCAGTGGTGCCAGGGCAACTGGCTATCCAACTGAAGATTGAAATAGGGTCTACGGAGCATAAAGATAATCGCATGCTAAATGTACCCCGTGTTCACTGTAAGAGCTAAAACTATAGTTTTAGAAGAAAACACGGGCATGAATCTTCATGACAATGAGTTAGGAAAGGTTTTCTTAGATATAACTTAAAATTAAAAACAATTGGAAAAAAATGGGTAGATTGTGTCTCATTCAAATTAAAATTTGTGCTTCAGAGAATACCACAGAAAAAGAAGACAATTCTCATACTGGGGTAAAATGTTTGAAACAGGTGTTTGGTCATGAAATTATGTTCTGAATAAAGATCTCCTAAACTAGTAAAGTGACAAAATTGTCCAGCTAAAATCGGAAAGTTGAATATACATTATCCAAGACAATAAGTACAGGCCAATAAGCCACACAAAGCAATACCCGACAAAATCACAAAAATGCAGATCAAATGGAACCAATGGCATGCCCATGCAAAATCATGACGAGGTGCCACTTTTCACCCAGCTGCATGACTCCACCAACAGATAGGTGTTTCCAAGCACTGCCAGATGTAGGGAAGGCAGAGCCACCACACACCGTCAGCAAGAGTCTGAAATGGTACCGTGGTTATGGAAAAGTCTAGAAGTGCTTCAAAAAAAGAAGAATTACTGCATCACCCAGAAATCCCAGATTTTGCACCAAGAGCAGAGAAAACAAATGTCTGCATGCAGCTTTATATGTAGTCATAGAAACATGATTCAAAATGACCTAGATTCACATATAATTTCATATGTGTGTATGTGCTTACACATATACTTCAAGGCATATATGTAACTTAACATATAGAATAACAAACAGGAACCTTGAAAATATGCCAACTGAAGAAATCTAATGCTAAAGGCCACCTATTATGTGAATCTATTCCTGTGACATGTCTAGACTAGGCAAACCCACAAAGAAAAAGTGAATTTCTGACTGCCATTGCTTGTGTAGGGATATTAAAGGAAATTAGGAATTAAATTCTAAGAGATTAATTATATCAGCATTTTTCTTCGGGGCCACCAAACAGCGCCCAAATCATGAGATGGAGACTTCTTGTTAGTTATGAATGCTTAGCCTAGCTTAGGCTTGTTTCTTGCTAGCTCTTTAACTTAAATTAACCTGTTTCTCTTTATCTACTTTTTGCCCCGGGGATTTTTATATTTCTTCCCTTCTGTATATATTATTTTCATTGCTTCTCATGGCTGGCTGGTGGTTGTCTGGTTTCTGGCCCTGGGTGTGTCTCTCTCCTTCTTCCTTATCCTCTTCTCCTTCTTCTTCCATTCTTCTCTCCTCTAGCCTAGATTTCTTTTTTTTTAACAATTAAAAAAAAACTTTGAATCAATTTTCACTCATGAACATTTTTCTCCTGCAAGCACTCATTACTGTAAAATCGGAGTCAAGGCATCTGACAGCTCACTTACAGTTTTTCTTCATAAATTGGTTCATGAAAGAGAAAGCAAATTTAAGGTTGAAGTAAGAGAAATTAGTCCTTCTAAGTTGGTGGTCTAGATTTCTTTTCCTACTTATTCTCTCTGCCAGCCAGCCCCACCTACTCCTCTCCTTCCTAGCTATTGGCCATTCAGCTCTTTATTAGACCAATCAGGTGCCTTAGTCAGGCAAGGTGAAGATCTTTACGTAATTAAACAAATATCCTTACATCGTTCAACAAATGCAGCATAAAAAATGTAACATACCCTTACACAGTTAAAGTAATAGTCTACAGCATAAACAAATGGAATGTCTCTCTGCCTAGTTACAATAATACTCCACAACACGATATGTTTTTCTTTCAAGAGTGATAAAATACAGTAATGCTTGTACAAATTTATGAATATACTAAAAAAATCACTATATTATACAGTAAAAGTGGGTGGAGTGCGTGGGATATGAATCATACCTTAATCAACTCTTATCTGAAAAACCAAGCCTTTTTATTTTCAATATTCCATTGTTTTTTTTGTCGATGCTATTGAAAATAACTTTAAAATTTATACAAATAAGCAGCCACTATTGTTCGGATATTGGGTGCTTTAAACTGCCATCTTATGGCTCCTGTTAGAGAACAGGTGTGACAATGGCATCTGCTGCCTAAGGACTGATGTGTGTGTTTGCCCTGACAGAGCCAAGCCTGCCTCTTTGAGTTCTTAGACACAGTTTCTTGCTTTGTTTTCTCCAGCCAGAAACACTGCCTGTTTTATTGGTACAGTCTCATGGCATTGCTGGGAGCATACCGGAGCATGCAGGTGGCTCCGGACTTTGAGGGTTGTCTGTGACGAGAATAGCATCTCTTGTAGTTTCCTAAGTAGTGTGCACAGGGAAGGCACTGCCCAGTGAAGGCGCTGCCCCTGCGGTGGTTGTTTTTGCCTGCAGCATTCACTCACACATGCTCTGAGTCCCAGCCCAGGCACAGATCATATGAAACTTTAAGTGCACCGTCCACCGTGGCCACCTGAGCCACTCTGCCATCCTCACTGCCCAGGCCCACATCCCACAGACTCCCATTCAGCTCCTCCGAGGCTCCGGGAAGGGCTACCTTTGCAGGCTCTCTTAAGTCCTTGTTCTATGTCAGTAGTCACCTGCCTGCCTCTTTCCTGTGTAGTAATTACACTGTATTCATAGCCTGATTTGACATTTCCAAAGAAAAAGTGCAATTATAGCATCCCGAAAGGCGGAAATAACCTGCTGATGATATTTGAGGAGGAAAAAAAAACTTTTCGAGATTTGCTTCCACTAAGTACCTCTGAACAGTGTTAATCTATGCAATTGGAGGTGAGGGTTGCCTCATTTTCCTTCGCCTAATTGTTAAACTTGACCCAACTTCAAAGTTTGGAACACCCCAAGTGAGGAGACCTCAAACTGAGCAACTTACAACACCGAGAAGCAAAGCGTTTCACAGGAAAGAAAAGGTGACGGCCAATCTATGAAAACTCATCCAAACTCGTTCATTAGAACATTATTTATATTATCTCATGTTAATTAGCAAGGGTAATTGCTGGTATTTACATGATTCATTTCAATTTATCATCACCTGTTGACCAAAAATGCCAGAATTTCAATATTTCAATCATAAACTTTTGCTGTACTTCTCCCTCAGAGGGTTTTTTTTTTAATTTCCTTTGAGTGTTTGGTTTGAGTGTTAGCATTAACACTGTACTAACAATACACAATTTCAAGACACACAGAGCAGGGTCCAAATTGTGAGTTTGCCATCTGATGGCTGTTTGACCTTGATCGCCAAGTCCAGAAGTCCCCACTGTTTCTGGCAACGTACTGAGTGAGTCTCTGCTTCATTTGGCTCTCCTGGGAGACCTTCTCAGCTGTTTTGCTTGAGAGATATGGAGTCTGGAGCTGAAAGGATATTTTCATATATCTGCATGCTATAATTAAAAGTCCTACACTGAGGATTCTGTGTCCTTGGGAGCCAATCCAGGGCTCCAGAATCCTCAAATGACCAGGTGCACCATAGCTATTATCTCCTAGGCGTCTTTTCAAGCTTCCTCTCGCCTCACCAGGCCTTTTTTGTTTTCCCTCAGCAAGTCATCATTCGGGATGCAGCTCAGTCCAAGGGCAGCCTTAATTAATGAGCCAGGTTTCTGGCATTGATAAGAATGGCTGGGTTAAGGTCGAGTGTGGAGGGCAGTTTTCATTAAATACACTAAATGTGGTTGCAATTTGAAATGATGCCGCCTATCACTTCCCGGGCTGCTGTTCTGTTACAGTGGAGCTGCTGTTCTTCCAAATTCAAAAGCAGTAATAGATGATGAGCAATGCTGGTCCGAGGAACAGGACACAGGTACTCAGTCATCTGGATAGCATCTAAGTGCTCCCTGTCCTGAGTCTGCTGATGCCCCTCTCCCAATCTCGGCATCCCCAAGCTTTTTCTGGGTCTCCTGGGCTGTTTGCATAACAATCGCGTGTCAGACATTGTAGAGCATTTTAGATGCTGCATCAAAAGCCTAAAACAATAGCATTATTTTTAAATTTATATCAATTACTTTTCATTCATAGCCTATTTCTGTAATGATAAAAAGAATATCTATTCTTACAGAAAGGCTATATTAATGAAGCATTCACATTCTACTCCTGCACCATGGATGTCTCCATCCTTTATAATAAATACATTTGTTACTATTGCTGAATGGATATTTGTTGTGGGAATACGGTCTGATAGTCAATAGTATTGAGGTGTTTGGTCCAAGGGCATGATCTTCTCTGGGGACCAGGGCAAGGGATGAATACTCTCTTGGATGGTGGTTAGCTCAAGCCACGGCTGAAAAATTTCCCATAGACCTCTGTATTAAGGGCCCAGCAGATTATTAATCCACCATTATCACTTAAGATCTATCTCAGGCACAGACTTGTTCTTGGTTTCATGTTCTATGAGTCTGCAGAAACACAGAGTGGCTGCGCTCTATCGTTTTAAGACTTCATAGCATCTCACTGACTGAAGCCTCTACACACCTACGCACGCCTCCTCCCTCCCAGAAGCTGATCCTATTTATTCCTGTCTCCATAAGTTTACATTATCCAGAATCCCTATAGTGAAAACCACACAGCACATAACCATTCCATGCTGGCTCATTCCATTTAGTAATATGCTTTAACAGTTCCTCCATGTCTTTTCTTGGACTGATAGCTCATTTCTTTCTAGTGCTAGGTAACCTGCATTTTTTAGATGTGCCTGTTTATTTACCCATTCATCGACTCAAGGGCATTTTGGTCACTTCCCAGATTTAACAATGATTAAGGAAATCACTATGCACATTCTGCATGTATGGGTATTTACGTGTGCTTAAGTTTTCAACTCATTTGGATACACATCGAGGAATGTAATTGCTAGATCACATGGCAAGAGCAGTCTTGTGCAAAACTGTCATGTGTACCATTTCTGCCTTCTCATCCACAATGAACTAGAATTTTCCATGAAAGCCAGTGGTTGCCAGCATTTGGTATCTTCTGTTATGTAGTAGTATCTTACTATTATTTTAATTTACCTTTTATTAAAGATGTGGTTTGAAGCATTTTATAAGCTCATTTGCTATCTATATTATTCTCTTAGTAGAGACTCAAACTGTACTTTTATTTATAGCTGTTTATAAGTAAATTAGACATGAGTTAAAACTTAAATATTCACATTTTAACAAATCAATTATAGACACGAAGAAAGTGCATTGTCAAAGAGAAATGGGGAATAATCTCCCACATGAGCACCAAATACTGGTGCTCCAACGTCAGGTGTGAGCACTAACTTAGAAAACAAAGCCAACGAACAAAACCCCCAGACGAACAGCAAGAGGGTTGTGACCAGAAGCAGAAGCAGTATTACGCCAGAAGTGCTTAGGCTGTGCCATACCAGAGACTTCACAATGTAGCACACCCACACCAAACAATGGAAAGATAACTTTAAACCCCAGAATGCCCTGGCAGGTGAAGGAGCCCCAATCCAGGTGTATCAAAGGTAAAAGGCCACTTCTTGGTCTTGCCCCAAGCCATGGCTTATTGAGATCAGGTCCTACATGTAGAGAGATGCAGCTCATATCTGCCAGGTCTACTTTGCAGGAGAAACTTTCTGTAACCCCATCCCTAATATCCAGCTCGGCCACAGGTGCTGGTACAACCGCTGTAACCATCTGTCTGGGAAAGACCGACAGTGCCAACACGGTTGCTTTCAATGAATATATTGAGTGCACATCCATCTATCTATCTGTCTGTTTGTTTGTCTGTCTGTCTGTCTGTCTACCTTTATATCTATCTATCATCTAGCTAGCTAGCTATCCATATTCAGCACCTTCAGGCTAAGGTAGGTACTGATCTTGCTTATCATTTCATAATAACTAGCTCAAGGCTCAAAGTGCTATCAGGAGTCTTTGACTGGTTGGAAGGCTTTAAGCGTACACACTCAGTTCTGGCTCCTAAAACAAGGAGGCAAGCCTCTCCTGATGTCATCTTGCTCCATCCATAAAATGGGGGCTTTGCCTTTTGTCAGTGGGCGAGACAGCCAACTCAAGGTGTGCCCATCTCTTCTACCTTCTTTGTCTTCCTTACTCTCGCCCCATTTTCAGGACCTTTGCTCGGGCAGCTCCCTCTGCCCGCTGCTCTTGCTGCCTCCTTTCTGTTCTTCAGGTTCTGGCTCCTCTGACCACATCGAATGCCCGTCCTCCCTTAAGCTATTCATCCTCCCTTAAGCTATTCATCATCGCCTCCCCCTCCCTGCCCTACCTCATTACTCTCTGACAATTACCAGGAAGCCCATTCTTTCCTCATGTAACACATACCCTGAGCATTCCTCCAGCCCTCTTCTGCAGGAGAAGAGGACGTGGACTATCCTATTGTTGGTCCTATGCCCAGGGCAGTGCTCAGTATGATCACAGCTCCATAAACGAGGGCAATGAGAAAGCACCTCCTTTGCTCCCATTTATCACCGATGCATCTGCTCCGTCTCACAGGTACCTGGCTTGATATCCACAGCAGCTGCCTTTAGCTTCCAGCTCTTTCTTAGGTCTCCCCTGTATTATCCTTCGGAGTGAGTGAGACTCCCCTCTGGCCACTGGCCCTGACTGATTTTCCAGCACCTCTCCTCCTTCCCAGTCCCATCTCAGCACTGAGAGATGAAGAGAGAGAGGAAGAAGGTGGGAAGGAAGGTTCATTTGAATACAAATTACGCCTAGTTCCAAGAAGGCCCACATTTATCAGCAGGGTTAGGCAGAAACAGAAAACCCAGAGGTAGCTGGGTTCTCTAGAAGGGCCTTAAAAGAAACACCACAGGCAAGGCATGAGCAAGGATGATGAGAACCTGGAAAAACACCTTTTCCTCTAAAGCAGTGGTTCTCAACCTGTGGGTCACAACCCTTTTAGGGGCCAAATGACTCTTTTTCTGGTTCACCTAAGACCATCAGAAAACTCAAGTATTTACATTATGATTTGTAACAGTAGCAAAATTACAGTTATGAAGAAGCAACAAAAATAATTTTATGATGGGGGGGTGTCACTGCAACTTGAGGTACTGTATTAAAGGGCCGTAGCATTAGGAAGGTTGAAACCACCGCTCTCGAGTTTAGCTTTCCACTAACTAGAAATTTTGAAATTCTAAAAGCAATTAGGTAGTTTAAATTTTCTATTTTTTTAAAACCTGGGGCTGTACAGGCTACCAGGGGAGCAAGAACATGAACACAAAAACCAATGTTCTTTAACGGCACCCCCAGAGATCATGACCAAAGCGTCTCCTAGAGCAATCAAGCAAGGCAGTTCTTGTGTTCCGCCCTGTGTACTCTTCTCCCGCTTGGTAGTCCAAAGTGTTCTATGTGTTTGAGCTAAAATTAATGTAACGGGAAAGAAGCATCACAACATGATCTGTCCCTTCTTGCCTGGAGCTGCAGTAACAGCTCGGATGCACTGAGCCCTCCAAAGGCACCGAGATAACTGCCTTCTCTGCATCATTTCACCGCATGCTCAGAACCACATGTAAAGCTTATTGTTATTGCCCGCGCTCACAGGTGAGGAAACGGAATCTTGGGTGTGCTCCAAGGGTCACGTGACCGGCAGAGGGAGAAGCAGGGTCTCGCAGGAGCAGTGCTTCTTCAGCGGCTTGTGCACAGCAGCTGCCAGAGTTCATGCTGTCTGCACAGCCATTTCCTAATCTCTTCCTCTTTTAATTCCAATGATGATTATTCTTAATGGTTGTGCTCAGAGAAAACTTCCTTCATAAGACAGAATTAACTTTCTTTTTAACCCTTATACCAAGCCACGTGAGTGAACATTTAACATCATATGTACTACGATCTTTATTAGAATTAGTTATTAGGAGAGCCCATGTGGACTCTGCTAATAATCCAGGCCCATCACCTACTCACAGGGTGACCATTATTTATGAGCTAGCCTAGGCCTCTGCTTCTCCAGTTCTTAAGCCTGGATGATAACACTGGGCTTGAATAAGAGATTATTGTACAGATTCAAGCAAACGCTCACCACACAGTGGCCATCCCCTGCCCACGACTGCATGCTCCATGACAAGATGGCCATCTTATATCCATATTGTCTATCCCGTGTTCTCTTGCTTTGAGTCCTTGCCCATGTCTTGTCTCTAGAACTGACCACAGGCCTTGCTACCTGTCGGGTCTCCATGAATCATTACCAAGATGCAGCTATGGAGGGGGTAGGCCCACATCCATGTCTTCCCCAATCACTGCTTCCCCAGCTCGTCACTCAACTTGCACGGTTGCCCAGCTCCCGTTAACTTCACATCGCCCTTCACATACTTTCTCTAACGTTTCCTCACGAGGAAAAGGTAAAGAAATTGTATGCAAATACCTATATCTTTACCCTGTAGAGCTGCCATTAACATTTTATTACATGTTCTTAACTATGTATCACTCTATCCTTCAATTTCTACACCACTTAATTTGGGGGCTGGGTTGAGGCATGGTTTCCTCTGTGGGACAGTCTTGGCTGCCTTGAACTCACTTTATAGACTAGGCTGGCCTCAAACTCACTGAGAACCGCCTGCCTCTGCCTCCCTACTGCTGGGCTTAAAGGCCTGCGCCACCACCGCCTGGCTCTACAGTTAAATCTCAGAGTGACATGGGAATGGGTTGTAGTTGTCTGACTATTTCCCCCTTATTGCTTCAGGACGCACATTACTGACTAGAAATAAATATAATTTTACAACAGTTTTTATAAAACTTAACATATAATGGCATTTTATAAGACTTCATTATTTGATGAAATTTGGTCCAAATCTCTGACAAAGACCAATGCCTTAGGGAAGCCTCCCTTGTCAATCCCCACCCACTTGGACACAGATATGATCTTGTTGCCTCCACTGCTACAAATTAGAAAGCTTCATAAAGTCAACTGTTTTAAAACAGCTAAATAAATTTAAGTCACATCTTCTATGGATAAATAAAAATGATTCTCATATTCCCAGAGAGGAACATATCCATTAATGTGCATAAACAAAAACTAACACAGGCAAAGCTAAGCATCTATTTACCTTCTCAAAACTATCCCTCGGCCTGCTGTACCAGGCCGTGGTGGTCTCCAGATTTAGCAGGAAGTCCTGGATCCTACAAGACCTGCTCAGGTTCACAGGATCAAAACCGTTGCCATCATAATCCTAAAAAAATCTCTTGCCCCTTCTACCATTCTTAGTCCCTCGAGTAACTGAGGCTGTATGAGGTGAACTCAAGTTGAGATGAAGGTAGACATTGCTTACAGCCAGCTGCCTTCTATTGGGTAGGATAACAACTTGCAAAATTGTAGATATACTGTTCTTTTCATTGTGACTTTTGGTCTGGAAAAATATAGATGATGTCAAAACAAACATTGTATATGAAAAAAGTTGAAAACATTGCTTATGTAATGTGTATATTATTATTTTTGTCAGCCATCACATTTACAAATTGCCTTTTTTTCTTTTTCTATTTAATTGATTTTATTGAGCTCTACATTTTCCTCCATTCTCTTCCTTTCCTCCCCTCTCCCCTCTCCTGTGTTCCCCACGCTCCCAATTTACTCAGGAGATCTTGTCTTTTTCTCCTTCCTATGTAGATCCTCTTTGTTGTCTAGGTTCTCCAAAACCAGCCTACAGTGGTTTTAAAACCACTATATTGTTTTAAAAGTAACTTAATAGCTAAATCTAATAGTTAAGTTATTCTTTCATTTTAAACCAAGCCACATGGTATGCATATTTGGATTAAAATGAAGCACTGGTTAGAAGTTACAAAGCTAGATTTTAAAAAAGAATAAAGAAAAGAAAGAAAGAAATCAAGCCACAAGTCTAAATTGTAACTCAGCAGGAAGGAGGACCGATGAATGCTTGGGAAAGGATGGACTTGAATGTGTATTGATTTAAACACACATGTAAACAGTCCCAGCTGTGGGGGAAAGGTCATTCACATTTATCTTCTTCTCAAGACAGGCTTTGCTAGCTCATGTTTTACCTGCTAACTCTGAAGTCCTCAAATCAAAGCTGTACTGGATTTTGGGGCTAGTCCAGCTTGTCTAGCACACTGCTCATCTGGGCTTGGGCCCCACATCTGCTCATCACCTTTTCTGTGTAAGCTTTATTATTTGGTATTGGAAGAGTCCATGTTGTGTTTCTCTCACTTCACTTTACCTTTCAACTTTTACCCAGAAATGCAAGGTCAAGGGACAACTTTTAAAGCCCCCATTCTACAGTTTTTTTTTTTTTTGACCGCCTCAATGATAGTTCCAGTCTACACAGTTGGGAGATGGTCACCTGGGCAACTTTGATAAGGTGAAAAACGTCACAAGAGCTAGGAACCATCTCCTCCACAAGATCTCCAGATATTCTTTACCTGAAATAAGATAGATGAGAACCAGCTTAAAATACAACTGAGAATCTCTTTCTATTGGTCTGGAAGGAGGGTTTGCTCTCTAGGTTAGAGGGAAAGAAAATCAACGGGCTTCAGTTGCAACTCCGTGGATTGCCTTAGCTGCCTGTCACTAAGACATTACCTAAAGGAAGGGAAATTTTATCAGGACCAGTTTCAGAAATTTCAGGCTCTGGTCTTTTAAGCCTATCCGAGAGGCAAGTGCATAATAGAACAAAATTGCTCATCTCATGGAGGCAAAAAGGGTTAAGAAGAGAGGAGGAAAGGAGAAAGCAGAGGCCCCAATATCCCCTTCAAAGACACCTCCAGTAGTGGTCTCTCTTACTTCTACTAGGCCTCATCTCTTAAAGAAAACAAGCTTATAGTACATGGATGGGCCCTAAAGGACCATGTAAGATCCCAACTGTGTTAATTACTTTTCTGTTGTTGAGATAACACACCATAACCAAAGGCAACGCATGCCAGGAAAAATTATTCTGGCTTAGTGTTCTAGAGCGAGGGTCCATTAAGGGCAGGCACCTGCAGCAAGCAGAGAAGAATAAACTAGAGGGCAGGCGTTTCTCATTCAAACCATGACAGCAATCTACTAAATTCAGTTGGGAGACAAATACAATGTAGACTTCTAGGAGCTTCTTTTGGCAGCCCAAGCCAAGAATATCCACGACAGAGTGACCAGGAGAGGAAGCATGGGGGCCTATTTAGGTAGCATGTTAGTGGAGGCCACTTCTCATCATTCTCCTTACCCCAACCACCCCCAGCACGCCTAAGAAAATCAAACAGTAATGGAAAAAAAAAAAACCATGATACACTTGTAAGCCCCTCGAGTCCCACAAGTGGCCAGGTTCCTCCTCACAGGTTCCTCCCCCAGGTTCCTCTACCTGTCGGTTTCCACTCACAGAATACTCTATCTGCCCTAACTAGTGGATCCTGGCCCCATCCTACAGAGGAAAAACCCAATCTCTAGATATGAAATCCACCAATCTCCACCATGGAAAGCTCCACCCTGAAAAGTTCCACTCTCTTCTCAAGAAACTCTATATAAGCCCTGTATGCTGTCCAGTTTGCTGCTGTTTCTAACCTAAGCAGAGGCAGCCACCCTCCTGGTTCTTTCCCTCCAGAACTGTAGGTATGGCCTGGCTTCTAATGGCCAGGATACCTGTCCCTCCAGAGCTGTAACACGTACAACACCCAAAGTCAAAATCATAAGCTGGTAGATCATAAAAGGAGCTCTGTGGTGGTCAGGCCAAGACACCCCAGGGAACAGAGATTTTGGGACATGTTTAAGCCACATACTTAGAATTACAACATGGAAAATCTAATCCTCCTGGTAGAAACCTTTAAGCAAAATGCATTACCCTTAAAGTGTCACGTGATCTGTGCCCAGGCTGGGACTCAGAGCATGTGTGAATGAATGCTGCAGGCAAAAACAACCACCGCAGGGGCAGCGCCTTCACTGGGCAGTGCCTTCCCTGTGCACACTACTTAGGAAACTACAAGAGATGCTATTCTCGTCACAGACAATCCTCAAAGTCCGAAGCCACCTGCATGCTCCCTGTGCTGACAGTGCCTTCTAAGACTTCTCCTCCTCCTCTCCTCGTTTTTTGCCATTTCCAGGCCCATAATTCCCAAGAGACAACCAGAGCAGATTCATTCGCTCAGTCCCACAGGTAAGTTTCCCCCAGGGGCAGTCATCCAAGTGAGAGGAGTTGAAGTGAAAATTGCCATCTGCGTGTTTGAATGTGGGAGACACTGGAGAGATGGAAGGTTGCTCAAACCCAGCCAGGCCCGGCCACATCAGTCGTCAGACTCTGCTTCATCTGCTGTGTCACGACAAAAGCAGGCTGAGTGATCTCAATAAAAGAGGTGGGAAAGCTGAGGGGGCAGGCTGCTTTATAAGCCTTGAGGTTGACATCAGTGGTGCTAGAGGGACAGACGGACCTTAATGGGGAAAGCCTTTTAGGAGTAAAATCTGCTTTTACTTTTTTTCTAATTTGGCGCTCTAGGCAACACAATTTCACTTTGAACTAAACTCCTCCATGAACACAGATCCATATCAAGTATGCCATTTGATCCTCGAGGTTCTGCCCCATTTCTTGACCTTACAGTGACAAGGTTCTCCTGTACCAAGAAATTACAAAAGACTAAATGGGAAAACAATCTGTGTTATCAGTGGGACTGTCTGCGCTAATGGAATCTACAAGTTCTTGCCCATGCCTTGCCTATGAAATCCAGGCTGGGTCTCAAGTCTCCAGGTCAATTTTGTTCTGCTATGGTCTTGTCTCTCATCCATCAGTCACAGTTTCAGTGGAGAAGGATTACTTTCCTTATTCGCTGTATTTTAAAGGACTGCTTCTCTCTTCCTTGGCTCACACTGGCATCATCTCTTGATTACTTTTTTCTCCTTTAAATATTGGGTCTCAGCTAGAGCAATGTTGATTTCATTGGTCTGGATGATGTTGTGGGCCCAGAGGTTTTAAACCTCTCCAGGTGGCTCTAATATGCAGCCAAACTTAAAATCCACAGCTGAAGGCAAAAGGTTCTCAAATTTAGCACATCTCCAAAGCACCTTGCAGGCTTGATTACAGCGCCCCACTCCCAGAGAGCAGGTGCAGAAGAGACCCCCTCCCCCGGTTCTAACTATGTCCCCTGCAATGCCAATCCTCCTGGCCCAATTTCAATTGCAAAGCACACAGGCTTAAACACTTTTCCCTAAGGTGTTTTTCATTACATTGATCTATCTGGCTGCAAGATGTGCTCTGAAAAGCTGATATCTAATCAAGCACCATCCAGTGAAGTCAAAAAGAGCCTTCCTACACCTTAGATTTCAGGGAAGCTCTTGGGTTCTGAATCTGTTCTTATATAAACCAGGTGAACAGACCAGACTGCTACCTGGGCAAACAGCACAGGTATGACCACCCCACCCCAGCTGTGCTTTCTGCCCTTGCCCCCTCTCCTTTAGATGGCCCCCTGAATGCAGCAGTACAAGAGTTTGCTTAGTATTACCTGTTCTCTGTGTTCATGTGGAAGAGCTAGCTCCGACTCCACCTGATCTATGACTGAAATCCTCGCTAGACTCAGAAACCCTAATTCAAGCACCCAGTTGAGCCTGGATGGCTGAGGGGTAAAATAAACATGCAGTGCCTTTAAAATCTACAACGAGGCATCACTGGAACCTATGAAGTATAACAACTTAAAGAGTTCCCCGTGGCAGCAGCAGACTCTGCTATGTCCTCCTCTACAGCAGAGGACACAAGAACAACATAGGGGAACAGAGACTTTGTACCGCTAACCCCAAACCCATCCCCTTGTTTGTTACACTGAGCTGAACAAAATGAAATATATTCTCGGATGAGTAGGAGAGGTTCAGTGTAGTGGAGCAGGCTGGGAACCCCGCATTCAGGAAGCCAAGACAGAGGGAACATAAGTTTGAGACCACCCTGGGCTACATAATGACTTTAAAATAGCCTGAACTGCAGAGACTCTTTCTCAAAAGAAAACAAAAGCTGAACCTGAGAGGGAGAAGAAAGGGAGCCAGGATTGTTTTCTATACTCACAAATGAGATCCTACCCTGGCCTCTAGTCCTAGCTTGCTGTCTATTGCTGTGATAAACACCACGACCATAAGATGGGGAGGAAAGGACTTATTTCTTCTTCCATCTTGTAATCTGTCATGGAGGGAAATTGAAGCGGGCACTTGGCAGAGCTGAAGAAGCCACAAAGGAGTGCTGCCTATAAGCTTGCTCACCTTGCTGTCTTTTCTTTTCTTTTTTTTTCCTGGAACTAGCTCTTGTAGACCAGGCTGGTCTCGAACTCACAGAGATCCGCCTGTGTAGTCAGGAACCACCTGCCTAGCAAGGTACCAGCCACAGTGGGCAGAGCCATCTTGTTTCAATTATCAATCATGAGAATACCCCTCAGAGACTTGCCTAGAGGCCAATCTGGTGGAGACATTTTCTCAATTGAGGTTTCTTCTTCTCAGACAATTCCAGTAAACTGGAATAAATAAATAGATAAATCTCAGGTTGAAAAAAAAAATCAGCATAGTCTGTCCACATCCACCAACCTCAAAAATCCAAACGAACTGATACTTATTTGGCCCACAGACGGGTGCCATCTTCTATGCCAGGCACTAGCCCCCTTACTTCACTATGAGTTGATAGGAATTAAAGATCTTACTTAAATCCCAAGGATATCGGGGTTGCAGTGTTTGCCTGGTATCATCTCCCATGACAGAAGAGAAGGGGGCTCCTTTGATCCACACAATGGAGCACAAATCCTGGATTACCAGTTCGACTCCTCTTCAGATGCTTGTTTCTTAGGGAGGGAAGAGAAGATACATCGTGCCATTGCCCAGCTGTGACTGGGGACCTGGCATTGTTCTCTAAGCTACTCCTTCCTCAACTTACCTGATAATAAATGAAAACTCTGAGCACTTACGATGTCCGTTCAGAGAACAAGGACTTGGAGTCTCCCAAGTAAAGCGATAGGCAAACTTGTTGCTTCGAAGCCTGCTGTTCTCAATAGGCCAGCTGCTGGTGCGCTGGACCAAATGCTGTGTGCCTGCCACTGTGATAGCTTGCTTGCTTCTCTCACCCCACAGAGATTATTCACTTTGCAGAGGCAAAAGGGTGGAGAAAGCTTTGCCCGAGGTCGTGCAGCAATGCAAAGGGTTGCTTCAGGTCAGACAAGTGCCACACTGGGGTATTTCCAAGCTGGTTTGCCTGAAATGGCCTTGGCCGAGCTGCCACCTAAGTACATTGTTAGCAGAATGAGTCAATGCGCAGTGGCAGGAGTGCGGGCGGGACAGCAAAGAAGAAGATTAAAATAATTACAACTCTAATTGATCAGCTCTGCTCAAGAGGAGATTAAAAGGGAAAAGGCATATTGAAGAAGGCACTCGACATCCGCCCTGGGCCAGATTCCATCTGCCACTGTGGCCAGCTCTCCCCTCCCTTCTGGCCCTTGGTCCGGCAGCCCCCACTGCAAAGCCTCATGGCACAGAGTTGATGAAAGTCATTCTTTGTGGAAGGCATCAGTTCGTGCTCCCTTGAAGAACTGCTTTCACAAACAGCAGGGAGGAAGCAGCTTGGAGCAGCAGACAGTGGCCTCCCGTTGGCAAACCCCCAGCATGGAGTTGCCAGCAGCTTGTGGAAGTGGAAAAGGAGGTGCCAAGAGCAAGGCCAGCCCAGGGCAGGGGACCAGAGAAGCAGAGGCAAGATTGTGCCTTGTGATCCAATAACCTCACTGGGCAGAAGCAGCCTGGACTCCAGGCAGCCCCTTCTAGCTTTTGTGCAGCAAACTTCTGGACTCAGCCCTTGGCTTCTTGTCCTTTGGGAATGGGGCCAGGGCATACTTTTGCCTTGTCTCTGGCACCCTTCTGTAGGAATCACAGAGAATGGGCATACCCAGGGCCTGGGGCCAGAGAGGAAATAAAGAGGCAGATTCAGGAGAAGAAGAAATCGTAGGGCTTGCCAGAGCCATTTGTGATGATGGAGTTTGGGCAAGGTCAAGAGTGGGTGATGGGTGGAGGAGGAAGAAGATTTTCCAAGTTTGATTTCACTCCGTACAATCAGGACAGCGGCAGATGTCTGTGCTGGCATCAGAAGAGGAAGGCCTAGATTATGAGCTCCAGACCAGTGGTCAGTCAATCATCCCCCCCCCCCATAGCCTGCAGAAATGGAGAAGATGGACAACCAAATCTCATTCCCACTTACCGCCAAGTTTAAGCCCACATTCTCAGATTCTAATGTCCATATTGTTCATACTCATCCACAGGGACCCCGGAAATGCAGATTCAGAGGGTCCTGGGAAGGGCCTGAGGCTCTGCATTTCAAACAAGCTTCCAGGGACCGAAGCTGCTAGATGACAGTTTGAATGGCAAAGGTTCAACCGATTGAGAGACAGAAACAACCTAGATGGGCTCACTACACTATTGTTAATGACAAAGTGACGAACGTACAAATGATGTCTTTGCGTATCCTCCCACAGATGAGAGAGTGACATCTACACACAGATGATAGTGTCCCTTCCCAGAAGAGTGCTCTTCACTATTTTTTTTTTTCAGGATCAGAGTACTGGGGACCAAACTCTAGACTTTGAATGTACTATGCAAACACTTTACTGCAAAATGACATCCACGACTTCTTGTATTTGGTTAGTTAAAGACAAAATAATTGGTTAGATTGGCTTCAGTAATAATTTCACCCATGGGAGTTAGGGACAGGGTCACCTTCCTCAAGCCTCATGAACCAGAAGGGTTTCACTGACCTACACACTTTACTTAGAAAGTCCTTGGGGATTTTTCTGAACTATGCTAAGAGAGAAGCTGCTTTTATTACAGGCATCTAACACGATAGCAGGCAAGCTGTGTGCTGCTCTGTCCCTTTCCAGCTCAATGAAACCTGAGCTGAGTAGAGTAAGTACAGACAGAAGAACAGAGGACTAATCCTGACTAAGACAGCCCTTCCAGCTTACCAGACCTGCCAATGCAGCCAACCCAGAAGTTAAAAACCAAACTCTTACCTACATAGATCATAAATTTCCCTCTAGCTTCTGTCATCTGCAGCTGGTTTTGTCATTTGTACTGCAGAGAACTCGTCCTGGTTATAGTGATCTGCATTCTATCTCAATTTTACATTGCCATGTTGTTCATCATCCTGTAGCTCACAGTAGGTCCTTACGAAGTATTTAAGGTGTGACTAGGTTAGCGAAAGAAAGCACCTATCAGTAGCTTTTTCAGTTATGATATAGTTATAACCTTTGACAGAGATATTAATAACTGATGTTGCATCTGGAAGTTACTTTCAATGTCGTGAGTGACCCTTGGCATTGCCAGTAATAGACATATATTGGCCCTAAGATAAAGATTTGGGGGAAAAGATGATGTTCTTGATAAAGTTATGGAGCCTTTGAAGAGAAAACAGAAGACTCAGGAAAGAGTCCATAGAAATGTAGAATTATGTAAAAATGGGTAAGGAAGTCTAGAATTCTCACATATGTCATTGAGATGACATTTTTTGTTTCAATATTCTTTTATCATGAATGATGTGAACACCTCTCCCCCAAGACTCATACATTAGCCAGCCACTAAGATAGACCTCTCTGGTTTCAAATACAATATCAGTACTATATAAATCAGCGCTTGAGTGAAATTGGAACTGAGGACACAAAAGATTGTGGCATTGACCACATGGACTTTATGACTTCTTTTCTCTTTCTTAGATCACTCGCATTGGGTGAACTCAACTGCCAGTTACAGAGGACGCTCAACTTCATGAAGTATAAAGTAAGGAGTTTAGTAGATCACCCCTCTAGCAGACAGCATTTGGGGTGGTCTTTGAAACCTTAAGGATAAAAGGACATATTTATATCAACAAAGAAGGGCATGTAAGAAGGGCAGAAATAAGAGGTGATTTCAAAGATCTTATCCATCTTTTGTGCCATTCTCTGGAAAGCATGCAAGTTTTTCTTTGACTCGTCAGAGATTAACTATTAGAGAAGCAAAGCATCGTAGAAAAAATAAGCTTCCAGGGACTAACATTCAATCTGACCTTGGCTGGTTTGAACAGGGGACCAGAGTGTGAGACGAAGAGTCCAAGCCTATCTCTCTGGAACACATGGCTTGAGTAATGAGGTGACCCTACAGAGCTAATGACAGTGTGTCATTCCATACCATCGACTTATTTCTCTGGTAGCCATGCTGCCATATGAAAGGTGGCAGGGGTTTAGCTGCTGACAAGGCTGTGAATGCCACATTGAAGCCACAAAGAAACAAGGCAACGCAGGCATGAGTAGGCCAGCTGTCGGTACATAGACGAGAATCATCAAATAATTTTCCACAGGCTGAGCTAAGAAGAGTCACTAAACTGACTTGAACCCCTGGATAAAGCGCTTGACAGCAATCGAGTCTCAAAATTTAACCTTGGCTGGCCTAGAACTCAGTATGATGAGCAGGCTGGCCTTGAAATCAGGAAGATCAGCCTGCCTCGGCCTCCTGGGTGCTGGAATTAAAAGCATGTGCCAACCCACCATGCCCAGCTAAAACACTCTTGAAAACGTAGTATTTTATTAATTCTTTGATAATTTCCTACAATGTATTTTCATTCTAGGCATCCCCTTATTCCCTAACTCCTCCCATATCTACTCCTACCTTCTCACCCACCCCCATAACTTCATGTCTTTTTATTTCTATTTTAAAGAATTCAGAGTCTAGTTTATGCTGCTCATACACTCATGGGTATGGGTTCATCTGATGAAGTATGATTAACCTACCAGGGCCACACCCTTAACAAAAACTGATGCTCTCTCCCCTAGAAGTCACTGCCTGCCCATAGCTCCTCAGTTAGAGGGGTTTATGGTCCAGTTCCTGATGTGCTAAAATGTTGACTTGCTTGTTATTGTACAGGCGACTACAACTGCTAAAAGTTTGTAAGTACAATGATTCTGGAATATCCAGGACATTGATCCTCTCTGGTATCCCTTCCCCCCCCCCACCTCCCACCAACCTTTAGAACTTATAATCTGTCCACCCTTTCTTCCCTGATGGTCTCTTTTGAAGAGAGGTATTGGGGTGTAATGTAGACGTTTCACTTGTGGTTGAGCATTCAACTCACATTTATTTTCTGCTCTTTGATCAGTTGTGGGTTTCTGAAATAACCAATACCTATTATACGCAGAAATTTCTCCCATGCGGTCTAAGAGTTTCACTCATCCCTGAGTATAAAGATACAAATGAAGAGGTCAATTTGATGTGTCTACTTAACAGAATAATAGCAGTAGGTTTATTTACATTTCAGGCTTGTAACCTCTCCAACCATAGTCACATTTACTATCCCAGGTATGCATTCCCTCCTGTGGAGTGGCCTTCAATCCTAGCAGATAGTGATGGGTCACCCCTATAACATTTACCACTATTACACCCACGGACACATGTTGACATGCTGGTCATTGCTGGAGTTCACAGAGCTCAAAGATGGGTTGATTATTCATGGCATGCCCCTCTCCCCCAGCAACCTACATAGCCTATTCTGGTTTTATGAAACTTTATTATTTATCAACCTTTGGATTCTAGGAGGAAACAAAACACATCTTAAGTAATTTCAACAAGCTCTTTGTACCTTTACATCTTTAACTCTAACTCTGCTAAGGTTGTGGCTCAGAAACGTAAAATCCAAGGATGCCTTTGGCTGAGCCGAGAGGTGGGCTGAGGCTAGGTGCCTGAGTGCAGCAGACTGTGTGCATAACTTCATCACAGCTGGAACTTCACTGGCTTATTTTAGATGCTTTAAAAGCCCCAAGGTCAAAACTGACATTACAAAAATGTCAAAATGCCATGTTCTCATGGCTTAATCTGATAAATGGTATTGAATAACAGAGCACTACAACACCCAAGAGCCGTCCAACATGATTTTTGATGGAGAAATGATGAATGCCTCCCCTGTGAGATGGGGCAAGAGACAAGAAATTCCTCCGAATAAATCTGATAGATGATGTTCACAACTTCTACCCAGAGAAGCAAGAAATTTTACTGAGATAAATTAAAGAATACTTTAAGCAAAGTAATGGACTTCTGAGTTCATATTATAAAAATGCAGATTCTCACTAATGTGATCTATAAATTTAATGTAATATCAAACAGTGTGCCAATGGTATGTATGACAAAATTTATAATCTGACTTTAAGATTATAAACAGAGGAAAAAGTCCAAAAACTCAAATACTCTTTTTAATCGAATAATCTTGGACAGAAACAAAGCGAGATTATTTATTCTCTTAGGTATCACAAGGACAGCAAATATTTAAAAAAGAACAGACTAATAAAACAAAGGGATAATATAGGATAGGGAAACATAGACATGTATAGATAGAAACTCTGTGTCCAAAATATTAGCAAAGCAAATCAATAAAATAGATATATTTTACATTAAAGTAGGTGTAAATCTAGTGAACATCTCCATGCGATAAAATAAGGCCTGACAGACAACAAAATATTCACATCCATATGGAAACAGGAAAAACAGTACATGAGTTGAACAATTAATTATACATAGACTAAAAGAGTTCTAAAAGAGAAAACAATAATGCTTTCTAATAGTAAACAACGAAATATCTTAATGACCCAGAAATAGGTCAAGATCATTTTAACACTATTCAAAAAGAAAGCACCAGACAAAAGATAAACATTGCCAAACTGGCTATATAAAAATTAATAACTTGGGTTATAAAAACAAACAGCAATAATAAAAAAAAACCTAGACTAGGTGGTAAGAAGGCAAGCCAACAGAGCAGAAAGAGATGTTTGCAAAACCTGGAACTAATAAGGGGCTATATGAAAACCTTTTATGAACCACTAAGTAACACGCAGAAAGCCCAATAGACAAATAGAATATTAGAGTAGGCACATATTTACCCAGAAATCCATACAACCAGGAAATATGAAAAGATGATTAACCTCATCAGTGAGAAAGAGATTGCTAATTAAAACCACAAAGGGCATCATTCTAGAAACATGAAGTTTAAAAGATTTCTTATGTCAAGTGTTGGGGAACCGAAGGAGTATACAAATTGGGGTGCCATTTTGGAAAACTCAAAGATTAAAGAGGCTTTCACGCAACTCCAGCACCATTTTGTTTGTTTGCTTTGTAATAGCTGAGTTCCGGTAACAACTAAATGTCCATGATAATGAAATTGATAAAAATTGTGACATACGAAAGCAAGCTATAGCATGAAGCAATTAAAAGGAACCCTATAACAATGTTCATGAGATACACAAAACAATGTGTACTGAAAACTCTCAACCACAACGGAATATAACATGCCACGGATCACAGATAAAGTTTCAAAAGCTAAAATTAATCATATCATAACTATAGATACTGTTACCTCCAAGAATGAAGAACAAAGAGACAAGGATGGAACACTGGACAGAGTAGTATCTGAAATATTAATTATGTTCCAAGCGTTGACATGGTTGTTAGATACACATACCAGATTACCCTCTAACAGCAGAGCCAAGAATTGCCATTACTGCATTCTTCTGTAGACAAGAAAGCATTCGTTCTATTTTAAATTAACTTTGAAAATGGCATTCTCTTTGCTGAACATATGTGTGAGGGAGAACCAATGATGCAGGAGATCTGTTCTTTCAGAACGTATTTTCTAATGAAGAAAGAAGACTCACAAAATTGCTGAGAACATAACATTATTCTCTCTAAAGGAAGAAAAGATAAAGATTTTCGAACAGTTATGAGGATTAGCATTCATATAGAAATAATTACAATTCCCTTCAAAGAAGGAACATTAGGGCCATGAGAAGAGTCCATTATTTTTCCAACAAAGAAATGTTAGAAGGATCTTTACTCAAAAAGGCTCATGTTGAGCTATCACCATCCTTTCCAAGAATCAAATGCACAGGATACGGGATTTGGAACTCCCAAAACTCTCAATGTTTAAGGCAAAGGCCGCATGTCCTCTCTTTATGCTCAGCCATCATCCGGACACACCTCCACTCCAAGTTGTTTTGACCAGCGGGAAAAGCACCCATACTAATTACAAGCCTGATGTCATGCTGAGGTTCCTGTTGAATAACTAAGCCAGCCTAAGCTGTGCAGGAGCCACCATTGGTGTGGCCATGAGTACTGAGGAGTGAACACACACACACACACGTGCATATACATGGGCCCTGTTCTTCCAGGTTCTTAGGTTTCACAGAAGCACTCACTGAGAACCCTTGATCTGGGATAACAAATCGGACAGAATCACTGTTGTTAATGGCAGCAAGTTCCCTCTGCCCAGGATCTTAATAGCTGGAGGTCACCGAAGCAGCCTCATGATACTGTTTTTGAGAATAATAGTGCTTCAAACATTTGGAGCACCGCTCCTCTAAAGCACTCAAAATGTTTCCCGCTTGGCACTTCCACGCGCATTGATAGCTCTTAGCGCTTCAAGCTTTCCAGACACCAAAGAAACAGACTTAGGGTGAAAATTATCAGCATTGTTAAATGCGCATAAAAGATACTCCCAGAACACTTGTCAAGCATTGTCCCACAGGCAATAGAAAAGTACTTTCAAACACTCAGCGAGACGAGAGGTCAACAGCAGATTCAGTCTAATTGTCAGTGAGAAGCCAGCCAATGCCGTGCTCTAATGAGAAGGAAGCCATGCTTCATGTCCATTCCTGCTTGCCATAGAGACCCTGCTGTTTCTCCCGGGGCTTGTGCAGTAGCTTTCCTCTTTGCCCTTACAGCCATGCTGATAGTTCCAGCAGAACCTTCTTAATTTCAGAATTGTTCTATATATACACTGTATAGCAAAGCAGCCATAAGCCAGATGTGGCCAGCGAGCCCTGAAATGTAGCCTGTGCAATTGGCATGCTAAATTTTTAAAATGCAAAATAGAAAAGGCCACATATATTCACAGCAACTGCTGCTAGTTTGCTTGCCTGCTAGCTCGTTTGCTTGCTTTTCAGACTGGAACTCGCTAGATTACCTAGGCTCATCCTTAACTCCTAGATGCAGTGACCCTTGGCCTTGGTCTCCGAGGTGTTAGGTGCATACCATGGTCACCAGTGGCTCCTATGCACCTGTTCTACCTTATGCCTTCAGAAACAAGGCTTACAGGAGCTACTAACAAGACATCGAAAAAAAAAAAAAAAAAAAAAAAAAAAAAAAAAAAAAAAAGGAAGTATTTCATGAACAATGGAAGGGGCTCAGGACATATGTCTGGCATTCACGGGGCTCTTTTCCTCTTATCATCTAAAAGGTACCTTTGAACTGCAAGTTTTCTCATGGTGATAAACCTTTTCTATGAAAATGTTCATCAAGAATGGGACACTATGAATTCAATCTCAGCTTTCCTGTGAACTTCATTTTAAGGGGTTTAATGGGTAAAAGGCAACTCAAGCAAGGTGAGAAGAAAGTTAGCGTAAGGAAGGGCATCTGGTTTGGATTCTTGGTCACATGGTAGCACACCATTTGTTTCCTCATAGATCAGAGTAGACATGGCCTTAAAGCCGAGAAGCTAACTAGCCACAATTGCGACAAGAAAACAAATGATTTAATAAGTAAGTCTCAGAGAAGTCGCGTTACCATGGTAGTTTAAAGGAATAAAGAATGTATCCAGGAGTTCTATTATTCGTGTTTTAAGATACTTTTAATCAAAAGATTATTTTCAACTAGGAAGATAGTTTTTAAAGAAAAATAAAAATAACAATGGTAGGAGGCAGGGAAATAATTACTCCGAGTCCCCTTATCCACAGAATAGCAATACTGCATGCAAGAGGCGTTTCCACAGCTTAGTGTATTTTTTATACCAGCATTTGACATTCTATTTTAAAAGTATTGTTATAGTGGGAGATTTTTTCTTATTATTGCATACATAGGCATAATTTCACTTTTTTATAGCATTCCCTCAAGAGGATATACTGTTAACTACTCCTATTAGGTTGTTTATTTATTTACAATTTGCATTCCTATAAATAAACCTTGAGGAATAGCTTTATGCATATGACTTTTTTCCATATTTAGAATTATTTACTTAGAAAACATCTGAAGAAGTGGAATGCCTTGGGCAAAGAATTAGAATACTTCACTGGCTCTGATACGTGGTACTAACTTTATCCCTCTTAGGCTGAGCCCTCAGACCGAGAAAACAACTTGAATAAGACAAGCAAGCCAAAGAGCTGTGGTGGCTAAATCTTTCTGCCTGACCATACGCCAGTACTGTATGCTGGCGTGGATCACAGATGCGGCTCTGAGTTCTCCTCATCCCCGTGTCCACATGCCTCCACAAGGAGACTTTCAAACTCCTTCAGGCAAGCTGTGGCCCAGACTCAGCCCATGAACATCAGCATATACGGTACAAATAGGAGTTTGAAATACCTGCTGGTGAAAGCTAGCCTTCTCTTCCTACAGAGCAGAGACGCTGAAGTAGAAAACAGAAGAACCCCACCTGGGTATCCCATGGTGCACCAGTCTGCCAATGGCCAAGCGTGTAAGTGAGGTCATTCTATCACGTATTCACCTGGCCACACAGACATGCAGAAGCTAAGAAAATGTCAGTAAGGCCATCCAAGCAGCCCAAAGAATCATCCACTCAGAACAATGCTATTCAAAGTTACTAATTTTAAGGGTAGTTTGTTGGGCAACGTGAAGCAATAATATAAGTTCTAAGCAGGATAAAGCCATTGTCAACACATCTACACCATCAAAGTATCAAAAAACGGATTCTCCACCTGGGCGGCTCTGTCTTCCAATCAATATCCAGTAGAATCCAACTGTCTGCTCAATGACAATATGTTCTTTCTAGATTACATATAGCAACAAATGTCTTTTAAGCCAAAGTCTAAGAAAAAAAATCTGCTGGGTGTCTTCCGACTTCTCCCTTTCAAGGGATGACCTTTCGTTTTTTCAAATGTCAGTTTCAGATATAACACAGGCATCCACTTTCCTTTCAAATTGCCTTGGAGGCTGGCTCCCTGTGCCAAGAAAGCCAGAAAGATACTACACTTCAGCTGGCTGGAGAAAACGCTGGTTTAAGACACCAAACACAGACAGCACGCCATCTCTTTTCCCCCCCCCACCTCCACCAACAGCCAAGGAGCTCCAAGCTAAAGGAAGGATTAAGGCAGAAAGGAGACACGCAGTTAAGTGTGTGACACAACTAGGCCGCCTGCCATTTGGTAGATCTTGCTGAATTTATTTACTTTTCAAAACATCATTAGAGAAGGTTACACTTACTATTTCTTTATAAAATCCCAGAAGGTAGACCCTAATGGGGAAGGGCCTTTAAAGAGGTCTTCTGTGATGGAAAGAGGCTTTGTGCTGTCTGTCCGTCATTGCCAGCTCCAAAAGAGAAAGACTGTGTGTTTTTTGAACATGATTCTCACAGGCTGTCAGCAGGAGACCCAGTAATTGGGGCTGAGAATGACCACATCTGTGATCCAAAGAACAGCAGGCCCCCTTCTTCCTAAAATTGATTTATTCCTTAAGACCAGCAAAGCCCAAGTTCCGGCTGTCACTCAAAGGCTTGTGACCTGCAGTATGGCTCAAGTCTCCGCCCCCCTTAAAAGCCAGTGCCCCGCTTTCCGTTTAGGGTGAAGGAAGTGTGCAAAGAAACCTTTCTAATTCAGAGTTTTGAGTTTAATTTGCGTCAATCAAAACAATTGGAAAGTGAACTTATTGTGTGATTAAAAGCTAATCTTTCATCCGAGTCTAAAAATACTAAGTTCTTCACTATAAACAGTGGTTGTCCGGGAAACGGTCATATAAAACTTACCTATTTTGGCTAGGGATTGAGGTTTTGCTTTCGTCAGTTTTCGTTGTGTAACAGTAAGTTCACCTACAAAATGTAGGCTCAGAAGCTCTTGGAACCTCCACGCTTTAGAATCCATCGCTGTTGGTGCCCACTGCCACCAATTACCAACCTTCACCAAGGTCCCCAAGGTCACCGCGACCTTCACCAACGGGTCTCAGCGTTTGGAAACTCCACTCTTAGTCTTGTTGGTGCTCTCTTCATCTTTAGCCGGGGAAATCCACTTGCTTCCCCCGCGGTTACCGAGGGTTTTCATTCTGTTTCCATGGCAGAGAACTGTCAACTTTAAACGATACTCATTTGCCGTCATCTTGCTGTGTAGATCAGAATCTGAACAGGGACCTCAGTGGACACAAGTTTAAGCAAGTGTTCCTTTTCAGAAGCTCCATGGGAAAACCCATTCCCTTGCCTTTTCTAGCTTCTCAGGCCCTCAGCATCCTGTCTCCTGGACCCTTCTTTGATCTCCAAAGCCAGCAATGAATCATCCTCCTGATTCTTCGCCCATCAGTGAATCATCCTCCTGATACTTCATGCGCCATCACTCTTTTTCCTCACCACAGCTAGGTGTTGGGAACAGTGAGACCCCAGCTCCTGAATTTCTTGTAAACAACTTGTTTTCCCCTGATCTGAGTGCCTACAGCTGCTCTGAGCACGAGACTCTCGGGAGTTCCTGATGGCAGGGGAATGGTTTCTGGTGTGTTTGGCTGGGGCGTGGCTATCCCTATATAAGCTGCCCCTGGTCACAATAAAGGGGGCATTCTTGGGACATTTTGGCATTAAGGATGACCTATGTCTCTGTCTCTGTGTCTTTGTGTGTTTCAATCTCCAGCCCCTTGCCAGGTTCACGAACTGTATGGCAGTGCACAGAGCACAGACGGGCATCGTGCAGCCAGGAAAAACTTTAACCTCATAGTCAGGGGATTAGATTAGGTCCTCCCAGAGAATCTCAGAAAAGCGCACCATATTAAAGCTTTAGCTCAGTGATGTCAGTGAAGTCTTAACACGTGTGTGGCAGTCAGCTTGCCATTGTTATAATAATTACCTTGATGATCGACCTACGAAAGGAGCAAGTTCATTCTAGCTCAGCTTTAGAGGTTTTGGGTCACAATCAGCAGCCCCATTGCTGTGGGGCCTGTAGATTTCAGTCCATAATCTGCAGCGCTGTAGCTGTGGGGCCTGTAGGTTTCAGTCCTTGGTCACCCGTCCCTGTTTCTGTGGGACCTGTAGTTGGGAAGCACAACAGACTAACCTCATCATGAGCCAAGAAGCAAACAAGAAAGAAAGAAGAAGCCATCTGGGTCCTACAATGTCCTTCAAAGCCATGCCTCCAATATCCTAAACACAGAACCCCCCCCCCCATTTGGCCCCACCTCCTAAAGGTTCACTCCTTCCTAAATGTTCTACCCTGGGAAGCTAACCTGTATCACATGGACCTTTGAAAGAGACTAAATTTCCAAACTATAAGACCACATAAGGTAATATAGTCACATATATAGGAACATAGGTTCTTAGGGGTTCTGACCTGACCATTGTAGAGAGCTTTAATTCTCTCTAGCCTATCTTTTAAATTGTAGCCCCCTCTGAGTCTCTGTCCCCCTTAACATCCTGACAACCACTTGTCACCTAGGAAACTTCAAAGTATTCTAAATGCTTCAAACCCCACCATCCTGAGTATAAATGGAAGCACCCATTCCTCAACAGGCGTCTAGTCTGTCTACTGAAATCCGATGGTAACAGCCATTTTTAGGAACATTTTAACTCCACATTTTAATTCCCCAACTCGTCTTTCTGAGTCCTCTATCTCTCTCCGAGAAATGATGCATGTGTGAATCTTCAAAGAGCCAAAGCTGTGAATTATACGTCTTAGAATCTCACAATATTTAGAAATACTAACTGCTTAATTGATTGATTTAAACTGCTTAGTTTCTGGCACACTTTAATTTGCAAAGAAATCTAAAACAAAAAGACAAGGTGGTTGGTGGTGACTTGGAAAATATCTTCTTGAAATCAATTGATGTCACAGGAAAAATGGTTCCCGTTTTAAGTTTATAAAATATGAGTGTTTTGCAGATCGCCAGAATTAGCTGAAGAAATGGAACCTCACACGACCCGTCCTTACACAGCAACTCAAGCAATAGTGTGATGAGAGTGGAGCTGAATGCTTTTTCCAAATTTTATATCTTCTGCTTTGCTAAATAGGAAGGCTTTGTTATGGTTTAAAAGTGGGAAGTAGAAAAAGACAAAATCTCCAGAGTAAATTGGGAGTATGGGGACTATGGGAGAGGGTTGAAGGGGAGGGGAAAGGAAGGGAGGGTAGCAAAGAAAAATGTGTAGCTCAATAAAATCAATGTAAAAAGTTAAAAAGTATTTTTAAAAAGTGCAATGTCCTTCACAGTCTTGGTTGTGTGGTCACTTGGCTCCCAACCAGTTCCAACTGGTGGTGCTGCTTTGAAAGGTTGTGAAAATTGGGCCAAGAACATTGTAAATGTTCAAGAAATGTTACATCATGAGGGGAAATGGGTACAAATGTCTTGATTAAAATATCTGTGCTTATAAACTCTACTCTCTCTTTTGATGGATCTATATTTATAGACAAAACCGATCCCTTTTCATCTCAAAAAGAAAAAAGCAACTTGTATTTTGTTCTGGGCATGGATCTGTAACTTTACCTGGGGGACAGAGGGTATGGATGGATGGAGAGTGTCTATAGGGGCAGAGGCAAGGGAATACCTTTGACTGCAGACTATGAATATTACATCTGTTTATTCCCAAATGCTGAGTGAGCAGCTCTTCTCTGGGGACTCAGGACAGTTTGGATAAATAAACAGGAGGCATTTGGACTTTCTGCTGCATGGTTTGTGGTAATAGTTTTTAGCAAGTCATTTTCTCTTACTGTCCTGAAGATGTATTGCACTCTGAATAAGAGGCCCCCAAAACTGACCTATCATAAGTAGGCCAAAGGAACAAATGTGCACAATTTTACTGATGCCTGAGCAAAACTTCTGCATGACACTTTCCAAGGAACTATTCAGGAGTAAGTTTCTTTAACTGAAGGCATCTTGTTGACCCGGTAACTTTTGGGGCAGGGGCACAAGGCCTCACTGTGCATCCCTGACTGGCCTGGAGTTTGTTTTATAGACCAACCTGGCCTTGAGCTCCCAGAGATCCTCCTGCCTCTTTCTTCCAAGTGTTGGGATTAAGGGCATGTGCCACTATGTCTAGCTTCCTAGAATATTCTTAACAAGGAATACTATTCCAATGACTATTCTGGTTAGAATGTTGGCAACAATATGCTGGGGTATGGTAGAAGGGAGCCCTGTTTGTAGCATCCGCCAATGTTTGCTCTGTGAATATTTCTTTCACGACCAATTTTAAACTACCAATGGCTCATGGAATTTCTGAACATCTGAACAATGCATTCCTGTGAGCCTCGAATAACTGAAGTTATTGTGATTTCCCTTTCCTTATTGTGACTGTTGATTGCCCGAGTCTCATCTCCATTTTCAAATTGTGCCTCCCCGTCATGGTCACTGCACTGACAGGGATCAGCCTGCTGCACTGTCCAGAGGTAGTAGGGTTGCCCATAAAAAATAACTTAGACTTGCCTTTTGCCAATTCCTTCCATTGTATTGGGAAGCATGACCTATGTGGCCATGCCACAACTTGTTGGCTATCGTTTCAAATAGATTCTCAAAACTCATGGCACAAAGTGCATGCATTTAACACTCTTATTTTTGTCAACAGCACATGGGAGTGACTTTAGAATATACATTTGTACTACAGAAGCAGGGCACACACAACACACAGCAGGAATATACAGCCCCCATACCTGCCTCTACCCTTTGGCTTATTCATGGAGTTTTGAATGCACTGCTTTTGGAGAACTTTTGTACCCTCATTGCAAACGACCCAAAGAGACCAAGAGCAGAAGGACACCAGTGCTACTACTACTGCACATTAACCACTGTTTGGATAACCCTAATAAAAAGGGGGCCACTCTTTCTTTTTCTAATGGGGGAACTGCGCATTCCTTTGGATTAGTATTTTTATCTTTTGTTTATGAAATGCAGGGATCAGTTCCTGAGCTTAAGGTTTTACCCAGGTAACTAAAATTTCACCTGCTTTTTCAATCTATGTGAGAAATCTATTCTTGGCTGATTATCAGGGAAGTTTGAGGAAAGCAAGGTAGTAACAAACTGCTCACAACTATTGATTTGCTGTACTTTGTCCTGTAATCCTGTCCGTGTCCTCTTGGCAGCGCAGCCAGAGCTGGCAGCATGGCCTTTGGGTCTTGGCAGTTTATAGTAGTGATCAGCACTAATCTCATAGCTAAAATGCCACCTGGGCTACAAATTGCCTTTGCATGCATTGATGAACACAGACACTGGAGCCGGAGTACATGTTAAGGGATGTAGTAAGCAAGAGAACCCATCTAGCATGCTTCCCACGATGACAGCTACATACACCACACAGGGGCTATAAAAAAGCATTTGCGCTGATTTTGAGAAGTCTTGATTCTGATGTATCAACTCTTGCCTGGTACACTTCCAAAGATGAAAAAATAAACATTAACTAACAGAATGAAGTGATAGGCCCACACCCGGAAGAATACAGCCACGAGAGTCTGAGAAAGGGGGAAACACACAGGCAAAGACATTTCTTCAGAAATGCTAAGTATGCTTAGTGGGCTTAAGCAAAGCCCTTTTAAATTTGAGTAAGTACAGAACTGGATTTATCAGAAATGAACATCTGGAACCATACTTGCCTGAGACTAAAGTCTATCTTGGAAGAGGGTTTTGTGCTAGGCTAGTCTTCACAGATTACCCAGTATACACCCTGCAGTCCCAGCTGGAGTTCACACCGTTCCCTCTCCTCTTTTTTGGAAATGTGCTTTGCCTGAGCTCATTCGTGCCAAACTCCACTCTCATTTTAGACTCTCAGCTAAAGTTTATTGTGATATTTTGTTTATGATCTAACAAATAAAGCTTGCCTGAAGATGAAAGTGCAAAGCTAGCCACACTAGCCAGCCATACAAACCAGGCAGTGGTGGCACACACCTTTAATTTCAGCAGCCACACTAGTTTGCCATAGAGGCCTGGCAGTGGTTCACACCTTAAAACCAGCACTGTTGAGGAATATAAGGCTGGATAAAACAGGGATTCACTCTTTTTTCAGCCTGAAGATTTTGTAGAGGTAAGAGTTCTCTGGTAGTTGGCTGCTTTACTTCTCTGATCTTTCCGTTTGAACCCCTATATCTGCCTGGGTTTTTATTAGTTGTGCAACATGAGTTCCAGTTTATGAACTCTTCCTTTCTCTCTTTATCCCCCTGTCATCACCCCAGCCCACAGTTATCTGCCTCCTGAGACTTCACCTGTGGTCAATCCCCATTAGCTTTCCAGCCATGCTAGAAGAATTCTTAAGGCAGGGACCAGATCTTATTATAACAATATTTTTATATTCCTTAGAACCTTGCAAAAAATGAGTTCATCAGAAATGGTCAGCAAATGTTGCTCCACTGGGGACATGAAAATACGGAGGGTCAGAAAGGTCAGAAAGTTTGCCTAAGGGCAGAAATTTAATAAAGCTAGAGCCAGCATTCAAATCCATTTTTCAACTCACAGGTCTCTGGGGATGTTTTCCCCATATAAAGTCTCAGATTTATTTTTGGATCTCTCAAGACTTAATGAATTCATACTGAGTTGGATCAAGCAACTTAACTGAGCAGTGATTGTAACAGTTGACTTTATTGAACACCTGCTACGTCCTGGCATCTGTGAAAGTCCTACAGCTGTTGTCTGCAACTCTTCTTAGAGCCAGAAATCTCACCTGCTGCAGACATGATTGTCTTGGCTCTCATTTATACATAGACATTCCCCAGCTTACAGAAAGAATACTGTTTCCAAGAGGTAGGAATAATTTGGGGACTCAACTAGAGTTTATTTTATCATATCCACTTTACAGACTATATCGAATGAATTGTGACTTTTAAAATAACAATAATTTAAGGAGAGACAGAGAACTAGAAGCAACTGGCATATAGTTGCTCATAGAACAAATGAAATAATTGTCTCAGAGAAGTAGAAGCACATTCATAAGCCTCCAGTCATGCTACCTGAACTGCTGTCTTTTCGGCTTTCCTATAAGGTCAAAGTGAATTGAATGGACCACACTTCTTCCATCCCACACTTAGAGAAGAATTAGAGAACATATTTTTCGATATTTTGACTAACAGTATGAAGTAACACCTCTATTCCGGGGGGGGGGGGATTGCTCTCACAGTTCTCTATGAACATCTAGGTTTCCTCTGTCCATCATCTAAAAGGCAGCATGAACTATGTATGCAGATTCTCCCAGTTTACTCAGAGGACACAGTAGAATCTCATGACCCTTGGCCACGTTTGCTCAGCCTATTTGGTTTATGGCTTGAAGGAAACGGCCCCCAATAGTCACAGGCATTGAATACTTGGTCCTCAGTTGATGGAATTGTTTGGAAGGATTAGAAGGTTGGGAAAGGTGTGTGACTTGGAATAGGCTTGAGGATTCAAAAGCCTGCACTATTTCCAGAGAGCTCTCTGCTTCCTATTAGCCACTGGAGATAGGAGCATTCAGCTGTTTCTGCTGCCATGTCTTCACTCAGCCATCACAGGGTCTAATTCTTTGTAACCATAAGCTAAATTAAACACGGTTTTTCTTATATAAGCTACTTTGCTCATGGTGTTTTACCACAGTGGTAAAAAGGAAATTAAGACAGCTTTTTGGCAAGGGCAGGAGAGGGGACATGAGATTCTGGTTTCAACTCCTACCGGCTGCATAAATGTGAGTGAATTATTTAACATCTGATGTTTTCTCAAGGATTTCTTTTTCCACTTTACAGTGGTGCAGGTGCTGTATGTATTCATCAGAGAACCTTCATTAAGTTTGGAATGTTGGTTTTTTTCTTGGTCTAGCAGTGTGCAGTAGCACGCTATCTTACAAAGCCGAGTACTAGCAAGGCAGGAACTTCCATGCTGTTGGTAGAGCATAAATGGAACCAAATGGTAGTCTTCCATGTGCTATCTGTCAATGCTAGAATGTTCCATAGAGTATGTGTATTCAATGCACTTTTCATTTATAGTGGGTTTGGGGGCATGCACAATCATAAACAATGCTTCATGTTAACCCCCCATCTTGACAAGCCTGTGCCTATTACTCTGCTCAGAATGTGATCCTGGGCAGAGGCAAGTTCCGGATGCCAGGTAGGGAATGCTAGGTAGTTTCTGGTCATACCAGCCTCCGAGAGCACATCATAATTGACCTCTCACCTCATTCTTCAGTCTCTCTTGTCCCTTAAGTTTCTCCAATACTATCTCTTAGCACATACGTGTAGTCTAGTATAACTACTTAGAATATATTTTTGACTCAAGGGGATAAGAAAAGACAGAGACCAAACTTCTAGGCTGCAAATAAAAAGCAAATTGAACTCGTTTACAATCTCTAAATAGCCTCTGTGTAACAACCAAACCACCTCTAATTAAGTCTAGAATGATGATCTCCTATGGGCGGTACTTTATTGATTACACTCAGTTCAATGCTAATCAATCATTCCAGCTAGTATTTCTGCTTCAGGCTGAAGTCAATGAGCCAGGCCTCATAATGCTTCACCGAATATGTAAATGGGAAAATGGAAGCAAGGAGTACTTTTAAATCTTTGGTAGGTTTCTGTGTATCCCATTGAAGTCCAGGTTGTTCCGCCAACTTGGATTATAGTCTCCAAACCTAAGGAGTCTATGGGTTCCTGAAAAGTGAAGAATATTAAGTCTGTTTCCTACTCAGTGTCTAATAATGCTCTCTAATTCTGCAGAACTGGAAAATGAAGTAGCTATAACTGCACAATAAACCACTTAAAACTAAGTGACCGAACACGACCACCACTTAGACCATAATTTGAGAGCTTGACAGAGTGGCATGGCTCAGTCATTGATTCTTCTACTCTTGTCACCTGGGCTCATTCATACATGTGATGACATCAGCAAGCATGAGGCCATTTGAGAGTTGGATATCTTTCAATGACCTTTGCTAAGACAATACATATATTTTCTATGTGTGTCTACTTTGTAGGCAGAGGCTGCTTGTTCATTTCCTGGCCACTGCGACCGAATAATCACACAGAAACTGTATTAATTACAACACTGTTTGGCCAATAGCTTATGCATATTCCTGGATAACTATTTCATCTTAAATGAACCCATTTCTATTCATCTGTGAATAACCATGATGCTGTGGCCTACCGGTAAGGTTCTGGCTGGTGGCTGGTATCTTTCACCTTCAGCAGCTACATGGCATCTCTTTGACTCCACCTATTCTCTCTCTATATATATATCTGTTCAGATTTCTCTGCTAAGCCATTGGCCAAAGTAGCTTCTTTAATAATCAAGGGTAATAAAACATATTCACAGCATTCAGAGGGGAACCCCACAACATAACTTGGCTAGCCTTGATTTGTTCACATACTTATTCAATAACTTTCCAAGAGCAGCTAGAGAAAGCAAATGCTCACCACAACACTATTCCAATCATAGTTTGTATCATCTTCAATCTTGTCCTAGTGGTTAAAGCAAACCACATGGTCAAACTCTGGGTCAGTGTGAAACAAAGACATGAATACAAGATGCCAGAACCGATTACTGCTAACAACTTCAGCAGCCTACTGTAAGCAATAACCAAGATTTCTGAGTTTGGTGCAAAGCAATCCATGCCCTTCCCATTTTAGCTAATTTTTCTAAGACTCAGATTGAGTCCCTACTCATCTTTCACTATATTTTTTCTTTCTCTTATCTAGACATGCTGGAGAGTTTTATGACAGTATGACACAGCTAGAGTCATCTGAGATGGGGGAAGCTTAATTAAGAAGATGGCTCAACAAGCTCAGGCCGTAGGCAGGCCTGTAAGGCCATTTTCTTTCTCTGTATTGATTTTATTGAGCTATACATTTTTCTCTGCTCCCCTTCTTTCCTCTCTCCTCTCCCCTTCATGGTATCCATGGTCCTCATGCTCCCAATTTACTCAGAAGACCTTGTCTTTTTCTACTTCCCATGTAGAGGCATGGAAGCTAGGGCAGCTGTAAAGTCCTCTGCTGGAACAGGCTTCTACTATAGGCCTGCCTGGGGGTGCAAAAAGGACTATAAAAAATGTGTTTTCCAGGATATCTCATCCAGTCTCTAAAGTGTCCTTGTATCATGAACAGTAGAGAAGGCCCAGCTGGATACTATGGGCTAAATGCATCCTACAAATTTTGTGTTTTGAAAATTTAGCCTCTAAAATCATGTTAATGGTATTAGGAGCATGGTAGTTTGAATGTAACTGGCCCCCATAATCTCATAGGGGGTGGCACTATTAGGAGGAGGGGCTTTGTTGAAATGGATATGGCCTTGTTGGAGAAAGTGTGTCACTGTACGGGCAGGCTTCGAGGTTTCCTATGCTGAAGATACTGCCCAGTATCTCAGTTGACTTCCTGCTGCCTGCCAGATGTAGGATTGTTAGCTGCTACTCCAGTACCACATCTGCCTGCATTTTAACATGCTCCCTGTCATAATGATAATGGATTGAACCTCTGAAACTGTATGCAAGGCATCCACCCTAATTAAATGTTTTCATTTATAAAAGTTGCCATGGTCATGGTGTCTCTTCACAGCAACAGAAACCCTAACTAAGACAGGGAGTTATGAAAGTCAAGGTTAATCCATTCATAAGTTTATAGAGTAGCAGGTAACATGGAAATGGTTCACTTGATCTGCTCTTCTCCACTGTGTCCTCTGCTTTATTATGACACAGCAAGAAAACTACACCGAAAGCTAAGACAATGGAGCCCTGCTCTTGGGTGAGGCCTCTAGAACCATGAGCCAAAATAAACCTTTTCCTTCAAAAAAACACCTCATATAAGTTTACTTTAGTACAGCAACAGAAAGTGGAGGGAGGCACTGTGAATGCCAAAGAGCACGAAAAGTAAAAATGTCCTACAAACACTGGGAACACTTGGATGATTTTCCAAAAGAAAAAATGTCTTTGTCTATCAACTTCAATGATCCACCTGTAGGGGAAAATCTACTGCTACCAAACAGGGCATCCCTAAGGTGAGCCCATGGCATCTTTCCAGCCGCCTTCCAGAAATGACCTGCAGAACAAACTGTGGAATATTATCAAATGTCTGGGACTAGAAGCAAAGCAAGTGTGGCGCCATAGTCCACTGCACTTTAAGGTGTTCGGCTTTAGCATCTGTTTATGCTTTTATTACAGCCTCATAGAAGGGAAGGGACAACAAACTTTGTTTTGTAGGTAAAGTACTATAATCTGTGGAAAACTTTTCCAAATAACTGAAGTGTAGACAGCTCAGATGAGAAATAATTATACCTTTTCTGAAATAATTTCTGTTTTATTTTCCTTTACATTTTCTCTTGTGTTTGGTCTTCCTTGGATACCGTGGGTTCCTACAGAAATATGCATTTCTAAGCAACGTACCATCTGCCTCCTCACTTCATTCCCCGCAGCCACAAATAGGTCTCCAAAACCATAGCTGATGTGACTTTTGGTGACCAGGATGGGGCATTTGAGAACCAACACAATTCTAACTTCTTGCTTCTACTTTCACAAATACTGTTGGATACCTTTGGAAGAATTAATTATTGAGCAAATTGGCCTGAAGGGGAGACTGAATAAGATATGTGTAGGGCCTCTTTGAATATCAAGAGCTGCCACTCAGAAACTTCCCACTGTCTTCCCATGCAAGAAAGAAAACTGCACATTCCTCCGTAAAACCCAAATAAGATCAAGAAACTGTCTCATTTTTAAACATTCTCACCTACCAACTAGTCCTCCTCAAAAAATCCCCCGCTCTGTTTCTTCAAGATGCATTTCTTTACTGAAATTGCATTTAACTTCCTCTCAGCGAAATCTTGTGCATTCTTGCGATTCAGAAGGAGTTTAGGGAAAATATTACTTTTCCGTCTCCTCAAAACATTCAGCGGAGTTTTACTGGTCACATGGATCAAGCCAAAGTCCCCGACTCATCTATGACACTCTTCCTCATAACCCACAGGCAGTTCTTCTGAGGCAACACACCTGACGGCAGTCACTTGACCACTCTAGTCAAACTGATCGGTCAAGGCTTAGAACCCCTGAAATAATCATTTTGTCCTAGTCACATGGCATGGCCACATACAATAGTTAGTAATCCATATTGGGTTTCTTTAACCTGAAAAACGACAAAACCTAAAAGGCCCCCCAAATCTAAAAATTGTGCTGCCGGTGTATGACTACAAGTGGAAATTTCCCATCTAATCTCACATGACTGGTCAGTCAGAACACAGGCACATTACAAATATGGTTAACAAATGCCTTCAAGCTCCATGTTTAAGGTGTTTACTTTACACAGGTGAAGTTCAAGTTTAGACTTTAGTTTCATCTCCAAGATAGCTCATTATATATATATGCAAAGGTTCCAAAATCTGAAAACAGTTGAAATACTCTGGTCTTCAGAATTATGAGGAAAGGATCCTCAACTGTCTTTCTTTCTGCTATACCAGTTCATCCCCAAGGACGTAGATCATCATTTATGTATCATTGTACAGGAATGCTACTACCTCATTTGTGGGAGAGACTTTTCAGTTAACAAACATAATCTCATACATCGTCCTTCACTATTTCATAGATGAGGACAGAGATTTAGAATAGTTCCCCAACACAGCTATAGATGTTCCATGGAGCAAAACAATACAGCTTCAAGTTCATTGCTTCTGCATTGCTGAAAGTACATCTTTATGCTTTCTGAGCAGGAGTATAGGAAAGTTTGAAAGCATCCATAACACGGAGCAAATTTCACCTTGCTTCTACTTGGTATGTATTCTTAAAATAGGCAGCAGAGCAAGATAGTGGTGTACTAATTCAATTAGCACTGTGACCAGGAACACATCTTCTCCAAAGCTGTGTTTGTTCTCAAAAAGAGATAAAGGAGGTCTTTATTCCCCGCCAGGATATTTCATAACAGCCCCTAACTGAAATCAATATAAATTCCTATCAACAATGGAACAGAGACATAAATTATGATGTAATCGTATAGAGGTAATCTGCAAAGCAACATATATATATACATATATCCTTGAACATGAAGAAAAGTAGATGAATTCTACACAAATAATATTAAATGAATGAAACAAGACCCAAAACTATGTTTGAGATATAAAAAGAAAAAAATATATTGGGATTGCTAACAGAGCAGTGATTATCTCCGGATAGATGATAAGGGTGTTAATTATGAAATCATATGATAAACTACTTTAAGGAATTAGGAATATATATATTAAGATTCAGCACAGTTGGCCATGAGGTAGATTTAACCCACCACTTGATTAGAACCCAAACATATCCCTTTATTAACATATGATCTGTGAGTGCTTTTATGCCTGAATAAATTAAATCTCAGATCCTGAACAGAAAAACATCACTGACCTCTGTTCTATACCATGATCTGAGTAGTAATACTCACAGTTATGTAGAGGAGAAATGTCACCAATCCCTGTTCATCCAGTACTATACTGGATATTATAATACTAAGAGGAAGAGGCATAATGGGGGACTGAAAGTGGCAAAGAATGCAAGACACCTTTAAAATGTAAAAGTAACAGTCAAACCCTGTGCTATAGATGGATGAGAAAAGGGAGCGTATAAGAACTTAGTCTTGAGCTACAAGGATGAGAAGAGAGTAGTGATATTTTCCATTTGGTTTTATTCAAACCAGCTCTCTGAACCTTTTCTAAATCACAGATGAACTTGAATTTCAATGTGTACTTCCCTAATTTCTTCAATATGCAACACAAACAAGTTACTTAATTATCTCTCGCCCTCAATTCCCTTTCTGCTAAATTGACATAACAATGGTATCTCAGTAGGTTATTATAAAAATTAAGTGTCATAAATATACGTAAAGTACTTAAAGCAACACTGGGGGGAATCTCAGTAAGCATTAATTTTAAGAAAGTAATAAAAACCATGAATTTTCTTGCCAGAAAAATAAGCATACACACATTCATAGACTTTAAAACAGTCATAAGAGGCATGATATCCCATCTCTCTAGCCCACAGTGGGCTAGTCACATTTCTTGCTGCAAAGGCATTGTAAAGGCACAGCACGCCCTCAGCTGTCTCCAAAGCCCCAGGAATGCTCAAGGCTAACAGAGAACATTCCCCTTCCTATCAGACAACAATCCAGGGCCCTGAGGACTCCTCTGTTAGCCAGGTGACAAACTGACATCTAATTGCACAGGCTTCCATGCTAACTGCCAGATGACAGGGTCTAGGGAGCCCTGGAAGACACATGCTGTGAGGTGAGACCAGCCCTGTACTTCAGTCTGCTGTGCCCGTGATGTGGAAGCTACTCCCCCAAGTTCAGAGATGTAGAGTTGAGACCCCAGCAGCAGTGCAGCTGTGATAGAGTGTCCTACAATTCATCAATCTCCACTGTCTTTGGGGACTGTTTATCACAGCTGGCCTCCACAGAAGCACAGTTCTTACTAGACAGGTGCTTTTCTTGGTGTAGAAGGCAGACTTACCCCCCAGCTAGTGTGTAAAAGACATGAGATGATGTTGGCTTGTGCCTGTCTTATAAGAAGATGGGTGTTTTAATGTTCCCTGGCACTGGGGGAGTCAGGAGTGCAGTGGCACTCTCCACGGCAAGAGGAACTGCTGTCCAACCACAGGAGGAACTGGGGGGAGCTTTGCAATTGCTTGTGAAGGAAAAATATTCCTTTGTTTTATTACTATTTGTCAACTGGGAGATAAGGAACTCAAACAAAAAACAAGAGTTTGGAAATTATACAAATATGTGATAATCAAAGAATAACATCTCACTTAATAACCATGAATAAAAATAAGAATCAAAAGAGAGATTAGAAAATGAGGTGATTGAAAATGAAACAACAACACTTCAAAAGCTATGGAACAGTGCTTAAAACAGTTGTTGTGGGAGAAAAAAAATCACATTTATAAACACACACATCATAAGACTAAAGGTGAGATGATCCTTCAGGGTTCCTGCTTCATGAAAGAGTCTGCGAGACATTCTGCAGGATACAGAAGAAAATGACTGAACTGTCTTTGAAATTTCCTGCTTCATGGAAAAGTCTGCCAGATACTATGGGCCTGTAGGCTGAAGATGGATGCCCCAACAGTACAGAAAAACTTTGGATGACTGTCCAGGCAGTGAGATGTCTCTGTCATTTCTAGAGTTTTGCAAGTTGCTTACAATGCACTTCCTGCTTACTTAGGTAATATCATATCCTTCTGGAGTCTTTGATGGAGTTAAAAATTTATAGTTATAGTTTTTCTTAGTTATGATAAAAGACAAAGTAGATGTAAATATTGTAAATGTAGTTCTTGCTTGATACCTGTNTTACAATGTACTTTCTGTTTACTTAGGTAATATTATATCCTTCTGGAGTCTTTGATGGGGCTGAAGAATTTATAGTTATAGTTCTCCTTAGTTATGATAAAAGATAAAGTGGATATAAATATTGTAACTGCAATTCTTATTTGATACCTGTTTTGTTATATGTAATTTTACTATGTTAAAGTTAAAACCTTCCTTTTTATTTAAACAGAAAAGGTGAGGTGATGTGGGAGTCCTCTCTGTGTGCTGTAATTATCATTAATGAATAAAGAAACTGTTTTGGCCTGTAGATAGGGCAGAGCTTAGGTAGGCAGAGAAGATGGAACTGAATTCTGGAAGGAAGAAAGAAGAGTCAGAGAGATGCCATGAATCTACCAGAGACAGATCCTGGAAATTTTACCTGGTAAGCCACTGCCACATGGTGATATATAATTAATAAAATGGGTTAAATTAATATACGAGTTAGGCAACAAGAAGCTAGAGCTAATGAGCCAAGAAGTGTTTTAATTAATACAGTTTCTGTGTGGTTAGTTCAGGGCTAAGCTAGCCCGGTGGCCGGGATGAACAAGTGGCCTGGCTCTCCTTACAACACATCATAAGACTGAAACAGAGATAAGAAGGGATAGGACATATACACATTACAAAAAATTGGACAGGTGAAAGTTAGATCTTTTAACAAAATGGACAAACTTCAGATTATCCTAAACAAGAAAAAGAGCAAGACAATCCATGTTTCTAAAACAAATCATGTAAAAAGGGCACTAATACCCACGTTGAAGCTGGGTAGCAAGGAGTTAGGTAGGAGGTCCCCAGTGAAATCGCAGTTGTACCCCTAGAGAGTGCCCCTGTGTCATTGAACTTCCTTGAAGCTACAGTTGAGTTCTTCACTCTCTATCAGAAACTGCAGCATCAGGAAACTTTCCTAGTTGCCACACACATGCACTAGTGAAGGATATGGGTCTTCAAAAAAATCCTAAATTTGTATAACAACATTTTCATTGTGGTTTTGACCCTCCCCTACAACATTCTACTCCGGGGCTTTTCAAGACAATAAGGTTAAGGCATCCTGAAGGGAAGTCAGGATCCACTATGACTAGGGGGGTTGGAGGGCATCACCTTCCCCTTGAATATGTGACCCACTTGAGAATAGTCACTAAACTTTTAAATCCACAGTGAGCTCAACACATTGACACTTGCTTCTGGGCAGCCCTGTTGTAGAATAATCTTTTTGTACAATGTGAAGATGTGTCTTTGCCAAGGCACCTTATGACTGGTGTAATGAAGATCTGAATGGCCAAAAACTAGGCATGAAGAGGTTAGGGGGGGACTTCTGAGCATCAAGAAAAAAAAGGAGATGAATCCAGGTGCTAAAGAGACACCAGAGGACATGCAAAGGAACAGGGGTACAAGATGGAAAAGATACAAAACATAGACTAATATAAATGGGGTAATTTAAATTATAAGAGCTCTGAGACAAGTCTAAGCTATAGGTTAAGCTTGTATAATTAATGATAAAACTCTGTGTCATTTTTGTGAGCTAGTAGCTCAAAGGAAAATCTGTCTACATAGCCTAGTCCAAAATTTCTTTGGAGTGTACTTTCTTAATCTTTACTAAATAAACTTCTGCTTAACTTGCTTCAGTCTCTCACTTGAATTCTTCCCTTTACAATGACAAGAACTGATGAGAAACTTTTATCCAGAAACAAAATTAAGAATCAAAAGCACTTACATGTCAATAAATTAGAAAACAAAGAGGAAATGTAAAATTTCCTTGAAAGATACAAATTATCAAAACTTAAGAGTGCACAGAAAGATGAATGGATAAAGAAAATATGGTATGTATGTACCACATGCAACCAAGTTTTATTTAGCACCAAACAATGGAATTGTTATTTGCAATAAATAGGTAGAACTTGAGATTATTACATAATCTTGATATAACCAGACATAGAAAGACATGTACCACATGTTTTCTCTCAGTTGAAGAACCTAGATAGACTAGTGATATATGACTGACACATAGGCAGATGATAGATAGATAGATAGATAGATAGATAGATAGATAGATAGATAGATAGATATTAGGTAGATAATAAGTTGATATAAATGTGTATAGTAATCATAAATAATATTCATACATTAAAATGTCAAGATGAAACATATTACGTTGTGCACTAATTTAAAATATAGACCAGGCTGGAGGCATAGCTCCACAGTTAAAAACATATATTGCTTTTGCAGAGGATCTGAGTTTGTTTCTCAGCACAGACATCAGGCAGGTTATACCATCTATAACTTTAACTCAAGAGGATCTTATACCCTCTTCTGGCCTACACAGGTACTATATTCACACATATAAACCTCTATCCAGACACAGACTTATATACACAATAAAAACCAAATCTTTGGAAATATATGAAAACAAAATTTAAAGGAATACATAGAAAATTTGTGTATGCCCATAGTCAACAAGCAAACTGAATGGACAACAGCCCTAAAACACAAATACTTCACTGGTAAATGTTACCTAACATATAAAGGATAATTAATATCAACCTTCCAAAGCCTCTTCCACAAACTAAAAAGGGAAAAAGTACCCATGAACATATTACATAACACTAGTATTACACCGATTTTGACCCAAAGATTATCTCTTTGTAAACTGCAGACTACTACTACTTCCTGCTAAAGCAACTGTAAAGACCCTTCCTACAACCCCAGAAAACAGAATCCATGGCAGACAAATAAGATCATACAGCATTAACGGAGGAATGCAAGTTTCACACTGCAGGATCAATATACAAAGGACAACTGGATTTCTAAATGGTAGCGATGCATAATCCAAAAAAAAATCCCAATATAATTAATATTAACAACAACAATAGTATAATAGAGCTGAAGAGATAGGCCAGAAGGTGAAATCATTTTCCATGCAAGTCTGACTTTTATCTCTAGAGCTCACAGGAGAAGGAGAGAATAGATTCCTAAAAGGAATCAGACCTCCACTCTCAAGCATGCCATGGCACAGGCATAGGTAAGCCTATACACACATACATGCACAGATACAACAAATGCTTTAAAATACTGCAAATACACACAAATACTACAAATACTAACAAATACTAAATTTAAAACGTTTATGAATAAACTTAATAATAAATAAATAAAGAATTTTCAAATTTCATATTCAAAATTATAAAGCATCACTGAGATAAAATAAAGAAGACTTATCAAAGAAAAAGCTAGCCATTTTTTTGTGTGTGGAAGTCTTATTACCACTCAGACAGAAATACCCTCTAAATTGATTAATAGATTCAATGTAATCACTATAAAAACCACAGCTGGATGTTTTTAACAAAAATTAACAAACTAACACTCTTGTGGAAATTTAAAAGACTCAAAATAATCAAATCAAACAACAATCAAAAGAACTCAGAATGATAAGACAGCAAAATTAGATGGCTTACACTTCCCAATTTCAGAAATTACTGTGAAGCTGTAATAATCAAGAATGTAGTCTCAACACAGAATAAAACCAAGATTCAAAAATGAAGCCTCCCATTCATAGTTTGCTTTTGACAATGATGCTAATAAAATTTATTAAAGAACATAATATCCACAATGAAAAGAATAAAACTGGATACTTACATCATATCAAAAAATTAACCAAAATGTATCCCAGGCCTCAAAAGAAGATCTAAAACTGGAAATATCCTTAAATATAAATCGCTGGTGTTTTTAGATAAAGCAACATGTTCTTAGACATATTAGTCAGGATTCTCTAGAGCAACAAAACTGATAGGGTTAAAAAGTATATATGTAAGTTATTAAATTAATTTACACTGAAATAGTTAACAATTCTTTCACATCTTGAAGTCTGAGAATCTGGCAGTTGCTCTGTCCTTTGCTCTGGGTGCCTCATCAGAGAAGCCCCACAATGGCCATGTCATACTGGAGAGGCTGATGATCTGGTAATGCTGAGGCCACGGGGCTGGTACCCTTAGTGTGTGTGCTGAGTTCTTCAGTAGTCCCAATATGGTACCGAAGCCCTTGAAGATTCCTTGAAGATGCCACATGGTGGAAGCCTGAAATATTAGCTCTAAAGTCAGCAGCAAGAGGAAATGCTGAGAGGAAGAGGAAGTGTTGGGGGATATTCGGTTACACAGCGAACCCCCGAGACTGTGTTAATAAAATCAAACTAGGATCAGGGGGTGGAGCTGGCAACTAGTTGACAAGAATTCACCACAGAGAGTACAGAGGAAACAGGAAAATGATAGAGATGCACAGGGAAAAGTAGGGAGGGACTTGGAGATTCATGGTCTTTTTGGTTTAGGATGGCTGGAGAGCCACTGTCTTGGTGAATCCCTGGCCAAAAATGAAGGTCAGCTAGTTGTTTCTCGGCCTCTCTGAGAACTAAACTAAAACTAAAGAGGTTTTCACGCCAATATCTGACTCCCAAGTCTTTACTGGTAAACAGAATGATAGAGACTTAACTAAAAACAAAACGTCCTTCCTCCTGACATGCCCATTTTATCTGGGCTGCTACTGGAAGGTGCCACCCATATTTGAGGTGAGTCTTTCCACACCAACTAAAGTCATCATGACAATTTTGCATGTAAGTCAGTCTACCCAGATGATTCTAATTTGTTACAAGTTGACATTAAAACTAACCATCACAAGTATGACTAAAACAAGCTTCAGCAACAGCAAATTTTATACATATATGTACATACGTACATACATACATACACAGATTTGGCTTTACTAAAATTAAAAGACTTTGTGCTTCAAAAAATTTCCATTAAGAAAGTTAGAAGGCATAGTATAGTAGCACAAACCTAAAAATCTCACCACTTAGGAGGATGCAGCAAGAGGATAATGAATTCAAGATTTGCTCAAGTTATGTGGTGATTTCCACACTAGCTGACTTTAGCAAAACCCTATCTCTTAATAAACAATAACAATGATAATAAGGGAAGTGAGAAGGGAAGGAGACAATCCACAAAACAGAAGAAAAAAATGTTAAGTATATATCTGAAAGAGGTCTGTGCCCCACCTAAAGCGCTCACTCCCTTGGGTGATGAAAGAGAAACCTGTTTTAAATGAGGCAAAGGATTTGAACAGGCATGTAGATAAATGATAAAGAACATAGGAAAAGATGCTGAATAGTATTAGTCTATTAGTAACATTAGTCTAATAGTATATAGAGAAGTGCAACTCAAAATCTGATGTGTTAGAATTTTGCATTCATTCTGATGGCTTTAAGGAAAAAAATCAAGCGCTGATAAAGATAAATAATATTAAGCCTCAGTATGTTTATTTGAGAGCAGCTGCAGGACAAGAAATGTCTGTCTACACAAGTTCCCCAAAACATCGCCACTAGCTGGTCACTATTCATACACACAAGTCTGCGGCACTGTTTCACTCTGAAACCCTAACAGTCAGCTTTTCTTCACTATAAAGAAACGTCTGGGAACACTTAAAAAAAGAAAAGGGTTATTTTAACTCGCAGACTTGGAGGTTTTTATCTGTGGTTGAATGCTGGTTGCTTTGGGCCTATGCAGAGGTAGTGTCTCACTATGGAAGCGTAAGCAGAGGAAGATACACAACTTGCTAGAACTAGGATGTGAGAGAGTGGTACTAAAGGAGTCAGAGTCCACTATCCCCCTTAAGGTCATTCTCAAAGTAATTCCTTCCACAAATCCCTACTTCCTGAACTTTCTACCTCAGCACAGTAGTACGTGGACTTGGGACCAAGACCCAACTCATAAGCCTTTGGGGGACATCCAAGATGAAACCTACAACAAAAATATTTTGGAATGGGATACTGGGCCAAAGTCACACAACTTTAGGAACATGCTGCTAATCTTTGCATTGAACACTTCAAAGGATAAAATTTACAGAATATGAATTATATCTCAATTGCTGGTAAAATAATAAACAAGAAAAACTTGGTGGCATGAAAAACTTCAATCATATAAGTATTCATGAAATAAACATAAATAACTTAATGTTAGTATCAATACCTTTTCTAGAACTTTCCAATTCAACACTTGCTTGTGAGATTACAAGTATAGCAACTTCCACTCACAAATGCTTGAGAGTATTTCAGACAGTGTTTTTGAGTAGGAGCAGAAAGTAGACATTTCTAATTTTAAAAGGCTACTTGAGAAACACATTTTTGCTTGAGGTATTAAAATGCAATCAATGGTTGGCAGCTTCATGTAAAATTAAACAACACATATTTACCCTGTAATATAGCAATTTCATTCAAATATTTACTCCAAAGGAGTGAAGAAATATGTTCAGGGACACAAACAAGAAGCCAAGATGGCAGATTAGAAAGTAGACATGCTTTGTAGCTTTTCTGCAACTCAGAAATATAGCAGCCGCATAAACAGCCTCTCAGTGAGGATAGTGAGTGATAGAAGGCACTAAAGTACAACACGGGACAGAGAACGAGGGACCCAGGGACTTGTTATCACATCAGAGGCTCAACTTTCTGAAACACTAGGGAGCAAAAAGGATAACTAAGCTTCAACACAATGACGGGGGTGACATCAGTTCTTGACTGTAACCAAAACACACATCTCCCAGAGAAAAGAAAAATCAGCAAGCAAATTTTATAATTAAACTACCGCATTGTAGGCCAAATAAGCACAGCAGACATTTACAAAATAGGGCACTTATCATAAGTAGACATTATCTTTGATAGTTCATGAGACATTTTCCAAAATCTATCATATTTTAGGCCACAAATTAAGAATTAGAAAACACAAGACATTGAAATGATTTCTCACAACTTTTGAGATTATAATGGAGTGAAACAAGAAGTCACCACAAAGAGAAGCCTAGGGGCTGGTGAGATGGCTCAGTGGCTACGGGCATCCTCTGTTCTTTCAGAAAACTTGGGTTAGGCTCCTGGCATCGGCATGGTGGCTCACAACAGTCTGTCACTACAGCGCCAGGGGATATGCCACGCTCTTCTGAACTCCTCACGCACTAGGAACACGTGTGGTGCTGCGTACATGTACCAAATAAAATGAAATAAGTGAATTTAAAACATTTTAAAAAATAAATAGGAGAAAGCCCAAAAACACATGGGAAAAAGGATGCCTTTTTGAGCAATCAAAGATCTATTAAAGAAATAAAGAAAAAATTTTAAAATACTAAAAGAGAGTGGTTGTACAACAAACATATCAGAATCTGTGGAATATACCAAAGGCAATTTTAAAAGACAAGATTGCAATTACAAATGACCACGCAAGAAACTCATCAGACATCAAGTCAATGTAACTCAGTGTCTTATAAACACAAAACCAATAAAAATAATAAATATCAAAACTACAGTTAATGAAATTGATTCTAAAAGAACCACACCAAGTGTAAATAAAACACAGAAATTTCAGATTCTTTGAAAGTTTTAAAAAGAGTGGTGAATATTTAATAAGACTAGCCCAAAGAAAGAGAAGACCTACTTACACACGAAAGAAGAACATGATAAGGGTTAGAACGGAATACCAGGGGTCTATGAAAGATTACTTTGAAAACTTATTCTCCAACAAACTGGAAAAGAAGAAATGGATGAATTTCTAGATGCTATGACTTACCAAAATGAACAAAGAGAATATTTTAAAAACCTATACAAGAATGGGATTGACATAGTATACAAAGTTGCCCAACAAACAAAACCTGAGGACTAGAAGAATTCAATGAAGAATTTTCCAGACCTTTAAAGAAGAATTACTTCCAAGGTTTCTGAAGCTATAGCATAAAATAGAAAGGGATGGAATGTTTCAAAACTCATTCTATAAAATGAGGATCATACTGCTTTAAATTTAATTTAAAAATCAGATAAGGGAAAAACCTAAAAAGTACATAAGTCATTAACCCTAGTGAGTACGCGTACAAAAAAATACTCAGAAAAAATACAAAGAACAAATTCAACAACGGGTTAGTAAAGACCACACACCATGACCTTGTTGGTTTCATTCCACAGTTCCCAGTAAGATTGAACACATCCAAGTCAACAAATGTATGGCAGCACCTAGATAAAGCCAAGGGTAGAAGTCACAGAACTTTCTCAATAAAGGATGGGAAAATTGAACACTCATTCATGATAAAAAGTGCTGAGGAGTGTACCCAAAGGAATTTATATTCTGCTACAGAGATAGAAATACTTTCACACCCATTCTGTTGCTGCCTTACTCGAAATAGGTAGCTAGAAAATGAAATTAACCCAGATGGAAGTCAACAGGAAAAAAAAAAGTGGATGAAGATAATTTGATAAATACAACGGAATACTACTCAGCAGTTAGAAGTGTGGATAATTAGTGATTGTAAGTGCCCAGCCATAAATGGCACATATTTATCAAGTTCAATTATCAACTCCCAACAAGTTCAGAGACCACTGAAAAAGAAGAAGCAGAAGGAACTGAAGAACCGGAGGACAGAGAGGAGAGCTATGCAGTGCTGTCTTCTAGACATGACATGAGAATTGAACTCATGAATTCATAGCAGCTATAGGTACTTTCACAAGACCCATCCTAGATCAAGCAAGCCAAACTTCCAGAACAGATGGGGGCACTTTAAAGACCCTACCCTTTGCAGAGGAGCAACTGGCAATTGATAGTTGCCAGAAAAGGGGACCCCTTCTTTTCTGAGGGAGTGAACACTGGCAGCTTGCCCATGCTCTAGTGGGTGACCCCACAATCCCACAACAATTTACATATGGGCAGCACTAATTTGTCTCAGTGGATTATTAATAGAATATGAGGATATAAATTAAGAAGTAGACATTACAGAGAGGTTCAGAGAACACTGGAGGGAAGAAATGAGAGGTAGGTGTAATCATATTTCATTGTATACTCTATGAAACTCTCAAAGAATAAAAAAGAATCAATTATTACAGTAGACAAAAAAGAAAAAGATGTAGATGCCCATTCCAGCAAAACAGGGGATATGTATGTCAAATCCTCAGCTAACATCAGAATGAATGGGAAACCAGAAACATACCCTCCAAAATCAAGAACAAGACAAAAATGCCTACTCTTACTGCTTTTATTCACTACTGCACTTGAAATTTTAACCAGGGCAGTAAGTCAGGAAAAAAATTAAAAGTTCACAAATAAAAAAGAAGTCAAATTACTCCTACTTGCAGATATTGTGATCCTATTCTTAGAACCCCTGGTGACTTCTCAAAAGACTTAAAATTGACACTGTCAGCAAAGCAGCAATACACAAAATCAACACACAAAGCATAAAGTCAACAGAAAAGCACAAAATCAACAGAAAAAGCACAATATCAACATAAATAGCACGAGTTTTTAGATAGGTAACAAAAAGTGTTCTTTTTATATCTATCTATCTATCTATCTATCTATCTATCTATCTATCTATCTGAGAGTAAATCTTATCACATAGCCCTGGCTTGCCTGTAACTTGTTATATTGATGAGATTGGTCTCAAACTTCTGTCTGTGCTTCGTGAGTTGATTCTTACCAACTCTTTCAAAGTAGGAGTCAAAAATAAACCCTGGAGCTGATTCTTATCAAGTATTTGGTCACAACACTGAAAAAAATAACTAATCAAAAGGAAACAATTACCAAGTGAAAAGACAGTCTACAGAACTCGAAAAATATCTTCAGCCACTATTTATGAAATGGAGAGTAAACATTATTTTATATGCATATAAAAATATATGTGTGTAAAATATAATTATATATGTGATGATATATGTGTGCATTTGTGTGTATATATATGCTTATAAAAATATATACACATACACATGTATATTATATACATATACATAAAAACATATATATAGAGAGAACATCCAAACAGCAAGTAATATAATCAACATATGGGTATGAACCAAAAAGATACTTCTCAGAAAAAGAAATATAATAGCCAATAAATACATGAAAAATAGTTCAGCATTTTTACATACCAGTAAAATACAAATCAAAACTACATTGAAATTCTATCTCAACTCAGAATGGCTATCATCAAGGAAACAAAAAAATAACAAACGCTGGCAGCGATGCTGGGGGAAAAGAATGCTCATACACAATTGATAGTACTGTAAATCAGTACAGCCACTGCAAAACCACCAAGAATGTTGCTCCAAAACTGAAAAAAAAGAATGATCATATATACAGCTGTCCCACCCCTGGGTGCACCAGAAAGAAGCTAAGCCTGCATGCAACCGGAACATTCATGTTTCTTGTAATGCTACTTACAAGGGCCAGGTGTTGGAATCAGTCTAATTGTGTGTATCAAAAGATGAACTGATAAAGTGTGTGTGTGTGTGTGTGTGTGTGTAAAATGCAGTTCTTGAGTCATAAAAAGACAAAAATATGTGACTTACTGAGTACTGGGTGGAACTGGAGATCATAGTATTGAGAAGCAAATTTAGCCCATCTGAGAAAGATGGATGCTGCATTATTATTTCATATTTCACATCCCTCATATGTGAAGGAAAAGACATGAAAGTAGAAGATGGCCTATGAGGGAAGAGGAAGGCCTGTGCAGTGAAAGGGGGTAAAGACATTGAGGAGGTTGATTTACACAAAGTATACTGTGTACATGTGAATACCACAATGAAACATGTTTTTATAATTAATATGTGTTAATAAAAATAAGTTAAAATAAATATATTATTTATTATTTCTTGTATATAAATAATATACAAGAAAGCTTGTCCAAGGGTATCTTAAAAACCTTTGGCAAGACAGTTCCAAACTGGAAATGAGCACATATCCAGGAGAAAGGAAAACTGAATTAGTATATATTAACATAGGTAGAATATTGCCAAGCAGCAAAAGTGAGATATTTACAGCAAGGAGATTAATTTTCATCAGCATTATGTGAAGCCCAGGAAGGCGCACCACATGCCACGTAAGTACCCGCTACATTAATCAGAAGAGATCTCATCAGGAGAAAGTGTTGAAAGGAGAGATAGGGGCTAGCTGGGGCAGACTGATGCTATCCTCAGCTCTAATGTTTGTCTGAAATAAGCCCCTTTGTTTCATTCCTCCCCTTTCTTTTTTTGACTGTTCCAATACCCCCTATTTTTTCTTTTCCATACCTAATATTTTGAAGACATTAAAAAAGATTAAAGTAAAATAATCATTCTTTATTTTTCCAATAATGTATGTGAAATGTCTTTAATGTTCACTAATTTTCTAGATTATGACATAAGGTGCTACCTTGACCTCACAGAAAATTTTGCTATTATAAGTTCTTATAAAGTTATTTCTTTTTAATCTCATTTGGAATAATGGTCATGTGATCACATAGAAAAATTCAAACTCCTGAATTGGATGCTTATGATCTGACACATTTTTAATGCAATGAATACCTCTAGATTAACTTGTCATATGGTTGTAAATCGTTTTAGCTCAGCAGGTAAATCATGATGGCTCCTCAGGTAAAAGTGCTTGCTGTCCAGCCTGACGGCCTGAATTCAATCCCTAGAACCCAGCTGACAGAAGGAGGGAAGCGGCTCCCAAAAGCTGTCCTATGATTTCCACACATGTACTGTGACACACAAGCACACTCATATTAATTAATTAGTTAATGTAAAGAAAGTTGGGATTTTTAAACTACAATAACTCTGTGGTGTCACCACGTCATGGAAACACTGCTTTTACCTGAGCACACATTTTCTGTGTGATGCCAAAATAACCCACACAGGGACTTCCTCTACTCTTATCTACACATCATATTTCAAGGCTATAATAAATGGCTCTTGATAGAATCTGATTAACCTCAACAGCTCAAATAAGCACTGTCTTTATGAGTTAAGTGGTATATTTAATTTATTTTATGATCAGAAATCAATTTTCTTCTGAGTCTTTAATTTCAATTAACTTCTTCCTCAGGCAAGAGCTCCACAGAATTCTGTGCCTATGTGATTTCTCTAAAATGTCTAATGTGGACATAGAATATAGCTGTAAGACATGATTGATACTGCAGGGAGCACGCGGACTCACGTTCTCTGTTATAACTGCTGTAGATACACTGAGACTAGAGGCTTATGTTTACAAGCTAGTAGGAAAGAATACCAAAGTGCCTCAGATAAATCATAGTAAAGAAGGTAAAAGGTATCACCATGTATAAAGAGAGTCAAGCACTGTACATCAGAAGGTCCCATAATTGCTGCAAGATATCCCATGTCAGCAGAGCCTCACAGACAACTTCCCACACCCAAGTTACCTTTCAAGCAAGGGAGATTGAAAAACACTACTGACAACTCAGACAACAGGAAGCCTATACTCTAAGGCAGTGGAAAGTCAACTCAAAGATAAAACCTTGACCAATACCATTGACAAGCTGCAATGTAGAACACAAATGGATGGGAGAAGAGGATGCCACACTCCAGCAGCATTGATTAACCCTAGCGGCAATTAACCAGACACTTCACTCTTGGCTTTTCTCCAAGTAGAGAAAGAAATGGAAACACAGGCCAACTATGAGCATTTGGGAATGCAACTATAACCTATGTACATGAATGAAGTTTGAGAAGATTTAAGTGGCCATTTTTAAGTAAGACTTTTGATCGCTTTGAGTGCATATCACATGATAATTCCTCAACAAGTTCTAACTATCACACGGGGAAACATCTGCTGTTATACACGGTTGGTACTCATGTTTCTTACATGTATTATCCTTCCCATTTTGTGGGAAGTGTTGGGTTAAAGTGGGATGCTTCACAGATCTTTATTAAAACATAGAGTGGATTTCCTTACAATTTGACATGGCCTGGCCTGTCATCTTACTTTAATGTCATACAAGTGGTCTTGTAGTATCAATTCTTATTCTTTTAGCATGTGACTGCCACATAAAGAAGCCCGGGCTAGCCTACTAGAAACATGAGCCCAAGCTGAAGGCAGCACTCTTCCATGACACATATGAGAGAGGTCAGCAGAAAACCTCAGTTCTAAGTCGAGCTGTCTGTCAGATTACTGCTGTGGGAATGACCTAAGGCAAGACCAGAAGAAACAGTTCCTACAAAAGACCAGTGCTCAAGCAGATGGCCCTCAGAATCGTCATTGGTATTTCAGGCCTTTACATTTGGGATGCTTTGTTATACAGCAAGAGGTCACTGAAACATTCTTTCTTGTGCCCAAGTCTCTGGATGAGCTGGACTCACCAGAAAAGAGCAGAGAGTTCCACACACCTATGAACACCTGATGGTAATGCCTCCAGAAGTTCCTTTATTGTACAGGATTGCTTTGGCCATCTCAGGTTTTTTGTTTTTCCATATAAAGTTGATTATTGTTCTCTCAAAAAAAAAAAAAAAAAAAAAAAAGAGCAGAGAGTTCAAAGGTGGAGGAAGACGAGAGAAGTCAAAATGTTCCGGAGGAGACATCCAGATGGCTCCTGGCTGTCCCAGTAGAGCTTATTCTACTAGGATGGTCCACAGATGTTTGCTTGCTTATTAATAACCAAGTTGGTTCATAGCTCAGTAACTTTCATCAAGAGATTTGAAATTCTTCATTATACCAACTGAAAACAAAATGGAGACTTGGACAGCAAAGAATCCATTTAATTGCACTGTATTTACTAGCAAAATGTTCCCTTAACACTGAAGATAGAGTGGTCTGAGCAAGGTTTTATATTAACCAATTTAAACCTCTAGCCTGGTAAAGCTCAAATCATTCAGTGGTCTGATCAATAATAATATAAACAATCACATTTATCAAGGACTTGGTATGCATCGGGTAAGATCTAAATATTTTATGTGATTGGCCCTCCTAACTGACTGTGAGATGGAAGTACTGGTTTGCCTGTTTAGGAAACTATAGGAAGTGATTCATTTCTTGTACTTCCCAAACACTCATAATTAATCATTGGTTTAAGTTAAATGCAAGATATCAGATTCTTAAAGGAGTTCTTTTGGCTACCTCTAAAGGCTCTGATCTAATTTAATCTTTGATTTAAAGGCTTAGAATTGAGGATTGGGGGTTATTTGCAACACAAGTAAAGTTCAGACTTTATCCTTTATTGAAGAGTTCAGAATTACAGAGATAAACTTGCTTTCTCTGTTAAATCCCCAAGCCCACGGTGTATCCCTCCAATCCTGCTGCTTGACTACACACATGAGCTATTTGCAAGTCTCTGCATCTCACCCTGACCTAGCTTGAGAGACAGAGGCTGGGCACAAAAGGTGGGTGCTCATCAATTCTGTGTGTAAGCTCACAGAGGATCCACTTCTGAAGATGAGACACAAATCCACCAAGGACTTTCGGATGATTTTTTTCTGGGCCCTGACTCTTTAAGGGCTTGAGAGGTCCATCTTACAGTGCAGTGGCTTTTCATTTTGGCTGACCATGAGACTTGCCAAGGATTCAAAAGACTCATTCCTCAGCATTCTTAATTAACCTGTTCACAGCAGTGTCAGGGGCCAAAGTGAGTCTGTGGATGGATAGTCATTAGTAAAGATTACATCTTTGGTGTAATAAGTTTTATACTTCCAGGTAAAGAAAAAAAATGGTAGAAAACATATCAATCATTTTAAGAGATCTTATTCTCTGAAAGACATACACATTTCCTTAGGAGTGAACTAGTGGGCGAATCACAGAATTGACTGTACAAGGCTAGAAAAATTCTATCTCTACAACCTCCAAGGCTATTTTGCTTTAGACTATTACACCTTTTCCACTTGGCCACATCCAGACCCATCATCAAAGCCTTAGTTTTGTGAAAGAAATAATGCATAATGCAATACTCATATAGATATTAATTTTTCCATCATGGCAGACTCTAGCTCCAGTTAAGAAGTACCACAGTTCCAGCCCAGACCTGTTTATCTGTAATCATTTCTATGTTTAAGATGCTCTGTCTGGCAAGCTGGAGAGATGCCTGAATAGTCAGAGTGCTTGTTGTTCAAGCAAGAGGACTGAGCACTGACCGGAAGCCATGTAAACGCTAGGTGCATATGGAAGCTTGTCTGTAATTCTGCCCTCGGGCGACAAAAGACAGGGGTTCCCAAGTAGGTGACTAGTTACATTAGCCAAACTGGAAAGTGGTAAATTTCATTGAATGACCCTGTCTCAAAGTACAAGCTGGAAGGTACTGAAGAATTTATCTTGATATCCTCTTTTTCCTTCACTTACACAATCACATACATGCACATATACACACATATGCACAACACAATGCAAACAAAAAAGCACCACACAGACACACAAAAAGACGGGAAAAAAAAGATCACCATCTGGTGCCCTAACCTGTGTAATGCCTCAAAGGACCATGGTACCCGGCATTATGGACAACTGACATTTTCAACGTGAGTATCTGCTCCATCTGCCACCCTGTCACACAGTGTCCTGAGCAACAGACATTCTGGAAATGATTAAATTAAATGATTGAACAAGCTACACTCTTCTCAAGTAAAAATTATGCTGCAGTAATCAATATTTGTAACCCAATGGTTACAAATTCTTTATAAACTTAGTTGTTTCCTCCTGGTTTCTAGGTTTAATCCATTGTACATCACTGATTAGCTCAGTCTGTGACACCCCTCCCTCCAGTTTCCCCAAACTCCTTTTATATTTTCCAGAAACCAACACAGCCTTGCCTGTCTTTCTAGAGAAACTGAAGATGTCTCCTAATGGCCGTGTTACCAGAACATTATATTACCCACTTGCCAACTTTCTTCATTTCCCTAATCCAAGTCAATTGTTTTGCACAGACACCTTGTGAGGTCTCCTGATTTCCACTTAAGAAAGTTCAGAAACAGGAAGATTACCCAAACCACCTTGTTAATTTGTGTTGACTGAGTTTTCTGTTCAGCCTGGTCCTGCATCCATTAAGTCCCAAAGGAATCACACAGAGGCCTATATTAGTTCTAAAATAATTGGCCATTAGCTTAGGATTCTTATTAACTCTTATAACTTATAGTAGCCCATTATTCTTGTCTATGTTAGCCATATGGCTTGGTAGCTTATTTGGTGAGGCAGTTACATCTTGCTTCTTCTGTGGCTGAGTCAGGACTGCAGACTAGGACTTCTTTCTTCCCAGAATTCTCCTGTTCTCATTGACCCACTTCTACTTCCTGTCTAGTTGTTCCACCTATACTTCCTGCCTGGCTACTGGCCAATCAGCGTTTATTTAAAATATAATTGACAGAATACAAACCATTGTCCCACACCAAATTTGAGAGAGACCAGATTAAAAAATCTGGCTTTTCATTTCAATGGCCATAGTGGTATGTCTGTAGCAATGAAACTTAGGAAACTGAGGCAGGAGAATAAAGCCTGTAATTACACAACCAGCCTTAGAAACTCTCATGGCCCCCATAGTAGTGGTGTTACCTGCACCTGCACCCACACTTGGCTTTTTTCATGGGTTCTGAGGATTTGAACGAACTCAAGTCCTCAAGCTTGAGCAGCAGTGTTCTTACTTGCTAAGTCATCTTTCCAGTCCTCATAAATACATTTGATGATCATTTAGAAAGAGTGTAAAATCTAAACTCAGGGGAACACACATACAGTGGATTCAGATGCTATCTTGTTTTCAATCCCGAAAGGATATTATTGATTATTAGATCTCCTAAGAGCATGGAGATATTGCTATCGCACAGTCGTTTCTTTTCATAAAGGAAACGTGAATGGTTAAGCAAGCATTCAGCTGGTGTAGACGAAAATATCAAGTAATACACAGAAATAATCCATTTCATCCAGGACTTTCACTATGGTCATCTTTAGTTCTTCTTTTATTTCACTAGTAAAGAAAAAACAGGCATGCATTGTTTCACATATGTCAGTCAACCCAACTGTAAGTGTTCCATATATGTGTTCCTTCAAAATAACCAAGTAGATGATATTATAGCCTAGACTTTTTATGAAAAAATTTAAAGTGTAAAGTAAATTATTTCGCTTAATCCATAAGAATAATGCTGAAAATTTGTGATGAAATCTAGTTTCAACCTCATACTTTCTGGGTCGAGTGGCTCCTCAGCTGATTATACATACTTCAGCATGTCACTTGCAAGGCACAGCCAAGCCAGATAAATTTTGGGAGGTGGGATACATTATTTCTATAGGAAGTATTCTGGGTTAGAAATACAATGGACTGTGATATTTCCAGTTTCATAGCCTTTGGGCATGAATCATGGTGGCTTCCATCTGACAGAGCAGATTGAACAGTTTTCCAGAAATATAATCTGTAACAGATTCCTAGAGAAGCACAGATGCTCCAATTACTTGCCCACTGCCCACTTGGAATAAGTCAATGAGAGCCATCTTGTTTCATGAACTCTGTAGCTTGAACTGTGCCTGGATGGGTATCCATTCTCTCTCAGAATCAGCTCCAGATTCTACCACACAAGGCCACCCCCACTAATTTCCTATCACTTTTAAGCATTACTAGATACAGTTAGTTCTGTGTTATTTGTCAAGTATTCCTCTTGGCAATTGAACCAAGGAGATCAATGGCACCTTTCCAAGAGGCAAGCCTATATAATAAGATAGGTATGGTTGTTGAGAGGCCGCATCTGATTGATGGTGAAGTTGCTTAAAACACCACATTTTAAAGTTCTTGCAGTCAATTGGGTAGGGTAGGCTTCATTCTCCACATCGTTAACCTCTTATTAATGTGGCAAATTTTAAACCAATGAAACACTAATATATAAGATACAAACTGAAGATGAAAAGGCATGCTCTGAAGCTTGACTGCCCTGGTTATATTTGAAAGTTTACCATCACCACAGAAAATGAGTCCTGAGGAGGCTGATGGCAGTAAGAAGCCATGGGAAAGAAAACTGAGTTTTCCCAATCAGCAGAAACAAATTGTCAGGAATGGGACAGACTCTGCCTTATATCAACCCAGCTATCGTGTGAGTCACTAGTGGCCACAGGTGCATGAGGAAGCCCGGCAGTGACAAGACCAGTTGGTCCAGTCTAGAAGAACATCCCATTCAACTCAGAGTCAAGGATTATAGGAAATGTTGGTTGATATTTTAAGCCACTAAGCTTCCATTGGTCTAGTATACAGGTAGAAACTGTCAAACATGACAAACCATAATAGGTTGATTTGGGGGAAAAAATAAGACTTCTAGTTCTTGATTCCACATTCAAAGATCTTAGAAGTCATTGTCCTACTGTAACATGAACTGGAAAACTAGACGCACAATAGAAGCAACTATACTTCTTAGACCCAGGAGAACCGTGATGGTATAAAGCAAATTACTGCCCTGGAGATTAGAGACTGGAAGCCATGCTTCATGAGATAGAGACATGTGACCCAGTGAAGGCACAGGAAAAGACAAACTTTCTAGTGATGAATTGCTGGAGGCTCTGAATGAACAAGTCTAGAAGTTAAATTTTATAGGAGGGTTTGGTTATAAGTTGAGCCTCACATTTGAATGAATTTACCTCTTACAGATTGACAGAAACATTACAAAATATCTTTGTAGGTCTAGCAAGAGAAGGCAAAAGGAATGATTTTGAAACACACCAGAATGCTGCCATTCACAACAAGACCCAGCCCTCAGGAGATACCACTTGACAAAGCCTAAAATGCTGGGGTGTGATTAGAGCCTAGCTCCCCTGAGAGAGAAAGCATATCCAACTACAGGCAGTAGATGCTATATTTGATTTAAAGGGGAAAAAAAAAACAATAATAAAAAAGAGACATTTAACTTTGCAGCCCAAGGCTGGTTCATTAAAAGATGGGGATATTCTGCTTTCCTATTGCCACCACATTACTAAAGGCCCGTTTCCAAGTTACTTTCCCCCAATACATCAATGCCTAGCTGTCAAGTGAAGATAACAGGGAACACGCCTGTCTGTGAGTGCATGAGTGCACGCGCGCATGCGTGCATGCGCACATACACTGAAGAGAAAGAGCAGGCGTCTTTACCATTGAGTTAGGATGATGGAATTAACAGGTTGGAAATGTAAAATGAGTATGATTAATATGCTAAGGAGTTTTAAGAATATAGTAGATGACATGCAAGGGCAGATGGGAGAAAGAAATCTTTAGAAGGCCCAAAATTCAGTATTAGAAACCAAAAATACTATAACTGAAAAAAAGGGTCTCTTCAAGGACTTGTTAGAATAACAGATGTCATTTTAAAAAAGATTCTGAACTTGAATATATCCTTTCAAACTGAAACACAAAGAGATCAGGGATTTAAAGGAATGGGATAAAATATTCTAGAAAAGGAACGAGCTATGTGATGAGACTTCTAGAAGGAGAAGAAAAAGAGGAAGGAAAATTGTAAAAATAATGACCAAGAATTTCCCCTAAATTAATGTCAGAAACCCAACTTACATTGCCAAATGGGAGAGAACATTCAGTTAGACAACTGGTAAAGAACAAAACAAGTGATCACCTAAATAACATTGAGAAGGTGAGACAGACCTGATCTGGAAACTTCTTATTTGTTCACCAGCTTCCATGGTGCTAGAAGGAGCTATGCTGGCTGCTGGTAAAGAAAGCTATCCATGCTCTCACCCAGCAATGGATCATGTATGCTGTAATACTGATCTGCCAAGAAAGGTGTGACTAGTGGTGTAATAGTGGCATGAATGCTATGGGGTTGACCAATCACTTTTTGATTTGTCTTTGAAGCCCATTCCCAGGAAAGAATTCATTCCTGGTACTATAAACCCTATCAAAAAAAACATGGCTGAAGCAGTCATAGCCCGTAGTGGGTTACTATTACTGCTGTTTTGTTAAATGAATGTGTTATCAATCTGTCTTTTAAATATTTATACTTATACCCATAGATTAGTGCTCCTCTAAGCCTGGGATAAAGAAGCTTCTGCTTGCACTGTACAGTGACTAAATGCAGATTCATAACAGTCAAGCTGTTGAGAATAAGTGACTGTTGAGTGTTCAGCCCTAAATGGGACATCTATATCACACAACTCTTCCTAAGGCTCAGGGAAGATCTTGAAAGAGGAGGCAGAAATGTAAGCACCGGATGATAGTGGGGAGTACTGTGAAAGTCTGTCTTCCAGATAGGACATTGTTATTGCACTCAGAAAAATCACAGTTGTTGATGTTACTTGTACTCAACTGAGTCAATCAACACTGAAAGATGTAGGGGTAGGGGAGCTCGTAATTCCTCCCAGATGAAAAACTATTAGTAATTAATGGTTGAGGGGGGGAGAGACAGTCACTTTCTTCAGGAGTTAGCCACTGGTATGTTGCTGATGATCCATCAAAAATCCCACACTCGTACATGCAAGCAATTTTAGTTAAATTCTAGATGACATGAGAACAGGAGAGGGATGTTTTGGGAAGAACTCCAGAAGAAATGAGAAGAGAATGAAAGAAAGGAATAGGAGGTGATTCTGGTTCAGACACATTGTATACATGTATGAAATTTTCAAATAATAAAAATGATATGGAGATTTATTATTAATTTTAAGTTTGGCTTTTAACTTAGGCTTGTTCAAACTAGCTCTTATAAGTTAAATTAACCTATTTCCATTCATCTACATTCTTACACATGGTTCTTTACCTTTCCTCCATTCTGTATGTCCAACTCCCTAAATGTCTCACTGGTGTCTCTTGAGTGCCTATATTCTTTCCAAGTCCCATTCTTTCCCCAGAAGTCCTGCCTATTCTCTCCTGCCTAGCTATTGGCCATTCAGCTCTTTATCAAACCAATCACAGCTAAACATCTTCACACAGTGTAAACAAACATCCCATGATCAACTACACATGAATCTACTGATATTTTAATTATTTTCTGTGGCCCCATGGCCTAGAAGGCAAGCCTCTATCTTTCTATTTATCAATAAGACTCAGGAGTCAAAGGCTGGGTGAGAACCTGCTAACTCAGAGAGGTTGCATAGCAACTAGCTGACCTAGTTGACCTTGGCTGAAGACACTAGAAGAGCTGCATCTCTTGATTCACCCCAGAACTAAACAGCTCAGGCTCTAGTCCCCACCCTTTCCTTGCCGTGCATCTTCTCTATCCAAATTGCTGGCTTCTCTATGGCTAATTCTGGTCAACTAGTCACTGGCTCTGCCCCCGATTCAAAGTGAACTTTATTGACAGTCTGGAGTGTGAAATATTCCTTTACATGGTGTGAATATATATCACTGTAATTGGCTTAATAAAGAAGCTGACTGATCAATAGATAGACAGGATAAAGTTAGATGGGAGAACCAGACTAAGGACACGGGGAGGAAAAAGGGCAGAGTCAGAGTAGTCACCAGTGAGACACGGAGAGGAAACAGGAGGTGCAAGATGAAAGAGAGGTGATGCCATATGGCAGAATGTAGAGTAATATAAATTGGTTAATTTAAAATGTAAGCATTAGCTATTGGTCAAGTATTATAATAAACAAGTCTCTATGTGGTCATTTGGGAGCAACTGCTGGGACAAAGAAAGACTCCACCTACACTGAAGTGTCACAGTTTAATCACAATATCCCACAACAATCTGTAGCATAGATTCTAGTTGTTCTTAATAATTAAACCTGGAATCAGATATTAGGAGGTAAAAACTGAGAGATCAGAGAAGTAGTGCAGCCAGCCACTAGAGAGTTCTTACCTCTACCAATGCTCAGACTGAAGGGGCGATACTGTTCTCAGACGAAAACCTCAGAGTGACTGCTTCTCAGACTGCTTGCTCAGATTGCCTGCTCAGACTGCAATGAGCTCTTGTCTCCTCCTGCCTTATAGTCCTCTTCCCACCCAGCTGTATCATTCCTGTCTCCACATCCCTAGCACTGGGATTAAAGGCATGTGTGAGCACTGTTTCTCTTAGACTGGATCAATTTCACTTAGCCCAGGGTGGCCTTGAACTCACAGAGATTCAAAGGCCTCTGTCTCCCAAATCCTGGGATTAAAGGTGTGTGCCATCACTGCCTGGCGCACACCTTTAATCCCAGGATTTAAATCTAGCAGTTAGTTTAGCTCTGTACTCTGATCTTCAGGCAAGCCTTATTTGTAAAAACAAAAACAAAATATCACTACGATGGGCCTTTGTTGAAATAGGAAGCGGCGGGGCTGCGTCCCCAACACCCCGGCCGCTTGGCTAGCTCATGCCCGAAATAACAACACACAAACTGTATTCATTTAAGAACTGCTTGGCCCATGAACTCTAGCCCTTACAGGCTAATTCTCGCACCTGGACTAGCCCATTTCTAATGATGTGTGTAAGCACCCCAAGGTGCGCTTACCGGGAAGATTCTAGCCTCCATCCATCGTGGGTCTGAGCTTCATGCGTCTGCCTCAGAGCGCAGAGCTATTGCGTCTACCTGGGAGGGCTGAGCATGGCGTCTCTGCTCCCGAGCGCAGAGCTGTCGGGTCTCTCCGGAAGCAGAGCAGAGTCTGACCTCACTTCCTCTTCCACCCAGCATCCTATTCTGTTTATTCCACCCACCTATGTTTTAAGCTATGAGGCCAAGCAGTTGGTTTATTATAATTAACCAATTACCTTCCTCCATCAGGCCTTGATGCTAGCTGATGCTAGCTAGAGTCCAGCCTGCCATGGCTCCCACCATAATGGATCTTATATTCTTATGAGGAGATGGACTTCAATAAACAGAACAGAAATAAACGTATGGTATGTGCCACACGTTGTCAAACAAATCTTATGTCAGGGATTGGCTTCACCCAGAAGCTACGGAAGCCCTCCTCTGAGGATCAATCACATAACATGTAGAACTTCATAAAGATATACTTCCCTGGGAGGATAGATCAAAGAATACAAATACCCTACAATGAAAAGGTGAACAAGCTTGAAGGACTGAGGACAACTCAGAGGCTTGTATCAATCAAAATGAAGCCACAGCACTAGAGGTTAGGGAGCAATTTGGATCTAGTTAGATGGCTAGGGAAAGCAAGCCTGACTGTAGATGACCCACCTAAACTTTAGTTCATCAGTATCCTTACCCATGAAGAAAGGTTCTGGGGCAAGAGATGATGCGCTCCCTCCCATAGTTCCACATGTCCCTCTTTATAGACCACTCTTCAATATAAAATGAACAGACTTCCTTCTTTGAAGGTCCCTCACCCTGGGTAACCTCATCCCTGAGTCAGAGAGTCTTCCTAAGGGTTGACCATGCTGATGGGTTTGTTCCTACCAACCTACCCACCGTCAGGACTTTAATACATGTTGAATCTGTGAGTACAAGGTTTACTCAGCTAAAAGGTCATCTTTGCTATGTTATGGTATAGAAGTCTGAAAAATTCAGGACTAAAGAAAATCTGAGTTTCTAGATCACCAGGAAGGTGTATTTGTCAAGAGAGAAGGATAGAACATATTTAATAGCTAGACTCGTTCATTGTTTTTAAATGTTTAGGTTTAAGGCACATGGGTCTCCATTAGTGCCTGCCTCCCCCAGGACGCATCAGTGATGTGGGAGTGTCATATATCAATCTGTTGATTTCATTGGCTGAGCAATAAAAGAAACTGCTTGGCTGGCCCTGATAGGTTAAAAGATAGATGGGAGGAAGAAACAGAATAGAATTCTGGGCGGAAGAGGAAGTGAGGTCAGACTCTGCTCTGCTTCCAGAGAGACCGGACAGCTCTGCTCTCTGGAGCAGAGACACCATGGTGGACGGAGGCTAGACTCTTCCCGGTAAGTGCACCTTTGGGTGCTTACACACATCATTAGAAATGGGCTAGTCCAGGTGCGAGAATTAGCCTGTAAGGGCTAGAGTTCATGGGCCAAGCAGTTCTTAAATGAATACAGTTTGTGTGTTGTTATTTCGGGCATAAGCTAGCCAAGCGGCCGGGGTGTTGGGGACGCAGCCCCGCCGCTCTTATTTCAACATGGCGCCCAGACGTGTGGACAACTGAATCCACAGAAAGCCTGAAAAAGCTTGGGAAAGAGTAAAGCATGTTTTCTTGATAGCAGCAATTTCTTGGGTCTGCTCAGCTTGCTAGAAGCAAGCAAGTACTCTCATCTAAGAGAGGCTTCCTGACTCAGCTTCAGCTGCAAAACCCTGCAGCTCATTAAGAGTTCCTGCCACGAAACACTTAAAAGGTGTTGGTGAAAAGCTGAACGCATGCTTTTCGATTTTCAGCTGTAGCAGGAAAAAAAAAGCTGTGCCGTTTAAAAATGCCGGCTTTCTGGGCTGTCCTGCCACAGCAAACTCTGACTCTTTTACGCAGGCGGTTCATGTGGTTTGCAAGCACAGGCTGCTGAAGCTCACTTGCTGGCAGAGACCTTGAAATGCCACAGAGTTGTGGCAGTAAACATGGCTACAACCGGTACCTCAGCCATGAGGCCGGAAAGCTAAGGAATGGACTGGATTACCTAGCAAAGCCACAGCTTTAATCCTACTCATATTACTCAGTAATTTAAAGGCTCGTGTGGTCAGAAAAGGAGAGATATACAGTAAAGAGATTCAAAGACAAAGAAAATTTTTAAATAATTTACAGTGTTAAAAATGTATGCAGACTAAAAGTTAAAATTCTTAAAAAAAAGTAAGAAAAAGAGAAGTTGTGTGTGGTAATACACGCCTTTAATCCCAAGGCTTGGGAGGCAGAGGGAGATTGACCTCTGTGACTTCAAGGTGTGGTAGCACAGGCCTTTAATCCCAGTGCCTAGAGGGGAGAGACAAACAGATCTCTGTGAGTTCAAGGTGTAGTAGCAAACGCCTTTAATCCCGAATGCCTGGGAGGCAGAGACAGGCGGGTCTCTGAGAATTCAAGGAGAGCCTGGTCTACAGAGTTATTCCAGGTCAAAGAGATACAGAGAATATAAAATAAAAGTAAAAATAAACGAAATAGAGGTTAAAATAAAGCATACAAAGATGGAAAATACACAGAGAATCTTGATACTGTATGCTATTATGCTCTCTTTGAATTGTTTGAATGCTGAGGAATGAGCAACAGATGCTAAAAGATATTTGTTTATAAATGCTGCTGAACTAATCCAACGTAGAGATTTTGATGCCTTGACTTTGAAATTTGGATCTAAGGACATGATACTTTGGAAAGGAGTTTCTTTTTTTGTTTTCACAGAGGATGAGACCCTGTTCATTTCTTCTATTCCGATATGGTATGATGGACCACGCCCTCCTGAACGGTTGCTGTGAATACCTTCAGAAAATTGCTTCGCTCAACTGCCAACTGAGATGAAACTAGCACACAGGTTATACCATGAAAGACCTAATTAACGACGCCCCCATTCAGCAGGAAGCAGTTTGGAGAGAAAAAACTGCGCCCATGTTCCCAAATATGGTTTATAAATGTTCTTTTACATTTAAAGGGGGATATGATATAGATATGAATAATTTGCATTAGTATAGATTTTGCTTTATTGATAGAGATTTAAGGTCAATTTTGAATGTATATAGGTTGTTAATGAATAATCATTAATAGTAGTTAAGCTTGTAGTTATGTTAGTTAAGATTTTCTAGATGTGCATAGATATATTTTAGATAGGCATTCTTCATATCTTTCAAAGGCTAGAGAATATGGCATTTTACATGTTTTAATAACTTAGGACTTTTCATGACAATGAGACACTCTGCTCCTGGCAGCACCAATCTACTTCAAGAGGAAGATGGGCATCGAAGAGGATCCTTATGGAGTTTGATAGCCATTTGGGCAAGAAACTGCTCTTGCCTGGACTATTGCATAAACTGGACACAGAGAACCCGCAGAGAGAGGACTGCTGAACTTGCCTAAAGGTGAGATGATCTTTCGGGGTTCCTGATTCATGAAAGAGTCTGCAAGACATTCTTCAGGACAAGCAGATAGTGACTGCCTTTGAAATTTCCTGCTTTGTGGAAATGTCTGCTGGAAACTATGGGCCTGTAGGCCGAAGATGGATGCCCCAACGGTACAGAGGAACTTTGGGTGACTGTCCAGGCAGCGAGATGTCTCTGTCATTTCTAGAGCTTTGGATGTTAAGTTAAAGCCTTCTTTTTTTTTTTTTTTTTTTTTAAACAGAAAAAGGGGAAGTGATGTGGGAGTGTCATATATCAATCTGTTGATTTCATTGGTTAAGTTATAATAAACCAACTGCTTGGCCTCAGCTTGGAACATAGATGGGAGGAGTAAACAGAATAGAATTCTGGGCGGAAGAGGAAGTGAGGTCAGACTCTGCTCTGCTCCCGGAGAGACCCGACAGCTCTGCTGGAGCAGAGACGCCATGCTCAGCTCTCCCAGGCAGCTGCAACCCACGATGGACTTAGGCTAGAATCTTTCCGGTAAGCGCACCTTGGGGTGCTTACACACATCATTAGAAATGGGCTAGTCCAGGTGCGAGAATTAGCCTGTAAGGGCTAGAGTTCATGGGCCAAGCAGTTCTTAAATGAATACAGTTTGTGTGTTGTTATTTTGGGCATAAGCTAGCCAAGCGGCCGGGGTGTTGGGGACGCAGCCCCGCCGTTCTTATTTCAACACATCAGTTTTAGGAAGAATTGTTAAATAGATAGGTAGTCCAAAGAACGTGAAACCTTGTGGTCAGAACTCCACAAACTGATGTTCTGCTCGTAACAAACCTCCAGAAGCTGTCCACATTCGGGCAGAGGGACCACAGTTGCAAAGCAAGGTTGTTTGAAGGGCTGAGTTATTTTATTTTTGTTCAGAGAGTCATTAGCAGTTCTTGAGGGACTTCAAGGGAGAGATTTGCATTTGGAAGAAAGAGGACAATGGCTGGGATGTGGGAAGGAGAATGCTGACACTGGAAAAGAGGAAACTGATGTAGAGTTATTTCAAAGGCAGGATCTGCACGGCCCATTAAACTGGACATGGAAGTGAAGAAATTGGCACTACACCAGAAAGGACTTAGTCCAAAGAAGTGAATAAGTCAATACATGAACTAATGAATTGCTACAGTCATGTCTCCCAAATCTTCCAGAATAGTAAGATTGGTTAAAGTTGTGTAGACTTTGGAGACCCGAAAGACCTTCTATCCTGTCCCCTTGCAGGTAGTTGGAAGTTCTTTTTAGCCCAAGTAACCTTTAACCTTTCTCTGCCTCTTCACAGGGAGACAAAATGATAGAAGCAAGTGGTACCAATTACAATATTAAGACAACTCAATTCATCTGCATCGCCTTTTGCATTCAGTAAAGCCATCCAAACAGTTTCTTCCTGTAAGTGGTGCCTGCCACACACTGTTCTCAGAAGGACTTCCTCAACTCTCAAAAGAAACAGAATTCCTATTTTTGGAGCAACCTGCTCAAGCCCAGGAGTATGCAGCTCTGCAGAGGAGGCTCTATCTCTGTGACTTCCTTCTGGAGGGAGGCTTGCTTATGTCCTGGCTGTGCCTGTCCTACCTGCAGGGCACTTTACCTTTCTTTGAGATAGGGGAACAGGACTCAGGTCCTGCTGGGTTAAGAGCTCAGCTCTCAATGTGCCAAGGCATGTCCACCCTGACTCAGGAAACAACTGGTGTTTCCTGGAGTTCTGGTTCTCTCCAGCTGCCCAGGCCATCTTGGCTTATGATTCTTCAAGAGACTTCTCTTCGCTGTTCCCACCCTCCTTTTTGTCCTCCCTGGTCTTCTGTTACGACTCACAAAAGGCAAAAGAGGTAATATTTGAAGGAGCTTCCAGAAGGTGTCTTACTTTTCTAATAAGCACCTGAGAAAAAAATGTAATTCACTGCACAGCATTCTCAGCCTGCTCTGTTGTATATGTCCTATCCTATGGGTCCCAATGATGGCTGGCTTGATTTGCACACATCTCACACAATCCCTTATCTTTTCTTACCTTTATTTATTGTCTTTTTCTCTCATCCCGTTTGCTACTTTGTTAACATGGCATCAAATATTCATATGTGCACATTTCCTAGCTGAAAATCATTTCATCATTTCTCCCATAGTGTGCTATAATTCACAAAAGCTGTTTCCTCCCGCAGTTCCCATATAGACCCACACTGCACAAAACTGCCCTCTCAGATTTAATTAATGGAGGTTCTTCTCTTTCGAAGAAGGCATCCATGCTCCACACTCAGAATTTCCCTTGCCTGATCGGACACTATCAGTTACATGGTGCCCAACAGTGTGGAACCCATAGAGGGTGAGTACCAAGCCACGGACCTGGAGCTTCTACGCTGAGGGCTAAGGGGTTCAAGGCCTGCTATAGATTATCACATGTTTTACATAAGGAGTCAGTCACTTCTCAGGTTCAGCCAATTATGTAATATGGGAAGTCATTCTTTCAGTATATTTTAATCAAATGTTTAAAATCAAATTCAAAATAAAAATTCCTAGATCTTTGTCTTTTGACTCAAGGAAATTGAAACAAAACTTGTAACGCAGTGGCTAACTCCGACAGCTCCTCGGTAGGGCAGGAGCCAGGAGCCCTGCTTCACAGTTGTCTTGTAGGGAAGCCTCCCAGAGCCATATACTCATTCCCACCTTGTCAGAAGTTTGCCATGTTGTTTCACCTACCACTTTTCACTCCCAAGTGCTCTGGGCATGGAAGGAAAAACCAACAGAAAGCCTAAGATGTTAGCAAACATCTCCATACACATCTCCCATCAGATAGTAACCAGAATCCAGCTGGAGAGCCTTGAGGATCATCTTTGTATCTGACAAGACACAACAAAGCTGACCTTTAGAAGCTTGTGAAGAATAACATTTGTTTTTATTCTAGACTTCTTTAAATGGTGCCACAAGGGCATGGATTACTCACAAAAAGAAAAAAAAAATATCTTTCAGATTACCCTTCGTGCCAAGTCTTTCAGTTAGCTGCTGCCAAGAGCCACCTCATAATCTTCCTTGCTGTTACATAATACCAAATGTCCATTACCCCCATTCTTTAGCATATACCTCAGCTGAGCTCTTGGCTCTTTTATTTGGAGGGTAATGTACTAAGTTGTTTTTTTCTTATACAACTTAGTCTCTGCCTTAGAATGTGCTTAGAGAAAAAATAACCATCTAGGAATATGGAAGTTATCCTAATTTTTCCGGTAGTCTGATTCCACCTAGAGTATAATTTTCCTGGATTTTATCACCACAATGCAATACTTTATATCACTCAAAGATCCCAAAGCTACTTAGAGGACATCCTTCTGGATTTGTGTAAATTCATTTTATTTTTTTTTCTTTTAGTCTTCTTATATATTACATCCTGACCATAGTTTCCCATCCCTCCTCTCCCCCAGATCCATCCCAACATCCAGTCTCCCCTCAGAAAACAGCAGGCATCCCAGGGACATCAACCAAACATGGCATCATATGCTACAATAATAACTGCACATAATATCATATTAAGGCTGGATGAGGCAACCCATTAGGAAAAGAAGAGTCCCATAAATAGGCAAAGAGTTAGAAACAATTCCAGCTTCCATTGTTAGGAGTCTCACAAGAACACCAAGCTACTCAACCATAATGTATTTATGGATTTAAAATTTAGGTCAGACACCTACAGGCTCCCTGATCTCTGCAAGCCCCTATCAGTCTTGGTCAGTTGGCTCTGTGAGTAGGCCATGTTCTCTTGATGCCCCTGTCTCCTCTGGTTCCTCTGATCCTTTCTCTGCCTCCTCTGCAGGACTCTCTCTGACCTCTGCCTAATGTTTGACTGCATCTGCTCCCATCAGTTGCTGAATGAAGTTTCTCTGATCTCTTTGCTGAGGATTCTGCTAGGCTCCAGTCTCAGAACACTCTGCAGACAGAAAAGAAGTGTAGTTCAAGGTTTTGTGGCTGGGTTGGTGTCCCTAATCCCTCCACTTGAGGTATTCTCTGGTTCCAGAAAATGGCAGGTTCAGACTCTCATTCTCTATTACTAGGAGTCTTTACTAGACTTATTATCGTACATTCCACAGAGTTGCCATTGCATTATTTCCCTAATTCCAATAATTTCTCCCAGCATTCCACACTTCACATTTGATCCCTCCTGCTCCAAACCCCACCCATCCCAAGTCTATGGCTGAAATCTATTCTATGACCCCTTCCCAGAGAGATCCTTGCATCCCCCACTTAAGCCCACCTTGTTACTTAGCCTTTCTGCATCTGTGGACGATAGCTTGATTACTTTACAGTTAATATTCACTTATATGTGAATACATACCACATTTGTCTTTCTGTGTCTGTGTTATATCACTTAGGATGATTTTTTCTCAAGTTCCATCCATTTGCCTACAAATTCATGACGTCATTATTTTTAACAGCTGAGTAATAGTCCATTGTGTAAATGCAACCACATTTTCTTTAGCCATTTTTTATTTGAGGGACATTTAGATTTGTTTCCAATTTCTTGCTATTATGAGTAAAGCTTCCATGAACATACTTGGGGGACTTTCTTTTCTAATCCAATCTATTTGGTATTCTGTAAGCTTTCTGTGCCTTTATAGGCATGTCTTTCTTTAGTTTAGGAAATTTTTTCTTCTATAACTTTGTTAGATATATTTTCTGGATTTTTGAGCTGGGATCCTTCTCCCTTTTCTGTTCCTATTATTTTTAGGTTTTGTCTTTTCATGGTATCCCAGATTTCCTGGATGTTTTGTGTCAGTAATTTTTTTTTTAGATTTAGCATTTTCTTTGACCAATTTCTTCTATCACATCTTTAACACATGAGATTCTCTCTTCCAGTGCTTGTATTCTGTTGGTGATGCTTGCATCTATAGTTCCTGTTCACTTACCCAGGTTTTCCGTTTGCAGATTTCTCTTGGTTTGTGTTTTCTCTGGTGCTTCTATTTCGATTTTCAGGCTTGAATACTTTCCTTCACCCGTATCTTTTCTTGGCTTTCTTGACATTCTTTAAGGGATTTATTTATTTCATCTAACTTTTTTCTTTTCCTCAATTTCTTTAGGGGACTTTTTCCATTTTCTCTTTAAGGACCTCTATCATGTTCACAAAGTTGATTTTAAGGTCTTTATTTTTATTTTTATTTTTATTTGTATTTTAGCTCCAAAGAAGCTTTTTAAAAAAAACAACTTAGTTGTCATGGGTATTTCATAAAAGTAACATGAAGCTAATACATTATACACCACAAATTTTATTGCCACCATAGTGGCTTAGTAGCTGGGTGCATTTGCATAAGTATCTAGCCTTCTGAAACATCATCTGAAATAAGAATAACTCTAATACTTTTATAAGTTATAGTAAGGCTGAAAAAAATTTTCAACATGTCAATGCTAGGGAAACACAAAGTAAAGGAAGAGGAGAAAGAAGAAGAGAAAGAGAAAGAAGAGGAGGAGGAGAAGGAGTTATCACTCTACAGAAGGCAGCATCTAAATAATAGAAGAGTCAGAAAAATGCTATCAAAGAGTTAGGGAATATGCTCACAATACCTGGCCTTCTGGCTTCTCATTGCTAGAAATTATACTCTTCTCTCAGGGCATGAAAAAGTAGGAAAGCAGTGTGTGAGGTTATAACCCTTAGTGGGTTATAACTGTGGTGGTGTTGAGGTGGAGTGTGGCTAGTCACCTTTGGCCCACTGTAGAAGAGGAATTAATTGCCAGAGTATTTGCAAGTGGTTTTAGCAATGATTTGCCCAAGGACACTCCTGAAACTTCCAAAACTAGTTTAGGGGTATTCCTCTTTTTTGATTTCTTCATCCAATCCCACTATCACCTAACTATTATATTTCTATCTAATGAAATTGCCACTGGTTCATTATTATACTATTAGATTAATAGATAACTAAAAAGGTGTCTTCCAGAGTATCTAAGCAAGATTGTTCAAATGAGATGGACATTTCATCAAAATGCGTGAATCTTATTCTGTTCTCCGGTTCTGTAGAGCATGTGTCTAACAACACAGAAGGAAAATGTGCTAGAACAGAGGAGATATATTCATCTGCCCACCCAAGAACATTTAGAGGAAAATATACAAACTCTCCAAGTTTACTTAAATGGGGTCCTTCTCTTTTCCCTTTAGAGGAAGAAGTTCGCTGTCATTAAAAGTCTTTCCCTTCCTCACTATAGAGTCAGTTTCTTTCAGAATAAAATTGTCACCTGTCATTGCATGTGACCAATGATTGCTAACTTTATTACAACACTGTCTAATTTCCATAAATCACACCCCCCAAAGCTAGAAGCATCCAAGAGTCTTTGGAAGAGACAGCGCTTCAGGCAAGACGCCTACTACAAGTGAAAGAATGTCAATCCTCCAGCAATGCACAGGCAGCTGGTGCCTGTCAGTTCAGAGCTGATGGCAGCCTGAAGAGAAGAAGCCATCTCTGTGGTCTCAAGGCCTGTGCTCTAGGTTGGCTCCTGTTGCTAACTAATGATGTGGCCACGCATGAGTGAGTTTCCATCCAGTTTCCTCCTCCCAAAGCCCAGGTTTTGTATGACCATTCATTGTCATCTTTCAGCTCCACAGTGTTCCTCATTTTGCCCAATCCTGAGAGACACCCCATACCAACCCCAAAAGGCCACCTGGGACTAGTTCCCTGCACACGTATATGGAAGTAACACGTTGAGTTCAAATACGTCCTTAACATTTTGGAATTAATGTATAATTTCTCATCTTTGCAAATTCTTCCATTTCTACCTGAATTTCATTTCTTATTAAAAGAAACAAGCATATTCACATTGTACTGATAAGTGAGAGAAAAAGAATTCACTCATAATGCTGGGTTCTTTCACAGGGTGCCATATATGGGGACAGCCCTAGTCGCACTAAAAACACATTTCTACATTATAGAACACTTACATGTCGCTTTTGCATCATTTGAAAACGTATTCTCACATTTTCTTTTTTTAAAGATTTATTTATTTATTATGTATACAACATTCTGCCTTCATGTATGCCCACACACCAGAGGAGGGCACCAGATCTCATTACAGATGTTTGTGAGCCACCATGTGGTTGCTGGGAATTGAACTCATGACCTCTGGAAGAGCAAACAGTGCTCTTAACCACTGAGCCATCTCTCTAGCCCACATTTTCTTACTTATGTATGCATGTGCATGCACGCGCGCATACAGACGGATGTTCCCATAAGTGTGTGGAGATCAGAGACAACTTGCAGAAGTCCTTTCTCTCCCTTTTCCTCGTGAATTTCACGATCAAACTCAGGTCATCAGTCTTGGCAGCAAGCACCTTACCCACTGACCCACTCACAAGCCTGAAAGCACATTTCAAATGACAGAGTTAGGGACCAAAAGAGGATAAAGAAACTTAATCTGCAAGAGAAACAAACTATTGTAATTCTACGAGTAGAAAACCTCAGAGGGTTCTGCTTATATCATATTTTATGCTTGAAATAGCCATGCTTGAAATATGACTGAGGTTATCCAAAAGAAATGTCTTTCGTAGAAAAAATGTCACAGAGAGTTAAGAGAGTCAAGGCTCGCTCCAAAAGGTCAGTCTTGTAAAGCAGCTCAGAGCAAAGATTTTGAATTCGGATTTGCCTTGATTCAAAATAAGATCACTTTTCACTTCAAGGGATCTGAATTCCCTTGCCTTCGAAACAGGAAGGAGAGCTTGATCACCAGATTGCTATGACAAAATCATTAGCATGACTGGTGTGACAGGCACTTACACAGTGCCCAGAACAGGACAGCCTTTGATTGACTGTTGCCGTTAGCATAGGTGTCTCTGATATTGTTTTTACGATAATGTTCCCACTATAGCTGAGAAGAAAAGATGATTACATATTCAGGTTCAAAAATGGAAAACATAATACAGAATATATTATTCTATCTCTAATTCAATAAGCCGTTTAATGACTCCAGTCATTGTAGTTTGGGAGAAACTTACTGGGGAAACTGATCACAGACCCTGAGGTCTGGTCTGCTGCAGGAAGGCTCTGCCCTTCTACAAGTGAGCTGTGTGGCTCCACTGTGCTCCACCAGACTTGAGGAGGTTGAAAGCAATGGCTGGTGGCTAGAAAGCGTGGGTGGGGCTTTGTTATGTTTGTTTTGGGTAGGGTAGAATTGAGCTAGGAAATACAGGAAAGACAAGATGTTTTCTGGGGCAGGGCCACGTATTGGGGTCATAGGCCATGGTACGGGGGTTATAGGCCATGGTACAGGGGTCATAGGCCATGATACATTGGGTCATAGGCCATGGTACATTGGGTCATAGGCCATACTCCACCTTGTCGCTAACCAATATGGAAACTCATCTAAATATTTGAAAATGTGAGGCTGGTAATGCATTAACAACATATTGTATTTCATTCAAAGCCTTGTTAATCTAGTTTATAACTTTAAAATATGTATGTGTCACATGGGAGAATTCATTTCAACTCCTGCCAGGGGTCCCACAAATGCCAGCAGTAACATGATCCTGAATTTCATTATTTACTCCTCTATTTATTTTTAAATTGCACGTGTCTTTAGGGAAAACATGGCCAAACTGGCCCAAGTTAAAAAGACTCAGAATGGAATACACTCTGCAACAGGAGAGGAGAAAAAGCTTATTTGGCAAAAGAGTTCTAGGTTCATTGTTATAGAAAGCAGACTCTAGGAGGAGAAGTGATGTCACTTCCGCTCTGGAGACCACCCCCATTCTAGTTAGTATAATTAGGCACCAGGGCTTGTTCTTCCTCTTCAGCACTTTACAGTGAAGAAAATTTTTCAGGGAATATATTAAGTGTCTTGTTTTCTTGTGTTTAAGGAAACACACATTCTTTGGGGAGTAGCACAGTGGAAACCATTAAGTCCTGGCCCCAGGAAAAAGCATCTGTGCACCAAGGATAAAAAGACAGAATCAGACAGCAGGGGGTTCGTAGGCCTGACATTCAGATGCCTCAGACTGACTGAGCTGTGCTGAGGGAAAGTATTTGGCCGGCTCTGCGTCTTTCTTTTACCCAGTATGAATCTAATTCCGATAGGACAAATGAGTTCTATGATTCAGTTACCTATTACTAGATAAAATAATCACCCCAGAACATGGCGTCTTGAAAGAGGTATAGTGAGGATTCTGTTGTTCAGGCAGGATACTGGCACAAAGGCTACCTGTCCATGTGCTGCTGTCTCCCTGGCCTTGACCGAGTCACTGGTGAGCCTAGACAGATCCACTTGCAGTTCTTGTGCTTGTGGCTAGAACCGACAGGCTGGCCAGACTTGTCTGAATGTTTGTTTCTTTCTATAGACTCACAGCCTTTCAGAGTTTCCACCATACAGGCCAGCATACAAGGTCAGAAAAAAACAAACAAAAAGGAGTCTGTGTGGTAGGCTAAGAGCTTCTGCTCATGTTGCATGCTAATATCTTATTGGTTAAAGCAAGTCACATGTCAAGCCAAGAAGACTACAGAGGCATGAATGCCAGCATGCATGGCTTCTTGAGGCCGCCTTGTAAGCAGTCTCAAACCTAACCTTCATTGACAAAAAAGGGAACAGCAATTGGAAGAGCAATAATTATAACGTGAGGTAGTCTACCACGGATGAAATGTCTACTTAGTCTCTTCCATTATTTAGACTGCACAACAAGGATCTCTTAGGGAAGTTTTCTCCAAATACACCATATCTTCCTATTAGATACTATCTAAGAATACCATGCCTTTGGCTCTAGACACATAGCACAAAAGCTGATGAGGAAGTACTGTTGATGTCTGATTTGTTATCACTCAAACTAAACTCTATCCTCTGAAGATAAGGACCAGAACTTTTTCATTCACTCTTGATGTCATCTTGACATAGGATCAGATACATGGTAGACCAAATAAATATCCAAGGAAAGAAAGGACTGGAGGATAGGGCAGATCAGGGTAAGGGAATTCCATGTGGTACGAGGTTCAGGAATACAAGAGATGAACCAAATGACAGTTAACACCCACTGAATAACAGTATGTCAGCCATGAAGCTAAAGTAAAATCTCGATTTCCAACAAACCCAAGAGAGTCTTAATATTCACTCCATTTTATGGGTGAGTAGATTGAGATTTATAATAGATAAGTGATTCCTGAGGTTACCGAGTTGGTATATGGCAAAGCTGGCATCTGACCTAGGAAAATCTGACCTCAGGGCTCACACTCCTAACCATCATTTCACTTCTAAGTACAAGTCCATGCCTAGAAACAGGAAGAGAGTACTAAGGTTGCAAACCCAGTGTCCTCTGAAGGACTGTCTGGGAAGTATGTCCACATAGCCAAAGAAACTGTAAAGGAAAGAAATACTTAATGCTTTATAAATTAAAAATGAAGGTAAAAAATATGGCGATCAAGCAAAAACATGGGATGGAAAAGGAGAGCGTGCGTCAGGAAGACAATGAGGCAGAAAAGCCTGGCAGAAAAGGAGATTCTGGGGGGTGAACCATATCTTACTGGAATGGGGTGATAGAACTACCTCCCAACGAATGAAAAAGAGAATAGGTGGCCGATACATTCCAATTGGATAAGCCAAAGACCACTCCCAACACAATGAATAAAAACCGTACAAAATAGAGATGTTCATATAAGCAGGAACAATGCTAAGTAATCAAAAAAATGCTCACATGAAATGTTTATGGTTTGCTTTAAAGATTTAAATAACTGTAGAAATTTTTGAAAGACCTAGCCTACCCCCATCAGAATAACTAAAATGCCAGCACAGGAAACCAAATTCTCATGAAGACAACAGTGGAATTTTTTCATTTGCTGGAATATTTCTAGCAACATGCCTGATGAGAGTGTCACTCAATCTGGCACCTGCTGATGCGGAACATACATGCAGACCCTTTGACTCAAAAATGTCACTTCTGAGCGCTTAACTACAGAACTGTATTCTCATATTCAAAATATATATAATTGAACAACTAAATCACTGTTCATAAAGGGCTCCAATTGGAAACCATGCGACTGCCCGGCAACAGTATGGGTACATAAATCATGATGTATTCACACACTGAAATAATATGCAATGATGATCATAGACAATGTGTAATTATATATAAACTTGAGGATGAACTTCATAGGCATTCATATTTAAAGCAAAATCAGAATTCTTGAGCCCTCCATTTGAGACTAACCTAAATAACAAAATAAAATATAAAGTAAAATATAATGCAAATAAAATATATGCTGTGGGTAGTCACAATTACAGTTACTCTTAAGGCAAGGGAGAGAGGCTCAGGGAGGCTTCTTGGGTAGAGTGTAACATTTCCGCATTGATAGAATACACCAAAAAATTTTAAATATAGGGATTCAGAAACAAACATCTTCAAGAACCCAAAACCAAATACAGACACCAAACACCAAGAGGTGCAGCACTGAGCAGGGCAAAGTCAAAAGACAAGCTGTGTAATTTCTGTCTGTAATCTATTTCGGGAACTAAAACAATCCCTCTGGGGGTTCCAGAGATGGGGGGTTGACACTCCTCTCTAATGAGGTCCTTGTTTTGAGTCGGTTAAAAGGAAGAGGAAAAAGAGGGCTTACTTCTCATCTTTCTGCAGGACATAGCAATGTGCTTTATATGATTGGCTCAGAGTAAATGCTCAGTGAATGAGCAAAGGTTAAAGGAATTCAGGATCTTGGGCTTGGAGAGATGGCTCAGCAGGTAAGAGTGCTTTCCATTCATCCAGAGGACCAGAGTTCAGTTGCCAGCACCCACGTCTAGTAGCTCAAAACCACCTGTAATTCCATCTTCTGTAGACCTGACTCCTTGATTCAACTGTATATCATAAACCCTGGCTCCTTGATTCAATATCCCACCTTCCTTGTCAACATATATAGTAAACATGAGCTTCTGAGTTGATGAGACTTCTTTTTTAAAATTTTTAAACTGTTTTATTGAGCTATACATTTTTCTCTGCTCCCCTTTCTTCGTCCCCTCCCCTTCTACCCTCTGTCATGGTCCCCATGCTCCCAATTTACTCAGGAGATCTTGTCTTTTTCTACTTCCCATGTGGATTTGATCCATGTATGTCTCTCTTAGGGTCCTCATTGTTATCTATGTTCTCTGGGGATGTGAATTGTAGGTGATGAGACTTCTTGGTCAGAGAGTCCAGGTCACTCAATCACAGCTCTCCTCTCTTCTCCTTTCTCTTCTTCTCTTTTCTCCTCTCCCCTCCTTTCCTCTCCCCTCCCCTCCCTTCCCATCTGTCTTTGGTTTTCTATTGCTGTGACCAAACACCATGACCAAAATGTACATTGTGGAGAAAACGGTGTATTTGACTTACACTTCCATATTGTCATTCATAATTGAAGGAAGTCAGGACAGGAACTCAAGCAGGGCATGATCCTGGAGAAAGGAGCTGATGCCGAAGCCATGGAGGTATGCTGCTTATTCACTTGATTCCTCTGGCTTGCTCAGCCTGCTTTCTTACAGAACCTGGGACCAACAGCCCAGGGATAGCAGTACCCACAATTGTCTGGGCCATCCTCCATCAATCACTAATTGAGAAAATGCCTTACAGCTGGATTTCATGGAGGCATTTCCTCAACTGAGGTTCCTTCCTCTCTGATGTCTCAAGCTTGTGTCAAGTTGACACATAAACCAGCCAGTCCAACTGACCCCTTCAGTCTTGGGCCTTATCTGCCACTGATGCTGTGCCTTCACCAATGCCCTCTCCTGGCCTCTCACAGTGCCAAGCCTCAGCTGCTGTCCATGACCCCTTCATGCTCTCAAACCAGTACGACCTGGTGATACGTATACATTACTAAGTCTGGCTGCCACCATGAGGTAAAACCATAGCCACCACTGGACCACGCTTCTTTGTGCTCTTAGGAAACTCTTCCCAGAAGATTTTATCTCAATGATGCTGGTCTCTTCTTAACCACCGCTAGTTTCTTAGCTCCAGCTAACCTGCATCAACCGGTTTCACTTTAGTAGTCCTGGTATCTTGTTTATCACAGCTGATGAATCAGCCTCAGCTAACCAGAACTGCAGAATCTTAATTCACAATAACAAAGAGCCCTGAAAAAGTCTTTAAAATTCCCTCTGAAACTCCAGAAGCCAGGCTTCCATCTTCTGCACTACTCTCAACATTCTTCCAAGTTCCTGAGTTCCTATAGAACATCCCACAGAGCCCTTGACACTCAATGACTTTTCTAGCCCAAAGTTCCAAAGTCATTCCACAATCCTCCCCAAACCAAGGTCATGTCTGTCACAGCAACATCCCACTATGCTGACACCAATATTAGTTAGGGTTCTTTAGAGTCACAGTAGAATGCATCTCTCTACGGACATATAAATACAAGAAAATATATTAGGATGACTTACAGGATGCAGTCCAACAATGGCTAGCTATGAATAGAAAGTCCAAGAGTCTAGTAGTTTCTCTGTCCCATGAGGCGAGGTAGCTCAACTGGTCCTCTGTATATACTGGAATCCTGTAGAAGTAGCTGCAATGCCAGCGAAGAAATGGATGTGCTAACAAGGTAAGGACAAGAAGGCAAAGAAGAAATAAACAGTTCTTTGCTTCTTCTATTGCCCTTATAGAGGCTTCCAGCAGAAGGCATAACCCAGATTAAAGGTGTGTCTTCCCATCCCCAGATCTGGATTAAAGCTCTATTTCATCCCGCCTCAAATTCTAGACCAAAAGTCTGTGTCTTCCAGCCTCAAGATCAGAATCAAGGGCAGTTTGTCTTTCTGATATAAGATCTGGATCACAGGTGTGCCCTCTACCTCTGGACTGTAGTTCATTCCAAAATAATCAAGGGGACAACCAAGAATAGCCATCACACCTTCTCTTCCCTTCTCCCCTCTCTCTGCACATGTGTGTGTGTGTATGTGAGTGTATGTGTATGTCTTCATTTTATCATTCCATTTAATCCCTGGAGCTATGCAGAACATGGCTGGAAAGAAAAAAAAAAGGCTTCTTCCAAAGGAAAATCCTGGAATAGGGGAAGAAGGAAAGTACCTGTTACAGATACTCCAAAGTCCATTTTTCTCCAAATCTCTGAGCTCTGGAGGCTGAAGCAAAGGAGTTAAAGTTCAAGACAAGCCTGGGCTACATGCGGAGTTTCAGAGCTGCCTTACCTAAAAAGTGACACCTTTTCTCCAAAGGAAAACCCTTTGGGAAACTTTACTGCAGTAGGAATAGTGGATATGGGTGTGGATGGTGAACCAGAAAGAGAAATTGGGATACAAATGATGAAAGTAAACATGGTAAATATCTTCATAGGCAGCAATAACAAGATCCTCTTCCCTGGTCACTCTGTTTACTTTTAACTTATATTTTTGTGCATCTGTGTTCATGTGTGAGTGTATGTGTTTCACATTAATGCAGGTGCCTGTGGAAGCCAGAAGAAAACACTGAAGCTCCTGGAACTGGAGTTACAGGCAACTGTATGTCATTCAATGGAGGTGCTGAAAACTGAACCAGGTCCTCTTTTTTTTTTTTATTGAGAATAAGAAAAAAAAGTTTCCGCCTCCTCCCAGCCTCCCATTTCCCTCCCCCTNCAAAGAGCAATCAGGGTTCCCTGCCCTGTGGGAAGTCCAAGGACCACCCACCTCCATCCAGGTCTAGTAAGGTGAGCATCCAAACTGCCTAGGCTACCACAAAGCCAGTACATGCAGTAGGAACAAAAAAACAATTGCCATTGTTCTTTATTTCTCAGTAGTCCTCATTTTCTGCCATGTTTCCAGGCTTTTTCAGACCCAATACAACTGTGGGATTGCATGCAAATAATCTGAAGTAAAAAAATGAATTCCCGCATACATTTTACCCATAGTAATAATTACTTAGTAGTCAGTCTTAGTACTTTACTAATATTAATTAAGACAACCAATGACGATTACTTCTACACTTCTAAAAATTAAGATTTTTTTGTATCACTTAAAGACCAGTCATGATAGGAATTAGAACATGCATAGCTAACGTACACAATACCTTCTTTATTATTATACCAAAGATATCTGAAATTAGACATTGAAAATTTTCTTGAGACTTTTTATTTTGCTCAAAGCCAACTTTGGATTATGAGAATCAATAAATGTTACCATATACTAGTACAGTTTTACTTCATATATAACTTGATTAAGATTCAAATATGCATGAGTATTGTATATACAATCAAAAGAACAAAATGTTACCCATGAGAAGTGTCTTGTGGAGTCTTTTGTTGTTAATTATGAAATAAAATTACAATTTAAATCAATATAATAGGGTTGACAGCTTTTGACTTTTTGTAAAGAGATTAAATAATGCCAGCAAGCAGTACAGAGTGGAGAGTAAAAGTCTTGGGGCAAATTAGACAGTTATGTTAGAATCTGGGAACTGGAAAGAAAGGAGTCTATGGGTCTAGGCAGATCTTTCTGGAAGCTTAGCTGTTTAGAGAGATGTGCTGAAAGAGATATGGTATTTAGAAATTTTCATTTCTTTCTCTCATGAAAACTCTGACATTCAACTCCGAATGATTCACATTCAACTCATCATGTAGGTTAACTCGGTGTTCTGGGAGGTGCTTGACTGAAGCTGTGATTGTGATGTCTGAGGTGTGGATGGTGTGCAAATATGTTGGAGATGCTGACACTACATCTGCTAAGGAGATCTTTGGACAAGAAATGGAACAAGCTTAAGAAGGATGTATGTTGCAAGCAGCTAACCTGGATTACTTTAGTCATCCAATAAACTTGACACTGAAGTCCCAAATACTGAACATGGAGCAACAGGATTTGGTGCTTACTCTGCTGGTCCAGTCTACCCTTACTTTAGTCTCTTTCCTAACTTATATCTCCATTACTCCCATTTTAATGTATATACTGTGCCATAAATATTATATATATATAGTTTCAGATTATCAATTGATGTTTTCAACAAGGATTTTGTTTATATTTATAAAAGGGTAACAGCATACTACATAAGGCATCATGTGCATCATGTATTTTTCATAAAGTAGTCAGATATTTACTAATGAGATTTACTAATTATTTACATTTTCTCCCATATTTTGCTTACATTGCAAGATATACTGGGATGTGAGAAACACTGTCTTCATTAACTGCATTTACAAATAAGCAGACTTCATCGGTTAAATCATGTCATAGTCATGGTTCCTGACAGTCAGAGGTAAATGAATGTCAGATATACGCTATCGATAACACTAGGAAAGATATTATATAAAAACAGCATCAAAGAAGAATCTGTGCTTTTCTCAGAGGGAGTTTTAGAAGTTTAGAAATGATGTTGGTGATGCACATTGATGAGTAACATCCTGCCATTAAAATAGTTTTTGCAGAGCAATCTATATGTTAGTATGTGTATATGAAACACTCAATCCATTTATAGACCAAACAGACTCATTTATGTTTTTTTCCAAAAATATACATAAGGTCAATTGAAAAAAGGTATATGTGACAGGGAATGTATTTATGTAGCAATTTGGAGTGCTATAGAAGCAGGTATTTACACAGTTGGCCTAGTATGAACCAATAGTGTTCCTTTAGAAAAGCTCTGATTTGAATTCTCATTTAGCTACATAAAACATCAAACTTTCCACATCACATGCATCCTGGAAATAAAGGCTATTAAATTTTCAGCGGCATGGAAAACCTATAATTTATGTCCTAGATGATGAGTCTTCAGATGGCTTTAAACCTGATTACATTTACATTTTTTGATTTAATCATTTCTCTCTGCATTACAAAATGATAGTGCATTGTTATATGCTAGCAAAAGCTAATCTTCCTGAATTATGAAAAATAAAAACAGTAGTAGAAAGTTTCTGCATTTATGGCCCTTTATGTGTTACTATAAATAACTAGAAGTTTGCTTTTTATTTTAAACTTGTGTTCTTTTGTCATAAATTCAATGTGGATTTCCGTAAATTTTATGTTTTAACATCTCACCATTACAAAGTAGTACTTGAGATCTACATCTAGTATTCAACATGAGATGGAATCAAAGATTGTAAGTCAGATTTACTATTTCTGTTTATCATAACTCATTGTATCTGGATTTCTCATGATTTCTGTTATGCTAAAATTACATGAATAAGCATGAGTTGACTTTTTAAAAATGTATAAGACACACATTGAGTATATGTGTAGGATATATTAAATTTAATATCACAAAAGCATTATGTTAGGTATATTTAAGAAAACAAGGCAAGATAGGTAATATTAATAGATAAATTTTACTTTAAATAATAGTCTATGGGAATCACCCTTTTAATTTTTTTCATTTTTATAAGTTCTTGAGTAACTGTTAAAAATATTTTATCTGCAATCAATCTTAAAAATTAAATTCTACAATTTTTAACAGTTGATTTGAAAACCAAAGGCGTACTTTCTAATATTGGGAAGGAAATGGCATGCAGTTTTGATAAAATTAAGAGATAAAGACTTTCTTAGTCTCCTTCTCTTGGAGTTCTTCAACTATCCTTGGCAGCAAAGTGAACAAACACAAAGTATAATAATTAAATAACAAAACCTTATAAATGAGAAGCCAACAAATGTAGGAAACTGTCAGGGGGTCAGAGTGACGTCATGTTGAAAGAAAAGGTAAAGATTCGTGAAGCACATTCTTTAAAAATTATGGGTTTCTTTATTGTAAGTTTGTAGGTTCAAAAACAGTTCTTTTTAAAAAATTTTTAACATTTTGTCTTTTTCAGAATTACACACATGAGTCCTCTATTTACATCATTTATGCAACCCTCTTTCCTCTCTCTTACTACTTTCATGTCCTTCAACTCCTTTTTTTTTTTGGATGAAGAAAGCGTGGAATATATACACACATTAGAGTACTATGCTGCGGTAAAAAACAATGACTTCTCGAATTTTGCATGCAAATGGATGGAAATAGAAAACACTATCCTGAGTGAGGTAACCCAGACCCAAAAAGATGAACAGGTCCTCTTTAAGAGCAGCAAGGACTCTTTAATCATGAGCCATCTTTGCAGCTCCACCACTCTGATATTTAAATCTCTTCTTTACACCTGTTTATTTAACGATGCATCTCTTTTCATTACTGTTCCATTGCTATGCAAGAACACCATGATCAAAGCAACTACTAAAAGAAAGCATTTTGCTGGAAGCCTGCTTACAGCAGCTTCAGAGAATGAGACCATGACGACATCACAGAGAGTGTGGCAGCAGGCAGGCATGGTGCTGGAGGAGCAGCTAAGAGTTTACATCCACAAGCAAGAAGCAGAGAGAAAGAGGCAGGGAGGGAGAAAAAGAGGGAAGGAGAGAGAGAGACAGAGAGACAGAGAGACAGAGAGACAGAGAGACAGAGAGACAGAGACAGAGAGACAGAGAGAGAAGACTGGACTTGGCATGGGCTTTTGAAAGCTCAAAGCTCACCCATAGTGACACAGTTCCTCCTACAAGGCCACACCTCCTCCTAGTCCTCCCCAAAGGGTCGACGAACTGGGACCCAAACATCTAAATATATTAGTTTATGGGAGCCATTCTCATTCAGACCACTAGAGCATTCCTGAAGAGCACCTATGTGAGAAGTCTCCAGAAAGCCAGTATCAAGCCTAGGAAGCTTTCAGTCTGTTTCCGTATGTCCAGGGCCCTGTCCACCTGAATTTTTGCTTTGACAAGGCGCATTGCCTCTTGAGCTCATCCTTACATGTGGTTTATACCATGAGCTGCTAAGCTGATCTACAACAGAACGTGGGACAAGTCAGCCCCATCTCCCACTTCCATTCCAGCACAAACTGGAGACTGGAGAGACTATTAGGGTCATTAAGAAAACTCCCCTTCCTGAAGAGCCATTCAGTCACCAAATTTGAAGATTAGTGTTTAGAAGATCTAAGCCTCAGCTGGTTTGGAAGCAAAGGCACCCCTGTCTGGCCCTCAAGCCACCCCCTCAGTCTCATTAGAATTCCACCCAACTACGGCTGTTATTACTAATTCCATAATGACAGTGGAGCACTGAAGTAAAATTTTAACAGTTCCTCAGTTAATCATTAAAATTAGCCTATCAGGGTGAAGAGATCGTCCACTGTTTCAATGCTGTGTAATTTCAGATAATAAGTGAGATGAGGAAAAAGGATTTTTTAATGCATTATAACTCCATAGAGGGCACTGAGCTGTTTTGAAATGCCTCAGAGAGCTCAAAACAAAATGAAGCAAAACAAAGCCCAGCTCCAGGCAAAGCCCATTTGGATCTGGTTTCCAGAGGAAACGGCCTTAAGGCTAAAGATGCAGCAGGAGGGTGGAGCTCCATGGGAAGTGCTGCGCTGAGGAAAGAAAACTCCCAGGACCACTTTGGGGCTTAAGGCATGGAACACCGAAGTCACCCAAGGTTGAATCAAAAGAAAAATCACTGTCCAGGAACACCTGTCTGGTGTTCGTCCCAGCTCTTTATGGGGACTGGCTAAATTCCTGTGTACTCATCTTAGAAGTGGGTTCATATGGCTTCTCAATAAAGTGTTCACTGGAGAACAGTTGGTTTAAGTGTTTCCAATGAAGCTAAAAATTTAAGTCTGGTTTATTTGGAAATAATTTCAAAATGGGCAGGATTTTCCAAATGATTAGAATCTTAAAACAAAAACAAAAACCTGAAATAGTTGGGTATAACCAGGGCACTGGAGTGAGAGCTGAGAAACTCTACGAAGAATAATAGCTTTGTTCTCAGGGGCTCAGAAGAGTCTTGGAAAGGGGTCTTGGAGACTACTTCCCTGGGGTTTTTTTTTTCCTTTTGTCTTCTTGCCCTGTGAACAAGAAACTAGTGGCCCTCAGGATGGTTTAACTAGGCAGCACTCTGATTTCTTTTTGTTTGTTCGTTTATTTTTGGTTTTTAGAGCCAGAGTTTCTCTGTGTGATAACCCTAGCTGTCTTGGAACTAGCCTAGCTCTTATGCTCAGGCTGACCTCGAACTCACAGAGATCCACCTGCCTCTGTCTCCTGAGTGCTAGGATTAAAAGTGTGTGCCACCACTGCCCAACTTTATTTTGATTTTATTTTTCATACTAGTTTTCCCCCACATTTCCCTAGAAGCTATGAACCCAGAGTTTAATGGCCATTAGATCAGTTTGGTATAAAAGTCCTGAAAACTATGTAAGATGACGCTTGTAAGGTTAGCTCAAAGTGAGGCTGCTTTTCTCAGTTCTTCTGCATCGCATTTGGATTCTAAGATATTCCAATTTATTTTGATGGTGGTTTGTTAGATTCCTTCTTTCTCTTGTTTGTTTATTCTTCTCCCATATACTCATTCTGACTACAGTTTCCCCTCCCTCCTCTCCTCTCAGCCCCTCTCTCCAGCCTCTTCTGTCCCCCAGATCCAGCCCTCCTCTGTTTCCCTTCAGAAAAGGGCAGGCCTCCCAAGGATATCAGCCAAACATATCATATCAAGTTGTAATAAGACTAGATACATTCCCTTATATTAAGGCTGAACAAGGCAACTCAATAGGAAGAAAATGGTCCTAAAAGCAGGCAAAGGAGTCAGAGATGGCCCCTTGTTCCTACTATTAGGAGTGCCACAAGAAGGCCAAGCTACACAGCCATAAAATATATAGAGGACCTAGGTCCAACCCATACAGGCTATCTGGTTGTGAGGCCTGTGAGCCAGATTAGTTAATTCTGTAGGTTTTCCTGCACTATCCTTAACCCCTCAGGATGCTACAATCCTTCCTTCCTTTCTTCTACAGGATTTCCTGAGCTCTGCCTAATGTTTGGTGGTGGGTCTCTGCATCTGTTCCCATCAGCCTCTCTGATGACAATTATACTAGCCTCTGGTCTATGAGTATAGCAGAGTATCATCAGGATTCATTTCACTGACTTTATTTTCTGGTCATGTTTGTTCTATCCTAGGTCTCTGAGCTATCCAGCCTCTGGTTCCTGGTCCTTGAGGCAGTGTCAGGCACAGATGCCCTCTTGTGGCATGGGTCTCAAGCTGGACCAGTCATTGGTTTCCCGTTCTCACAAGTTCTGTACACTTTTTACTCAGCACATCTTGTAGGCAGGACAAATGGTAGGTTGAAAGTTGTGTGGCTGGGTTGGTGTCCCAGTCTCTCCACAGCAAGCCTTGCTTGGTTACAGGCTCATAACTCTAGTAGTCTCAGCTAGGGTCATGATCATAGATTCTTATATGTTTCTATTGTCCTAGGTTTTTACCTCACCCCTCCGAATGCCCCCAGTTCCTGTTATCTCTCCCAGTATTCTTTCTTTCCACTCCCCTCTTCCAAAAATTGGCACTCAATCTACATAAGACCCAACTATAACATTCCTGAGCATATACCCAAAGGAAGCTCCGTCCTACTCCACCCTACCAGAAGGGCACTTGCTCAGCTATGTCCATAGCCATTTTGTCATAATAGCCCAAAACTGGAAACAACCTAAATGCACCTCAACCAAAGAATGGATAAAGAAAATATAGTACATTTACACAATGGACTATTACTAAGCTTTTTAAAAAAATCATGACATTGGCAGGCAAATGGGTGAAACTAGAAAAAGAAAAACATCCTGAGTGAGGTAGCCCAGACCCAGAAAGATAAACATGGTATGCACTCGCTTGTAAGTGGCTATTAGCTATAAAGTAAAGGATAACCATGCTACAAGCCACAGACCCAAGAAATAACAAGGAGGCTAGTCAGTGTTCATGAGAGACACTGGCTTAAATAGTTGCTAGTTGTTAGTGATGATATAATATATAAATATGTAATATGGTATAAAAATAATATATAAAACTATTAAAAATACGGCTTTGGTTTTTCTCTGCTTACTAATTTGTTCCCAAAGACATAGGTTACAAGATAAATTTTAAAATACAAACCAATAGTCAGACCCAGCTAGGTCCATTAATTTGATCTTGGTACAAGGGAAGTAAATTACTTTTATTTAGTCTGCCATACATTCATGAGCATGGTAATATGACACACAATTCTTTCAAATAGGTGTTATGTGCAATATTACTAGTCTAAACCAACAGCATAGAGTCGTGTATTGATTTCATTACATTTTGTTTATCTTGGTCTCTCTTGTAGAAGATTTTCAGATCTGGTGAATTCTGAATATGGATTAAATACATAATAAAACCTTGCTGGTATTTTTGGTAAAAATGTAATTCTTAAATAGAGAAAGACTAAATTCACAGATGCTAACTCTGAAAATGAATGTTCACAGTTTTGTTTAGAGACTTCTTGGCCTAAAATAAACCACAAAGAAGTGACCATATTTGTTGGTTTTGGCTATGTAACAAATAACAAAATACTACGTGCTTAAAACCATAAGGGTCTTATTTAGTTGATGATTCTGTGGTTCAGCTGGGCAGTTCTGGACTGGCCTTGCTTGACGTGTGTCTGTTGGTGCTCACATGGCAATGGACAGTTGGCAGGTTGACTTGGAACGGAAAGATCTAATACAACTTTCCATTTGTCTGGCAGTTCTCTGAGTGTCTGTTAACCTAAAAAGACCTACTGTTAACCTTGTTTCTGCTCCTGTGGTCTCCCATGCCATGCCAGGCTATCCCAGAGCAGGTAACACTAGAGTTTTGAGATTCCAGGTGCAGAACAAGAGAGAAAACCCCACTTTTTACACCTCAGTTATCCTACTACCAAAGCAAATTACAGGACTAAGCCCAGAAAGCATTAAGTTGAGATTCTATCTCTTATTGAGAAATATTGCAAAGGTGTGTTTTCAAGGCTTGTGTGAAAGTCAAACTTCCTGGCTATTTTGACTGGATTCAAAACCCCATGGGAGACACACCTGTGGGCTTGTCTGTGAGAGGATTAATTGAGGAAGGCAGAACCACCCTGCACATGGGTGGAACCACCCCACGTGCTGATATTCTGGAGTAAATAAGGAGAGAAAAGCTGGAATACCAGTAAAGTGCCAGCCGTCTCCTCTCTCTGCTTCCTAACCCACAGAGGCATCTGGAGTGCCAACCATATGTTTTTGCCATGGACTTTGCCCATGTCCTTACTGATGTAGGATTCCCCTCTCTATGCTGTAAATACCATTGGGGAAAAAAAACTGCCTTGGCCTGTTGATAGGGTAGATCAGAGATAGGAGGGGAAAACTACACTAAATTCTGAGAGAAAGGAGGCGGTGGAGTCAAAGAGAAGCCACGTAGCCTGGCTAGAGACAGACGCTAGAACTTTACCTGGTAAGCCACAGCCTCATGGCATTACAGAGATTAATAAAAATGGGTTAAATTAATATGTAAGAGCTAGCCAATAAGAATCTAGAGCTAATGGGCCAAGCAGGGGTTTAATTAATATAGTTTCTGTGTGGTTATTTCAGGAGTCTGGGAGGCCGGGAAATAAACAAGTGGCCTCTCCCACTACACCCTACTGCTGGCCCAGATCCCATGGTAGAAGATACTCTCCTGCTGTATGAGCCCTGAGCGATTCTTTCCTTAAATGGCTTCCTGTCAGATATTTGGCCACAGCAATGAGAAGAGTAACTTACACAAAAAGCAGGAATTTGAGCCTTTTGGTGACTATTAGGAGTAGCTCACAGCCGCACTATCAACCTGTAGCCAGAGCTCTGAGAACAGCGGTTTTTGTTCATCCACCAGGATTAATCAAGAGGACATATGAGAAAACAAACCAACCTGCACCCAGCTCAGCTCACTAACAAACATGCTATTTCCCAAGAAAAGGACAGAACATGCAGTTCTGGACACTCAGCTCTGAGAGACAGAGCTAATATTTCTTAGACATAGAATTATACTGATGCCAGCACAGCAGCTGTGACATGGTCATAAAACCGGGAAAAGGCTCGTCAAAACTGGATTGCCAGCTCCAAAGCTTTTCCTAGGCTCTGGGAAAAATCAATGCAGAAATGAAGGTCAGTTAACATTTCCCCTCCTGATGAGCATGACGAGGACGAATGGTCTGTTCCTTCACACCCTTTCAGCAGCTTGGTTGATTAGTTAAGCCCAACTGGACATGTAAAGAGAACCTCTTTATCTTCATTAAACCCATGAGAATGCATGGCAAGTGGCAGCATCTCTCTGCCCTGATAGTTTTTATCAAAAGGTCTGAAATGCTTTGAAAACCCCAAAAGCCTTTATGCTTCGCTAGGTTAGTAATTGTTTATCTCTCCAAACAAACATTAGCTGCTAACTCCAACCACAGGCTCTAGAAGGTCAAACCTCTCTTTACTGCACAGTAGAGAAAGACATGGTATATGTGCACACAAGAACATGTATATGCATGCACATAAACACACATGCAGAGAGAGAGAGAGAGAGAGAGAGAGAGAGAGAGAGAGAGAGAACAGGAGAGAATCATCATGATAACTTGTGTTGCGGGTAAAGGAGACAAGACCATTTGGGTGTTGAAGTGGAGAACAGAGACACTGCAGTCTCTCTGTTTTGACACCAGAAGCCAATAAGGAACCAAGGTAAGTAGCAGTTAAAGAAAAGTTGTGGGGTTTTGTTTATTGGTTTATTTTTGATTTTTGTTTGGTTTGGGTTTGGGTTTACTGAGACAGGGTTTCATTGTCTCTGCCCTGACTATCCTAGAACTTTTTTTTGTGGCTCTGGCTGGCCTTGAACTTACAGAGATCTGCCTGTCTCTGCCTCCCAAGTGCTGAGATTAAAGGTTTGTGTCACTTCCACCCAGCCAACAAAATGATTGTTTAAGGCTGTCAAGGCTTTGCCATTTATTTCTTAATAATCCTGAAGGAGTGACTTAGTATCACCCCACTGCACTGTCCTCATCTGTTAAAGCAAAATTACAACAAAACTCAAAGGTTCTTGAGAAGGTTAAATAAATGTTCATAACTGCATTGGTCCTAGACTAAATACTGCATAATTGCTGTAGGAGTGTGGCCACCTGTTGCGAGAGGTCCTTCCGCCCCTCCAACCAATAGCTGCTGAAATACCAGCCCATTGGGGCGTGGTTTCTCTCCCTTTAAAAAAAAAGGCTACTTCCTCCGCTCGCTCTCTTCACTTCCTGCTCTGCCGGTGACTAGACTCCCTTCCTGGTTGTACAGAGGGCTGCTGTCTGGGACGGTGATCTATAAGTTTTTTTCCCCTTTAAATAAATACCACTCTATTAATCATAACTCCAAACTGGTATGGCATTGTTCGTGACTTACGCCTTCAACCACCGGGCTGGAATGAACTGCTGAGAAGTAGCTTCATTTCACCCTGGGCTATTCTGAAACCTAAGAGTCAAGGTCTAGCCAAATGCTGACCACGTTCCCTCATCATGCTGCAGGGCAAAGCTGTTACCAACCTTGAATGGCCATGTACTATAATCTCTGAGGGTTTCCTTCTGTGTCAGAGACCTTGAAATGAGAGTTGCAGAAAGGAAATGACAGGTATGGAGACTATCCAGGCCTCATGCTAGACAGGAGAAGAATGACAGTTGCAGCAGTTTTGTAATGACAGCTGCCTTAGTTAGGGTATCTATTGCTGTAAAGAGACACTATGACCACAGCAACTTTTATAAAGGAAAACATTTAATTGGGTAGCTTCCAGTTTCAGAGGTTTAGTCCATTATCATCATGGCAGACATGGTAATGGAGGAGGAGCTGAGAGTTCTACATCTTCATCCACAGGCAACAGGAAGTGATCTGAGACATTGTGCCTGGCTTAGGCATTTATGAGACTTCAAAGCCTGCCTCCACAGTGACACACTTCCTTCAATAAGGCCACATCCTCTCTAACAAAGCCAAACCTCCTAATTGTGCCACTCCCCATGATATTATGGGGACGAATTATATTCAAACTGCCACATTCTAATCCCTGGCCCTCATAAGCTTGTAACAATATCACAATTCAAAATGCGTTTAGTTCAACTTCAAAAGTTCCATAGTCTATCACAGTCTCAACAATGTTTAAAAGTCCAAAATTCAAAGTCAGAGATCTGTTTGCCTCTGCCTCTGGAGTGCTGGGATTAAAGGCATACACCACCACAACTGACTCTAAATTTTTCTTTAATTCCTTTTTACAAGTTGGACACTTAGCTGGATAGAATCTTGCCCTGAGGTCACCTTCCTTTATTCCATTTCTTAATCAGTTTATCTCCTTTAACACAGGACTTTGTTCCATTATACTTTTTAGACTTAACTCCATATCACTTTCTGGTGTTCCTTTTCTCCACAAATTTTACAATTTGTATTTTTCCTTGCTTAACTTGATCCTTTTCCTTATAAGAATCCCTTAGAGTTAGCATTAATAACCACACAACAAAGTCTATAATAGGGTGTTTTAAGATTTCCTCACAGGAATTAATCTAGAACTCTTCATTTTAGCCTCAGGCAGACTCTTCAGAAAAGGACAAAAAGCAAGCACATTCTTCACCAAAATATCACAAGAACAATCTCTAGGCCACATAGTCATATTCTTCTCCTTGGAAAACTCTTGAGTGGGGCTCCCACAGTTCATCAAATCACACTTAGTACCACTGTCTTCCATGCTCCTACTAGTAGGGCCCATTAACCAGCATTCATTTAAGGCATTTTCTAATCTACAGTTCCTTCAAACAAAAGCATGGTCAGGCCTATCACAACAAGACCCCACTCCTGGTTCCAACTTGGTGTCTGTTGTTATAAAGGAACAAGATGACCATGACAATTCTTAAAATGGAAAAACATTTCATGTAAGTGGCTTACATTTTCAGAGGTTTTGTCCATTAACATCATGCTGCAACATGGTGGTGTGCAGGTAGATATGGTGACATGGTGCTGGAGAAGTGCTGAGAGTCTAACATTTTTGACTTGCAGGCAACAGGAAGTGGGCTGAGATACTATGCATGGCTTGAGCATATCAAAGACCTCAAAGCCTGCCTCCACACTTGCTCCAACATGGTCATCCCTATTCCAACAAGGCCACACTTTCCAATAGTGCCATTGCCTATAAGCTTATGGGGGCCAATTACATTAAAACAGAATGAGGGAGAAGAGTAAAAGAGAGAAAAGAGGAGAGAGCAATCTCTTTCATTGTCTCTTATTATAAAAGCATTTACTCTATTAGATTAAGGCCCTACCCTCATACCCTCAATTAGCCTTACTCTATTATATAAGCCATGTCTTCAAGTCTACTGTAGGGTAGATTGTCAGTATATGGCTCCCAGAGGGAAACAACATTATGGCCACTGCCAATTTTATTTAGGTAAGTCAATGATTTCCTTTACCTATATAATATTTCTCTTTCTTTATGCCAACATTCCAAAGGACAATCCCAATATTATATGAATGTGTGTGTGTGTGTGTGTGTGTGTGTGTTGGGTGCATGCATGCCATTATGGGATGGAAATGTGTCATTTGAGACAAATTCTAAAAGGTAATATATTGACAAAACTGGATGTGTGAGTAAAGTTTCATATTTAAAAAAAGACTCTATTGAATTTTATGCTCATGCTACTTTGAGCTTATAAGACTAAAAGGAAAGCATATTATTAGACCCTCATATAATAATCAGTCACCTCCAGATTTCAGGATCTCTTAGGAGCCCTGCCCAGATATCTGACTCATAGGAACATAGGCAATCCTAGAGCTTTTTAAAGCTTCCAACTGTGGGGTAACAGAAAATTCACCCACCCTCTTGCTCTTTTCTGGGCGAATTCTCCAAATGGGGAGGGTACACCAAAAGATAGGCTGTTGGAAGAATCACAGTATGCTTTGTGTCATTCTCAATGGACACAGAACATTTCTCTCAGTAGACTAACCCTAAAACTAAGTGAGTTGGTTTTCTGTAGAATAGGACCATGGCATCCAATTCCAAATATTTTATTTTGACCTAAAAGCATTTCCAAATGTGCCTATGTGCTCTGTGAGCAGGGGTGTGTTGTGTGTGTGTTTATGCATGCATGCTAGTGTATATATACACACATTTTCTGAGAACCATTCTATGTATCTTTCCAATGAAACTTTTCACCACTTACTGAGCTTTTAGAATCTGACAAAACATTGTTGATAGAAAACATTTAATTTTGATCTTCTCCTAGGTACACCTCTGTAACAACATTTCTATTGAATAACAAGGAAAACATTCAGTGGGCTGGATTTAGAATCCTAAACAATTGCCATGTTACACCCAAACACGATCAATTCTACTCATCCCTCTCCACGGACCTAGGAGAATGCTTCAGCAGATTAGGTATGTCTCCTCATTATCAGCCGGTCAATAAATCACTTTCCCAGGTACGTTTTATGGCTGCCCAATACACCAGCATAATAAAATCTTGAATTAGATAATGTTCCTTTTTATTATCAGAGATGAATTACCTCATGGGGCCAGCACACACACACAAATATACTGTGCCCTTGCACTAAATGGAAGGCTTATTTCAATTGGCTTCTGACAAATACAGGACGCAAAGACAAAAGAGTGGCATTCCAGATTGCTTCATGCTAATACTGTAGATTCATTTACAGAGTTCGCTCTCTCTCTCCCTCGTCATTTAGCAATAAAAAATGCCACGATTTCCATAGCAATCTTGGCAAGCCATCAGGGTAATGTGAAACATACATTTTAAACTTTCAAGGTTTATCCAGAGCTCAGAAGAGGATGCTTTCTTCAGAGTATGGTAAGATGTGCATTTAAGAAAAAAAATACATGGTTTTGCTCCCACTGGACCCAGAATGCTACTAAAATAGCACATTGTACCAGTAAATATAAGTGATAATATCAGCATCTGAGTTCCATTAAAAGAAATGAATGCGGGAATACTTTGAGAGGTTCAAAGAGATGACAACACTTTCTGTCATGGGAGGGGGGGTTGTTTGTGGGCTGTGGCCTGTCCAAGTACAATAATCAGTATGTGCAAAAACCAGCAGCTACAACCTGTTCCTAGATGCTTACAGCCTGAGACTCCTCAGGCCTCCTACTGACACTTGCCAGCTTGTCCCTATGTGTTGTATATAATTGGGGTTGCTGTGGTCGCAGGTGCTACTTTATCAGAGTGTATACACTGCTGTGTGTGCATGCGTGCATGTGTGTGTTTCCTCTACTTATTCCCTCACTGCCCCCTAGATAGGTTTAAGATCTAAGGCACACAGGTTGCAGCACCATAGGCCCTGTCAATGCCTGAAATTGAGCAAATACTGCTAGCTGACAATGAAGCACAATGAACGACTAGGAAGTGCGTGCTGTAGGAAGACCTTCAGCTCTTAAGTGCCTGCCTACTGGGGAGTGGCCTCTTATACCGTATAAGCAGAAGCCATATCTGCATGGGCCCCCCTTTTTCTCGTTCCCCTTGCTCAATTCCCACCGGCTGCTCTTTTGGATCACGTGATTCAATGGGTCAAGAGGAGGATTCTGACTTGTGAGTTTACTCCCTAAATAAATATCTATTTCTTAATTCTAAGCTAGTGTGGAATCTCTTTTAAGCATCCGTTCACCGATTCAAGTATGTCTTATTCTAGTTTCTGTTTCTATAACCAAATATCCAAAACTGGAAATTTACATAAAAGGAGTCACGTGCCTCACAATTCTGGGGTCAGGGGTCAGGGAGATCCAAGAGCATAGCGCTGATGTTTGTTTTGCATGTGGTTTGAAAGCTTTGCTGCATCATAACACAGCTCAGGACATCACCTGATGACTCAGACAAAGCCAGTGCGCTAACCTAGTCTCTCTCCCTCTTCTTCTAAAGCCACCAATACCTTTATGAACCCCAAACTTTAAAGCCCACTAACCTCAGTTACCTCCAGCCCCCCACTTCTAATTATCATTAACATGAATTTGGGAGTTAAGTTTTGAAAGAATTCACTCTGGGAACAAATATTCCAACCATCACAGCGGGAAGTGTTTTCCTGGAATAAGACCCACAAACTGAATGTGGAATGATGCTGCTGATGAAAAACAGAGATTGACATTCCAGACAAAAGCAACCATGAAAGAGGCAGGAGAAACAGGAAGCTACGTGCCCTGATGTTCTTAGGATATTACTGTATCTGCAGTCAGTTGAGGGCAGAGGAAAGCCACGTGGAGAGGCCCCAGCCAGCTCACGAAGGATCCCAGAGCTTGGGCTTCAGTCTTAGTACCATGGAGAAGACTAGAAGACTCTTTAAGGGGCCTTGGTCAGACTTCTGGTTTGGACAGATTGTTTAGACTTCAGTATAGAGAAGCAAACACAAGAGTTACAAAAGAGACAAGAGGCCCTGCACTGTGGCCAAGCTGAGACCCTTTCTCTGCTCCCACAGGCACAGGGCCCCGCCTAACATCAGCACTTCTGCCATCTCAAGGTCACCCGAGGCAAGGTGGGACAAAATATCTCATTCTCCCATCTCAAGGACAAGACACTCTTTTGAAGTAGCGTGTTGTTATAGAGTATAGCCGCTTCCCTTTCTCCTAATCCTTTTCCCATCCTGCTGCCGGGGGCACAGTGGGAGGAGGATGGCACTGTGAACAAAGGCAATAGAGTTCCACCATCTTTCTCTTAGCACTGTGCCTTTTCCAAAGCCAGCCCTCCCTCGGGGCTCGGAATCCTGCTGGCCTTGAACCAGCAAGGGGGAGGACCAATCTCAAATGACTGCCTTTGCCAACAAATTGCTTCTCGTCAACGGGAAGTAGAAACAGGCCACTTTATTCCCCTATGGCAGCCGTTGGAAAAAAGTCCCCAAAGCATGGCTATTTGGTCTTTTCCAGACCAACAAAGCACACCACGAGCCCACTTGAGAGCCAGGCATTGTTTCAAGGTGCTTTCAAGGGCACTGCAGATTTGAGGAAAGAAAAACCCAAGCCGTGTACTGTTTTGTAAACACCAGAAACCGCTTCCTTAATGGGGACCGCTTTCCAGTCCTTTGAAAATAATGGAATGTTTCAGAAGAAATATTCATGAAATTGAAATGCCTAGCGCAGATGAGAACAATGCTGGCAAGGACTCACAGATCCTCTGAGCCCAGGTCGCCATTCTCTATGGCAAATGGAGCCTAATCGGTGCGCCAGCTCTATCAAAAGTGCAGACAAGGAAATACACTTGCCTGGGAGCAAAAGGGATTTAATTTGGACAGAGGAAAAATTTGCTGATAGGAAAGGTTATTAGGAACTGCAGTGGATTATGAAGAAGGAAAAAAAAACCTGCAAACTTGTTCTTTAGCAAATGCATACTGAACACCCACAATGTGATAAGCACTGCTCCATGCTAAGAGGATTGATTAGTGGGTAAAATTAAGATCCCCAACTAAGTGGGGCTTAGATTCCACCCCGAGCCAAGAGGGGCACCAAATAAATGAGGCTCGAGCAACTAAGGAGCTGCTAAGAACCTGATCCCAAATGGGTCCAATGCGGGGCGGGTGAGCGCGGTATAGTCAGGGGAAGGTACTGGAGCAGGTGCGGGTTCAATGCAGTGCGGGCCAGAGTTATGAACACCATGCAAGGTGGTCAATGCAATGTGGGTATATTATAGGGTGGGTACAATGTAATGTGGAGAAGTGCACCCTGGGTACAGGGCACGGTACCTGTAAATCTGCAAGGGTAGAATGCAGAGCAAGCCACTGCAGTGTTGGTACAGCACTTTATGAGTACAGCACAATGGTCAGAGAGTTGGTGTAGTATGAGTATACTGCAGTGTGCACCAGTGCAGCGTAGGTCAGTGTAGCACAGGTCGGTGCAGGGTGAATACCGTGAATTATGTGTGCACTGCGTTACGGATTAGCGCGATGTGACTATGGGCTGATGCCGTGTAAGCACAATGTGACTATAGTGCATTGTAGGTGTGGAGCGGAATATGTCCATATAGGGCATTGTAGGTATGGAGGCAATACGGGGTCACTGTCGTGAAAGCATGGACATAGGTCTGTGTGGGTGTGGTACATCGAGGACATGGTACAAAGTGAGTGCAGTGCAGTGTGGGTAGCCCGCATTGTGTATGTGGTTCCGTGTGGATGGAGTGACCGCGGTCATGGGATAACGAGGATGCAGCATCATCTTTGGCGGTGCAGTACAGGAAAGGAGGTCACAGACTTCAACAAAAGCAGGAAATGAAGAGACCCATGGTCACACTGTGAAAATCCCTGCATCCTGGAGAAAAAGCAGCCATGGGAGAAGTGGGAGAAAGCTGACTGAGGGACGGTAGCAGAGACAGAGCAGGGGACCCTCGGGACCATTTTCAGAATGATGCACAGAGCAAAGTAATGAGACCCCAGGTGAACATCTGGAGGCCTAGGATGTAAGGGCCACCGGGATGGGACTTTGAGAAGGGGAGTTTTCTGAGTTCAACAGTCTCAGAATTGGGGTGACTGGAGCTCACCTGGAGCCATAAACACACAGGAGTGATGGTTGGGGAAAGGGTACAAACCCAAGTTTGCTTTCTGTTCTAAGTGGCTCCTGGGTGTTTGGGGAGTCATGCTGTGCATGCGGCTGTACTTCTAGGAGAGATTTTCTTGTGGGACCATCAGTATCTGCTGTGTTGTGACCTTGGGCCATGTGCCAGGAGTCTGAAGAAGTAGATGGAATCAGGGAATTGTACACTGCTCATAGGCTAGCTGTGTTAACTTAGTCCTGGGACAGAACTCGATTTACTTATGATTCAAACTCTGGGAGTGAAGAGATGGCTCAGCAGTTAGGGGCACCTGCTGATTGTGCAGAAGACTGGAGTTTGATTCCCAGCACCTAGATGAGCTGGCTCACAAGCTTGTCTCTCCAGCTCTAGGGGATCCAATGGCTTCTTATGGCTGAATGAGCACCTGCATTCAAGTGCACAAACCCACACATGTGCACATAATTAAAAGCAAAATGAATCTCAAGAAACAAAACTCCTGGCTCTGATGTTTCCTAGTGGCTAAATATCAGAATCACCAACGTCCTTCGTGAGCTTGAAGGGAAAGCCAGTTGTGGCAGGAGCAACTTATCCACATCCCTGCTAATCTGCCCAGCAAGTGATTGAATTAAACCTTTTGATGTCCAAGCTGCCAAAACAGAAAGCTGGTTTTAGTGCCCTGTAAATTCTCCAATTTTCATCCCTTGGAACTTGGGGTGATATGATTTACTGCAGGTGGCCTGCTTTGTGCTCCCAATGGAACAGAAACAGTCCCTAAAGACCTAATATTTGAGCCGAGTATAAGACAGTAACCATGGCCACTGATGGGATTCAATAATTTCAACTGCAGGAGTTGCCAGGGCAAAGTCAGTTCCTAATGGTGTCTCCAAGGATGGTCAAGAGAAATCGTCTACACCACCCCCTTTAGCATGGCTCATCCATCTGTGATTGACATCTTTTGTTTCTAGATGTTAATGACAAGGGACCATCACATGCAGACCAGGGTTCTAGCCATAATCATAAACCCAATCACATCCTTCATAGACCAATAGGGGCTTAAAGGACACCATTATTTTCTTTATACAGGTACTACCTAACACTAGGTAACCAAGACATCTCTACTCATGAGCTTCTTGCTTTTACAGTAAATTGAGTACACTCCCAATTGAAAAACTCTGACATTTCAAATAATATCAATACCAAATACACACACACACACACACACACACACACACACACACACACGGAAAAAAGAGAAGGCACGCTGTAGAATGTTTCATCCCAATACAATGTCTCAGTCAGAGTCTCGAGGGTAGATAAACAGAACAGGGATCAGTAACCTGTTTCTATAAAAAGGGAAGGAGAGTAAATTCTAGACTTTGGAGGCTAGAAGTTCTGGTCTACACCATGCCACTCCGTCGTTTTAGCAGGAAAGCAGCCATAGAACTCCTAAATACATGGGTAAGACTATGTGCTTATAAAGGTTTATTTTTAGAAACAGGTAATAGACTATTATGGCAGGTTTAGGCCATGTGTGCTGGGCATGTAGTATTTTACTAACCATTAGTCTGATATAGTAAAAGATTTATAGTAGAATACAGAAGGCAACAAATCCTCCAGTGACAGCACAGGCAGGAAAGCCTGATTAAGACAGCATCATGGGTATACACGTTTATATTCATGTGTTCCCACATGTAAAATGTGTGTGCACACCTATAAGTATAAGTAGGTGGATGATCATGCATATTCACATATATGTCTTTATAAATGTGTGTGCACGTATCATACACATACACTTCAGGATTTCTGTTCTTGTTATGTAGAAGATTGGATATGCTGAATGAGTTCTCTCTTGAAAAGCAATTTTGGATAAAGGAATGCATCTCTGGCGTGGCTTGGAGAAAAGAATCCTTGAGTGAAAAGAGGTGCTTTATAACAGGCTGCTATTGAGATAAAAACAGACAGGAGGAGCAATGGATATAGTTCAGGGGAAGATTGTTTGTCTAATAATAATGAAGCCCTAGGTTCAGTCTCCAGGTTTGTAGTACTGCGAAAAGAAAAATAAATAAATAGTTGAACTGAATTGCAGAGAGAGAGAGAGAGAGAGAGAGAGAGAGAGAGAGAGAGAGAGAGAGAGACTTTTTAGGTTTGCATCAGCCATGAAATGCATCGTTTTCCTTGATCAACAGGAAACAGTTGAAGGGAAGACGAGAAGCTTCAGCCAAGCATAGTGGAGAAGCAAATAAGAGACCCTACTCTGTGGACCACATGTCAGTCATCTTGGTATCTACCACCGAAGAACTTAAGATTCAAGTGATCCTCCCACAATCGTTTTATCACAAAGAATTTAGTACAGTATAACAGAAGAATTTCTGTTGGAAGAAGAGAGGAGACTCTAAGTCAGGACTGCTTTCTCTACCCAAGGCTGGGCTGCACAGGTAAGCCTCGTCTCCAGCTTTCTAACAAGCAATGATGATGATGATGATGATGTGTGTGTGTGTGTGAAGGTGTCTCATAGATATATTCTAACCAACCTTGTATAGTGAAACCCATGTCATCTCCCAGCAATCCTGGCTAATTTTATGTCACTTGACACAAGCAAACGTCATTGGAGAGGAGGGAATCGCCACTGAGAAAAAGGCCTTCGTAAATCAGTGCAATTTTCTTAATCAGAGATGAATGAAGGAGGGCCCTGCCAAATGTGGGCGGGAACACCCTGAGCTGGTGGTCTTGAGTTCTATAAGAAAGCAGGCTGAACAAGCTGAGGAACAAGCCAGTAAGCAGCATCCTCTATGGCCTCTGTATCAGCTCCTGCCTCCAAGTTCCTGCCCAGTTTGAGCTCCTGCATTGGCTTTCCTCAACAGATATGTAAATCAAATAAACCCTTTCCTCCTCAAGTTGCTTTTGGTCACAGGGTTTTATCCCAGCAACAGTAACTAAGTAAGACACTAGCCTCCATCAAAACTAATAACAAATCATAAACGCAAACATTATTGCAAAACTACACTGACGGGTGTGACCTTCTGCTCGGACCCCACTCATTGACCCATGATTAAAGAACAATGTTTGTTTTTGGTGCTGAGATCCCAAAGCGTTGCCAAGGCCCAGGAGCATGAGAGATTCGCATGTGTGTGTGTGGGGGGGGGGGGGGAGGGGGGGGGAGGGGTGACCCTGTGTGACTCATATCAGCCGTAACTCACCAGCGTCAGGAACACCTCTGTGGGCCAAGAAACCTCAGGAGGCATTTGCTTTCTGCAACCTCAAGGTAGGTGTGCCCTAGCTAAGAGAGAAAGGGGCACAAACCCTTTTCAGACGAACTCAACTCCCACCACAACCGCAGACAGCTTCTCATATATCAGCTTCGGATGGGAGCAGGCAGTTCACAGGCATGCTGCCATCCATAGGAATAGCAGAGAGCACGGCAGAACCATGAAGTCTTTGGACGTGCCACAGTACAAATTATGAGGTCCACAGAGCAAAGTGACAGTTGTTTATATTTGTGAGAGACATGTACACAGAAATTTACTGAGGGCAGGGTAGTGTGGGGGGAATCCAAGGACCACTCAAAGTTATTGAAAACGACTAACACTTCTCCAAGTGAGAACCATAGGTTGGGCATCTGCAAACAGAAAAGGCAAAACTGAAAATGTTCCAGAGCTGGAAATGCACTGAGCTCTACCAACCTGATGCCGAAGAGAAAGCCCCACATTCGACCTCACTGACAGCTCGTCAAAACCTGATGACACTGAAAATACTGCATAAAACCACCTTCTAGCTGCGTGTATCAAGTATGTATGAAATACACATTTCATACTTAGATATGGGTCATGTCCCCAAGATATCTTATTATATACGAGGAAATATTGTGGACCAGGAACAAAATTTAAAAAATAAAAACAACCCCCCTCAAAAGAAAAAAAAAAACAGAAGTACTCATGGCCCAAGGTACTTTATATAAAAGATACTAGGTTATGCAATAGTTGAAAATTTTTACTGAAATAAAAAAAAAGCTGACATCTGGAAAAGAGAATGAATGGAGAAACTAGGATAAAATCATCTACCTTTCCACTAAAAGGTACAAGGGGGTGGGGTCAAGGAGACGGAAGGGTGTGAGGGGCACCGCTAGACTCCGCCATTGCTGACATCGAGGCCACATTCCTTGATGGGCTGCTTTCCTTGACTTTTCTTTAGTAAGAAATTAGAAATACATTTTTTTTGCAAAGTTTCATGATCTCTAAATGTTGAAAACTAACTCAATTTAGACAAAAGGGGTCTGCAAACTTAGTGTGTAGTTGATGAGCTGAGATTGACAGTTAGAAACAGGGACGAGTGGAATTCTGCAGGACACAGCAGAGGTCACCAAAAGTGGGCAGGATGGAATTCAGGGCACAGAATGGGACCTAAGCAGCTATTCCTCTTCTGTGACAGAGATGCAGACCTGAGGGTTCCATCTGGCACATCCCGAATAGCTTAGAGAGTTTAATAAGATTTTGATGCCCCATGGATAAGTTGGCCTTGACCTTTATCTAAAGACACCCAACTCAAATAGTCCCTGTAAAACCAAGCAGAGCCCTAGTAGCGTGGCACTGGGGAAGTCATCACATTGTAAATGAACATCAGGATGCCGGATGTTGCACAGGTCTGATCAAATCAGAGCTGGTTGGAGCGATCTTGGCAGCAGAGTTTCTCTTGTTACTGGGCAAGCTGACACCAATTAAATGAAGGGAAAATATCCAAAATATCCACTGAAAGATTAATGGGCATCCTCCAACAATGACATAGGGAAATTGCTTTCCTGACGTGGTTCCTGATGGAGGGACGGACAATAGTTTAAGAGTGGAGGGGGGTGAGCAGGTGGGAAGCGCAGTAAGGTGAAAGAGAGAAAAGCGGGGAAGAAAACAGACAAAGTAGGATGCTGATATTTTAGGGGACACTGACATACAGTCAGGTTGGTTTCAGACCTCTATGAACACATGACATTGTTCACGCAGCTCCTCAACACTTCCAGAAAATATGGCGCATCAGAGAAAACCAACAAGCTTGGTTTCAAATCTGTCTCTGAAGAGCCTCCTTTTGCCCTTGCTGCCCTTGGTAAATGAAGCAACCAGGAGAGTGGTCAGCGTGGGTTCAGCAGGTGATTTCCTTTCCAGTCTAGAGATCCCCACATCTGGATGTTTAACATTGGTTCCCAGTCTCGGCATCTGCTGATCCCTCTTTCCTGCTACCTCAAAGGACCAACTCTCCATGTGAAAAGGCCACGCGGCAGTCTTTAACTTCGGATGGGAGTGTGTATTTGATCAAGTTCTATGTAAATTCCATCTGCCAACAGAGTCAATATTTCCCTTGCTTTAAAAATACACTTTGCCTTTGTCAGTGTTTGTGTTTCCATAAGTGCCAAAGCTCGCATTTATTGTTTTCCATCCCCATTTATATTCAACCTTTCCTAGTCCAAATTCCTCTTGCAAAAGTAATGTATCTCCCAACGGATTGGGGCCTTTATCAAAAGAAAAGCAATAGAGAACCCCCTTTCCCTTCTTATGTCCTATTTGCGAGATACCCCCAAGGGCATCGCTAAGCCAGGATCCAACCCTGGCCATTTATCTTGAGCATAGTCTCGGCTACAGTTTCCAATCACTTTTTGTCTGCAAAATCATTAGTCATCTCTCAACCGCAAATGCATGTAAGTGGTATTTGAAACATACTAAAATGTCATATTAAAATTAAAAGTATAAATTGCCTTCTCCCATCTCAAAACCTCATTAGGTGGTCCAGTTATTGTAGTAGCATTTTTGCATCTCTGGGACAAAATTCTCATGAACTCAAAGGAGGAAGAGCTTGTTTTGTCTCATGGCCTCAGAGGGTTCAGTCCATGGTGACAAGGCAGCTCAGTTCACACGTGGTAGGGAGGAGACAGACAGAATGGGAAACCAGCTCTCGCCTGGATTTCTCCTGTCCATTTATCCTGTGTCAGGGCTCCCAGTCCATGGGATGATCCTATTCCCATCCAGGCTGGGCTTTCCCACCTTAGTTAATCTTCTCTGGAAATGCCTTCATAGAAGCACCCACAGTATGCCTTGACATATCCTCCATGACTTAAAATCCAGTTCCGTTGACAATGAAGATTAACCATCATAGAAATTTCTTATTAACCATATAGAAATTTCTATAGCCCAGGCTTGCCCAGAATTTACTGTGTTGCCCAGGCTGGCCCCTAAATTATGACAAACCTCCTATCTCAGCCTCCTGTGATCTGGGAAGACAGGTGTAAGCCACCAAACTGGATTCAAATCTTCTGGAAATTTTCTGCACAAAGACAGTCATGGCAATCTTGTTGAAAATGCAAATTCATTTTCAGACCTGATTCAGCAGGTCTGGAATAAGGCAAAGATACTTCATTCTTAATAAGTCCCTTGGTGAGGACAAGATTAATACTCCAAAGATCACATTTGGAAGAGCAGAGACTGAAATAGTCATTCTAAGTTTTGGCTCTACCACTTAGAAACTGGAAAAAAAATACAGTTGTCCAGGTCTACCCCAGGGATTCCTATTACACTGGTTTTCAGAATGTCTTGGCTATCTTAGGCACATGAAAGCACCTCAGGTGCTCCCTAAGCAAAGTTTCAGTGACGACTCAGCAACCTACTGCAAGGCATAGCTGCCTACCAATGCACAGCCCGGGCAATGAGCTCTTGCAGGGCAAAGTCTGTGCTCCTGAGAGCTTTTGCTCCTGCAAGCTTTGCACAGAGACTTCATGGGTTTGCAGCATTTTTTTTAAAGCAATGTCACCTATTGCCTAAATAAATATGATCCCACAAAATAAGTGATCTAGCTCCCTTTACTGAGTACCTGAGGGCCAGCTCATTTGAGTCAGTGAGTCTCGTGTGAAAATTCCTGGAGACTTGGCATTTATTTCATATAAATATCACACACCAAAACTGGGATGGTATGTAGTTTCCTGTTTGCTCCAAAAAGTTCCGGCCAAGGTACATTAAATTTGAGAGAGAATGATGACTTATTCCATACTTTTGTGGCTGGATTGGAAGCAACGGTCTTTATCCACAACGTGAAACAACACCAACATACTAAATACTTTGTAAAATCTTGAGAGATCTTCATGGGAAGGACCTCATTATAGAGAGCCTCAAGCTCTCACTCCCCACCTGTGAAAATATACTGTTTGACTTATCGAGGTTCCAACATATGCTGTGAAGAAAATAAATACAACAAGATAAGTGCATGGCGAAAATACTGTCTGTTTAGGGCAGGGGTGGAAAAAGAGACATGAGACACAGAGCAGTGATTGGTTAAATTAACACTGCTACTCCCTTGGTTTGATATTGGCAATATTGATACTCTACTGGATAGCTTTAGAAGACTGTCTTGTGGCTGTGGTCATTCCTCATTACTCTAACCATCTACTGGCAACTAGCAAACTTTTTTAAAAATTTTCCATATATAAGAGCATATCTTCCATATATTTTAATCTCAAGGATATTTCTTCTGGGCAGTTTTATATATACACCCAGTATGTGTGTATGCATATATATACATATAAGTATATATGTGTGTATATATACACAGATACATATATATGTATACATATAGTACATATATATTACTGAGTAGTAAGATAACCTTGAAAATACTAAATAAATACTTGATGAGATTCTACAAGAAGAATTGATCCAGGCTTATTGTCATACTGAGATTTCTATCAACATCCATCTTCTACCTCACTGATACATGCTTTTTCAAAACAAACCATGGGAAAGACTTGTTTCAATAGAAAGTCCAGATCTAAAGCTACTTGGGAAGGCCAAGACCTTAACAACTCTAGTCCACGTCTTTCTGAGTCTTCTAAAGAAGATTCAATATATACAAATGTTCCAAGACCCACTGTCCTGACATTGAGTCATTGGGATCTTTTGTTCCCCAACATAAGTAAATCACAGGTACCAACCTACCTGAAAATTAGAGGAGTCCCCAAGCATTTATGTCTCCTTATGATCCAGTTTTTCAGGCTCATTTGTCTAGAACTAGGGTACCTGTGGCTCTATTAGATACACACTAAGTTTGCGTTCCAGCCATAATACACACTTGTAATGTCTACTTCTCTCTCATGTCACCTAACACTCCCATCCCTGTTATGACCAATTTTCTTCCAAGACTCCAAACAAATGTCAGTTGGGTTCCCTTACAGATCCACCAACTATGCCCAGGTCTTCTAGATACACTCGTGAATACAAATGATAGTGGGGCAAAGATGATACAATCATAAAGGTGTTCTGCCACAAATCTGAGGAGGAAAATGGATAACGTGTTAGTTTTACTTATAACTTGCCTTTCAAACACAGGAAGCACAGACTTTCTAGAACAAAATACCATGAGGGCTTGTTGTAGATGTTATTGGGACCAGAGTCAACTTGCCAAATGGAAAACCCCAAATCAAATTATTATTCAAGTAAACAAATAAAAAGTGAAGGCATTCCAAGATGCTTCTGACAAGGGGCAAATGGACTACTAAATCAACATTTCATAAATAAATTATCAAAATGCATTATGTAACACTAACATTAATGGCACACACCAGATTGCCAAGGCTCTTAATCAAATCTCTTCAATGTAGCCACGATACTGTGAAAGGGTCGCTTCTTAGACAGCTCATAACACTATGTAAATCTCTCCAGTGACGTTTCTGCCATCACCAAATGCTTTCCTTCTGATCTGTCTCCAGGCCTGACATTTTTGCAAATTAAACTGGATTACATTATCCGTGATGGCCTAAATTCAATTATCCAAATAACTAACCAGCCAGCTCCATGACTAAATTATCCACCTGCTGCCTGAACTTTTGGGGTTTAACAATGTGCTGATTTCATTTCTGCTTTGAAAAGTAGAAGTAGATCTGGATTTCTCTTGGAAGACATCCAAAGAACTATCTTTCCTTTTTAAAACAACTCAGGGATAAAATTCAAGAGAGAGCCTGAATGTACAAGATTCAACTGGTACAGAAATGTTGAGATTACAAAAGCTGAATTTTCCTTTCCAACGTCTCCTTCTTCCAGAATGTTCTTCTGTCTTGTCATATCTGCTATGCTTTCTTGGGCATTTATTTCTAATGTTATATGACTTCAAACATCATCAGAATAGATGTCTTTTCCTTGGTGCACATCTCCAGGTCAGACAGATGTCACAATTTTGTTTATGGGAATACCATTACGTCACCTTTCCATGTAGGACTTCCATGATGAGGGAGACGGAAAGACAGAATAAAAAGGGAGAGTATGAAAATTCCCCATCAGCAGAGGTGTCTCCTCTGTCCTTAACAATCGGCACAGCATGAACTGCTCGACTATTACTTCCCTGTAAGCCAAATAACTCTACCCTTCAAGTTACTGCTTGGCTGGAAAACCAATGAGCCCAACTTCGTAGTCTTATATTTTCAAAGTTCCATGTCCCTTCCCACTCAGCAGTACTTCTTACATGTATGTTGTAAACAATTCTCCTGCACCATATGTCATGGTATCAACCTTTTTATTTTCACCATATTATGGGACAAGTCTACATTATTTACATTGTTGTAGTTACTTGAAATTATACATATGTCCATGTACAAGCAGTTTTCAAACTTGGTGAAGGGAATCTTATGATAGAAACACATAAATTGTAAAGTTAATAACTGTTTACATATATATTGGTAGAACCTTTGATACTAATGGCTAAAGACATTGGAGTCTTTTTTTACAGAAAAATACTGAATGAAATGCCAGAGAAATATATTTTCCAGTTCATGTTTGAATAAAGAAAAATACAGAGTCTTATATTGGGAGGCCATCCTATGAAACAAAGAAGAGACGGTAAAGATGAAAGGGAAATGGGACTGCCAGACTTTTACATTGTGGCTGCCATGTCAGCATCCTGGGGCTGCCAGACAGATTACTGAAGGTTTGGTTTTGTTATTTGAGGTAACACAGAGTTACGACTTTTGTCTTTCATAGGTCAGAGGTCAATAAAGGCTTCAACGGGCTAATGTCAAGATGAAACAGGCAACTCTTCATTCTGGATTTGTATTGTTGACAGAAGTCAGTTACTAAGTGGTCATCAGACTGATGTGACCTTTGTCTTACTGTCTAAGGGCCACTCCTAACTTCAGAAAGCAATATATTTCTTTTTTTAATTTTTATTGATTCTTTGTGGATTTCATATTATGAGTTCTGAAACCACCTATCTCCCTGTCCCTTTGTCTCTGTGCTCTTCCCATGTAACCCCCCCATAAAACAACACAAAGTTTAAAAGAAAAGCCAAAAAAGGAAAGAAAAAACCCACAAAACAAGAGAGAAGAATCTCATACTGGAAGCCATAGCGTGGCCCATTAGTCACACCATTTACCCTTTAGTCCATTCCTCTTTACTTGTTAGTGTCCATTGCTGTGAGTCATTGATCTGGTTTAAGACCTCTGGTTTCTGCTATACTATTGATAATGGGCTGTCTCTGGGGCTCTTCTTGGATACCATGTTTTTGTCCTATGTCATGGAGATCCTACAGTTTTGGATCTCTAGGTTTATCCCCTCACAATATATTTCTTGACCTGTGGCCTTCCTGTTTTCAAAGCCAGGATGGCAAACTTGGCTTCATCTCCCATCACATTTTGCTAATTTGTTCTCTGCCTTCCTCTTCCTCTCCAAGAACTCAAGTCATTCAGTTGGGGCCATTTTATATCCACCTTTTCGGTTCTATTCTAAAGTCAACTGTTACAACCTACATCCCATTGAAAATATTAATTCCCATTACCATGCAAGTAGCATATTTGGATGCCAGGGATTGGTAAATGGTGGGAAAAGAAGGTGCATTGTTCTCCCTGTCATAATTAGCCTGAATATACACGATCATAAACATTCCCAAAGAATGATACTACCTTACATTTTGATGGCTTTTGTCTTTGATTTCTAGGTTAAAAATGAAAGGAAGGGGGGAGGAGGGAGGAAGGGAGGAAGACAGAAAGACAGACAGACAGCTGCAACAAAAAGCTACTCTGTATCTCCACAAAGCATTACAGGGCATTTTTGGAAGTTCCCTGATTCAGCCAATTGCCTTTTCAAGACTGAAGACTCCTTCTTGTTCCACTTCTCCAACTTCCAAACATTGGGCATTAGTGAGTCTTTCATGGTAAAAATCAGCAACATGTGTAAAGCTTCAATCTCTGACATTTTCCTTACTGCTAAGTACCCCACACCTACTTGCTTTGAAATTTGGGGAGAGTTTGGTGATATATAATATCCCATCACCCATCTCTCTGACGTGTGAGAGAGGAAGCTCAGGAGTCTTGATTAGATAGATCATAGCTCATTAAGTGGATGGTATTGATTCATGCATATACTTAAGCTTTATACATTTGTGGGTATGTATAAATGCTTGTTATGTGTGATGTACATATGTTTACATGCATATACATGAAACAAATACACAAGTTAAATAAGTAATCTCATTTTCTTCCATAGAGTTCAAAACACCAATTCTATTATTATAATTTATCTGTTTGTTTTGTTTTGTTTTTCAAGATAGGATTTCCCTGTGTAGCCCTGGCTGTCCTGGAACTTGTTCTGTAGTTTAGGCTGGCCTCTGTCTTCTGAATATTAGGATTAAAAGCATTACCACTACCACCCGGCTATATTACTTAATCTAGTTTATTCTTAGTGCTTGTTCATAGGAATATAATAAGACAAGAAATAAATCCATTTGCCAGATTGCAACAGTAAAGTTGATGAACAAAGTCATCATCATTACTTATCTTTACCACTGCCATTTTTCTTTTACTTTTAACAATTCATTTTCTGTTCTAAGAATGAAAGGCTTGCTTTCTTGAGTTTGTTATCGTCATCAATAAGCGCTATCCAAGCTTTGTCCTGTAAAGAGATGAACTGTATTACAGTAAGCCTTGGACACTTCCTTTTATAGTGGTCTCATGAACAAGAATCATAAAGAATCCTTGAAGATGACAAAGCGCCCAGGCCTGTGTGAACTATGGGCTTTGTCATAAACATTGCCATCTCTCAAATGCCACGTTTCAATTTTTTTTCAGGACTACTGGACATTAAATCAGAGATGAGCCTCAAGATTTGGACATCTTATTCCAAAACCTAATGTGACCGCCATGTTACTGCCCACACTGTGATAGAAGGTACGTAAGATGACATTTTGTACCAGAGAAGTGTTTAAGGAAGGAAGAGTTCAGTGTGGCTCACAGTTCAAGGTACAGTCCAACAAGGTGGAAAGTCAGGATGCAGGGACTTGAAGCATCCGGTCACATCACATACAGAATCAGACGATAGAGAGGTATAAATGAAGGCATGCCAGGACTCAGCCCCTTTACTCCAATCAGACTATCCAGAACTTCTCACTCCCAGCTGTGATGGGTCTTCTCACAGCAGATAACCTAATCAAGAAACTCCCCCACAGGCATGCTTAGAGGTCCATCTCCTGAGAGAATCTAGACTCTCTCGGGTTGACTAACAATGGCAATTACAGATGGGTAGCTGCCAAAATAGGAAGGGCTCAGCTTCAAAGATCTCATGCTGTCTATGCAATGAGAAGGAGCTATTCACCTTGCAATCCCAGGATGATGTGGGTGCTTTGACCTTTAACCCTGTCCACTGAGGAAGGAGAGTTGTTTTAACCAATTCAAATGCCAGAAAATTTTTGGATCATGTAGAAATTTAACAGGGACTCAGATCAATCCATTCCTATGGTTTACTCCACAGGCTCAAGGTTAGGCTCCTATTGCCAAAGCTGCATCACAGAATACCCAGTAACTCCACTGACTTTCCTGCTGGGATGCCTGCTTGTCACTCAAAGATTCCAAATATTCAAATAATGACATTAACTGGAGCCCGGCTGAAGATGACACATAGGATATATTAATATATTTGACGGTGGTAGTCATCGACTAAACATATGTCTATGAAAACATCATGTTGCATCTCTTAAATACATACATTTTAATGAGATAAATGACACACTGAATGAAAGCTTTAAGATCTCTTCCTCGCATTCTTCTAAAGCAACAGTAAGACAAGCAGAAAACTCAACAGAAGCAAAACGCTAGAATCTCGAAAGCAGATGGGTTGGTGTTAATTAAATGTTGAAGTCTGAATCTTCAGCCAAGAACACAAAACACATCAGAGAACTCCGTGAAGATTTAGGAATCATTTGCCTCAACGACCTTTGGAATGAAGTGGTATTGGTAAATTGGTAAGGAGGTTTGGCTGAATGTTCACAGAAAAAGGCAGTCTGAGCTCAGACAGGTCTCTTTTGTATGGCCACGCTGTAAAGGTAGCAGTCTTTGCTTGCTGCGAAGGAAGCACAGCCTAGGTTGGTGAGAATTACAGTTTGCAGATGGTAAGGAGCAGTCACGATTGCTGAACCGAGGGCGGAGTCCAGTAAGACCTGACGTCTGATGACTCGAACTCAAAGTATTAATGTGACCTCTCGGGTATCAAGTTCCCAATTAAACATATAAGACATGAACACAAAGGCTATCCTTCTGCAGAGACTTATGAAGTATGATACCAGGGGGAAAAAAAAAGGTCATCCCCTAGCCTCCTAGTGGTGCTGACTGAGTTAATAAAAGGGAGATTACCTGGTGAGACTGACTCGGTCTTCATAAGAAGATGAATCAGCAGAGAGAGATCCTGCTGCTAGAATGAGAAAAGGGAAGTAATCATGCTATGAACTAGAAGTAGGGACATGAACAGTGAAGAAGGCTTTGCATTGAGAGTGATAGCTGGTAAGAAATCAGGGGAGGTGCTACAGCTAAAGCACAGCTAGCTCCACAGTAGAACACTCAGTAGCCTAGGATCCAATATCTGGCACCAAGAGGGGAAAAGAAGGGGGAACCAGTGACAGAGCCACAAAGGAATGAATTCTTCCACAAGCCAAGACCACAGCTCTGACCATCAACCTAACCCACCCCTGTACAACCTTGAGTCAAAAAAAATCGGCCAATATATACCCAGACTGAAACATGAAAACTGAGAAAAGGGGCTTGTCCTGTTTCCAGCTGTTATGTTCATGGCAAATATTTACAAGGTATTAAAAAATTGCATAAAGGAAGTATCAGTGGCCAAAAAAGAAAAAAAAAAAAAACAAATGTCCCAGAAAGAATAAGGCAGAAGTATGTCATAGGCCAAACCAACTACTACAGCACTGAGAACGTTTTTCCTTAGAGTCTTCATCATTATTCCCTGCTTCTCATCAGAGATCCAACTACCTTTCCTGCTTTCCTGACTCAAAAGGAAAAGAGTGAGTCTCACTTCCCTACACACAAGTAGGAAAGGTTCAGAGCCGACTCCAGCTGCAATAACTCCCACAGAGGGATGCACTTGTCAAAAATGACATGGGAAAAAGAAGGACCTTCTTATAACATGTTGCTAACTGATGGTGCCCAGAAAAAAATGATGCAGAGTCGATATTTCAGGAGATAAATGTTACAAACAGACAGAACAAAACTTGGAGAAGGAGCCAGCAATAGAGGCCCAAAGTAAAAGAGAGAAAGCCCACATATCAGGGGAAAGCAGGGGTACAATAGGCAACGTTGGGCTTAGGAGGTGAGTGGTGCGTCTTTGCCAGGCTCCTTTAGAGGGGCAGGATGACACAGTGTCTGTGGACTTCCACAAAGCCCCAGAATGTACTCAGCAAGCTTTCAATAGCTGCATGAAAAGTAGTCTACCTCATTTTTCAAACCTGGAAAGACAAGCCACGGATGTGTTTATCGTGTGCACACACCGTTCTCTCTGGAAGCCACCAGCTTAAGGTAGGCTTTGCTGTAGACACCATGGTGGAGATCTTTGGGGATCATGAAAGGAAGTCTCAAAAGAATCATCTGCACAACTGATTCATGATCGTAGACGTTAGCTCATGAGGTAGGCAAATCCATTCTCTAATAAGAACAATGAAATTAAAGATGAACATTTTCGAACAGGTCCACCCTTTTATAACCCCTGGCAGTGTTACTGTGTTGGTAGGGACTTCCATGGACATTTTTCCTAGCTGTTGTGCAGTGGGAAGCAAAGTTAAATTCAAGGAGAGAATATGATGATGAAGAACAGTAAGAGAAAATGACAAGGACAATACTAATACAAGATCCAACTTTGCTCCTAAATGCCCTGACCTTAAGTCACTTCACATCTCTGAATTTATTCCTTTATTTGCAAAACTGACTATGATAAGTATTCACAATTTTCCTAAACAAGTTGTATAGTAAATGCATAGAAACACTCTCTCTCTCTCTCTCTCTCTCTTTCTCTCTCTCTCTCTCTCTCTCTCTCTCTCGCTCACACACACACACACCTATATTTCTTAGACATTTAGGACTAACCAATCCTTCCTCTCCACTCTTTGTACCTTTTCCCAAAAAATCACTTTGGAAAAAGTCAAAAACATTGATTTTAAAATAAAAAAGTCTTGGTCTGAAATCCTGGATCTGAGAACAAAGCCACACCCTTCTCCCATCCCCAAATAAAACATCAGTGCTGCCCCCAGCATTTCACAACAGCCTGTCAGCCGTGTGTGAGAATTCACAGCCAGTTTGTAGAGCAGATGCAGAAAAGATCAAAGCCCCGGGTCCCAGCTATGGACACAGTGAAAGACAAGCTGTCTTGAAAGGATCCGGTTGCTAGATTATGGGATGCTTCGAGCATGTTAAGCAGGATTGGAGCAGCAACAATGGAAACGGGATTCGGGGCAACAAAAGTGCAACCATTAAATTTTCATGATTTTCAGAGCCCAGGACACACAAGTTCATCACTGTGGCACTTTTTATGTCAGGGAATTTGTAATGAGCATAGCTGCTTGGAAATCAGAACTGTTCATGGCCATAGCTTAGCACATAATGCTGGCATTTTGGAAATTGATATCAAAACCGTTGCACTACTAAAACCAAAAGATCCTTTAGTAAGTAAAGAAGCTAAGTGTCTGAGCATCACTTCCTTTTTCAACAGCTAAAAATGCTTCGTCCTATCAACTAATGGGTTCTTATGATGGCAGCGTGGGGAGGTCAGTTTGGCTTTTTGCAGAAAAGGGTTTGATGTAGAAAGCTCAGCATTGTTTACTTCAAGAGTAAATCTAGACTGATGTCTATCATTCATCTTCCAGTCCAAAGTAATTTTTATAATATTCCAATCTGAAACATACCAAGAAACACATATGCACTGACAGACAGACAGATACACACACACACACACATGCACAGAGAAGGATAGGAATCATTAGGCGTGACCTGTGTTCTGATATCATTGCCACCTATTTCCTACCTATGAGCAATACTCTCATCGCCTGGCTCTGCAGCTTGAGAACCCTCTTCTCAGGTTGGGGTTCCCTAAGCCATAGATTCTTAAATTGTGGGACACGACCAGAGTGACAGCCTGCACAATTGATGAGAATGAAAAGTTTCTGAATGCACAATAATTAAAACTCAGACACATTAGGAATCAACCACGCTACCAGTAGTGCTTGACCACGTCCTATCAAATGCCTCCTCTGCACCACTAACGTGGGATTCCCCTTATATGCTGTGAATATGCTATATTACCATTAGTTAATAAAGAAGCTGCTTTGACCTATGGCAGGGGAGAATATAGCCAGGCAGGAAATCTGAACAGACATAGAAAGAGAGTAGGCAGAGTCAAAGAGATGCCATGTAGCTGCCGAAGGAGAAAGAAGCCATCAGAAACTTTCCAGTAAGTCACAGCCTCATGGTGATACATAGATTAATAGAAATGGGTTAATTTAAGATATAAAAGCTAGATAGTAATATACCTAAACTATTGGACAAGCAGTGTTGTAATTAATATAGTTTCTGTGGTCTGGGTGGCCAGGGAATGAAAGAGCAGTCTCCACTTACACACTACTGGTTCTGAACATGCAACATATGCATTCTGCACTATTCATGCCTCACACCAGAGAATGTCCTTCTAATGCCTTAGCTTAGCTCCAAGATTATTTTGTATGTTACTAATTGCATCTCGTTTCTATTGTACATACAAAGGATTCTGCTCCTGTAGAAACATAATGGTTTAATTAGAGAAAATAACAATTTTTAATATTTTCCTATAGCCATTCCTCAGCATGTATCAAATTAGCACAACTTTGATTTCAATTGTGTTATAATGTTTGGTTTCAAAATTACTATTTGAATTTCTAACTTCAGCCTCAAAAAAAAAAAACAATAAATGAATTTTGACTTGGGAATAGAACCGAATTTCCAACCATTTCTGAAGCGACGTTAAACACAGTTCTGTCATTTTATACTACAGAATCATACATACAAAACAGAATTGTTGGCACTGACTGTTATAAAATCAAAATATCAGTCAACTCTGAAAAATATTGAAGATGCTATATGTCCTGCAGCATCAGTCATCCAAGATTTCATTCTTTATATAAAAACAAACACTTCTATCACTAGTATAAAAATTTGCCTCCACTGTTAATAAATAATGGAATTTTGTGAATAACAAAAAATGTTTTAAGATGACTTCTTGTGACTTATTGACACTCTTTTATTTGTGTACCCTTTTGCGCAGACCAATATATTAGGGTTGCGTAAAAAAAATTCACTTGAAAGGTGGAGTAAGTGAATATATTTTAAGAAGTCTTATCCTAGAAAACAGTCCAAGCAAGGATCTGAGTGCAAATGGCTTCTTAGAGGTAAGGGCTGATGTCAAAGAGCACCAATAAAGAGAGACAGGAATGGTGAGAATAAGGTGCTTTGATAAGCAGGCCACTTGCTGCGGCAGGAGATGCTCAGCCTCATTGGGGTGGTGGGGGAGACTGCACGGAAGACACCGCCAAGACTGCAAATGCTGGCCTTTATCCAGTAGCCTTTTATCGCCAATGCTCCACAGCTTCTCCAGGCATATTCCCAACTGTTGTAGGACGAGGCTGCTTGTTTCCGTTCCCGACTGCTCAGCCCGACTTCTGTGTTCCCGAAATAACACAGAAACTGTATGATTTAAACCACTGCTTGGCCCATTAGCTCTAGCTTCTTATTGCCTAACTCTTACATTTTAATTTAACCCATCTTCATTAATCTGTGCATCACCATGACCTTGTGGCCTATCAGCAAAGTTTCAGCACGTCTGTCTCCTGCAGGGGCTCCATGGCTTCTCTCTGACTCCCAGCATTGGGTTTAGTTTTCCCTGCCTAAATCTGTTCCCCTATAGCTCTGCTACAGGCCCAAAGCAGCTCCTTTATTAACCAATGCTATTCACAGCATACAGAGGGGAATCCCACATCACCCAACGCCTGCCCCACCAATGCATTCCCATACTGTCAAAAGCACTCAAGCTCTCTCGCGGGTGCTGGGAAACGGAGGCCATCAACATGTACAGAACAACAAGTAAGAAAGGTGTGGACATTGGGACAACAAATCCACAAAGTCGATTTCCTGCTATGTACAAACCTCCGATCCATCCATGCCACCCTTTCACCACTGGCTGCTCTTCCTAGCCAGTCAACTGACTCAGAGACCCCAGAGATCTTCCTTGTGTGCTTACATCCAGTCCTGGCCAGAACCAGCAGTGGTGAACCAAAGACAGGCAGATGCACAGAGCAGACAATGAGAGGGGAGTGGACTGAGTATCCCTATCCTACAAGCTTGGGGCCAGGAGTGTTTGAGATTTCAGCTATTTTGGGAGTTTGGAATATTTGCATATATATGAGAAATCTTGGGATTAGGACCAAGACTAAACATGAAATTCATTTGTATTTCACATAAACCTTGTCTATATAGCTTGAATGTAATTTTGCATATATTTTTAATAATTTTGTGCATGGAAGAAAATTTACATGGTGTGGAATTTTCCACTTATAATAACATCATGCAGGTGCTCAAAGTTGCCAGTGTTAAGCCAAGTGTGGTGGCTCATACCTGTAATCCGAGCACTCTAGAGGCTGAAGCAGGATTCTCATGAATTTGAGACCCCATAAGGTCTGGCCAGCCGAGGCTACAGAATAGGACCCATCTCAAAAACAAAAACTAAAAATATAAACAGTTGTTGTTTTTGAGCATTTCTGAGCTTGGGTTTCAGGATAAGGAAGCTTAAGCTGTACATGTGGCAGTTAAGGCCCAGAGGTTTGTGTTTCCCAGCCTGGAACTTAACGCAGACTCCTATCTCCTATTCCAAATTAATTTCAACCTAGGACATATTTTCTAGGAGCCAACTCCATCAGTTAGATTTCTAGAAGACCTTCCCCCGCAGTCAGCAATGCCAAGGGTGTGTCATGTTGATACTAGATTTCGTACAACCAGCGCTATAAACCCAGCAGGAGAGTCTGGGCACTCAGAAAATGCTGTTGTTTTCCAAAAGTGCCTGTCAACCTTCTCTGCGGGCTCAGCTCCAACTTGGCACACAGAGAACCATGGTAGAAGCACACAGGCCACCAGCCAGGGCAAGACAGCCACATGGGACTGACTGAGCATAAGCAAGGCCCAGAAGGTTTTAATTTAAAAATAATATGTTTATGAAAAGAGATCTGGGAAGGAAAAAAACTGGTAGAGGGAAAATACAATGGCCCATGGAATAGTTGTTCATAAAACAAAAGGCAGACATAAAATAATAAATAAACAGGCTTGGGAGCAGAGCAGGTGTGAGGCATTCGGTTCCTTGGCTCCAGGCAACAGGGAAACATTGGCTGTCTCTCTTGGTGTCTACACTTGGCAAGAATCATTTTCTATCAACACCCCATCAAACACTAGAATCCTCGTGAGAAAATGCTGGCCATGATCATATGACGTACCTCTGATTTATGAGTTTTCTTTGGGGGAAAGTCTTTATCCTCTGAGCATGAAGGTTGTCTCTTTCCTAGTACCAAAATTAAAATCAAGGCAGGCCAGGCAGGTGAAAACATCAGCCGTCCACCACTGAAAGAGAGCCTCAGAGACAAGAACTAACAGCCGTGTGGGCTTACAGGCAATCTGGGAGCGTTAGTGTGGAGGGCGTAAGTAGTGGGGAAACACAGAAGAGTGTGGAAAGCCATGTTCGAGAGAGAAGTTAGATTCTAAAAAGAAAGAAAATGGCTTTCTTATGAGAATTGAGGAGCTAGACCAGAAGAAGGAGGAGTGAGTCACGTGGATAGAAATGATGGCAGGGAATGACTCTGACGTCATCTCATGAGGTCATTTCCACTCCAGACTCGCCACTCCTCATGGCTGTGAAGGAAAGACAAACAGGAAGGGCTCCAGATCTTCCCGTGAATTGAGATTTGTCACACAATCACTCTACCTGGATGTCAGTCCATAAAGTCATTTGACGTCCACAACCGTATTGTTCAGTGTTCCTTACTGTGTAACAAACCAACCTCAGAACTTAGACAATGAAACAACTTATTGTTACCTCTCTTTAGTTTTGGGGCTACTTGGTTCAATGGCTTTCACCTGTGTCTCATGCAATTTGGTCAGGTTTGACAGGAACTACATTTACCTGGAAGGGTCACCTGGGCTGCAAAATTCAAGGTAACTCATTCGTTCACCTGGAAGATGATACTGCACCCTGGGAAGAGCCTTCATGTGAAATACCTCCGTGGAACCTTGGGATTTCAGAGCATGGCACTGGGCTTCTGAGACAGAATGACCCAAGACTAAAAGTTCTAGTGGGTAGCAAGAGGGCACCATCACACAAGGTAAGCTGAACCTGGGCCTGCTCAGCATCTCTTCTTTGATATACATATACTATCAGTCAAAGTAGGTACAGTTCACGCTCTTTCCAGAGAAAGAGAAAAAAGACTTCCCCTTCCTGAGACTCTTGACAAATTGTGCTGCATATGAGGGTTGAATCCTTAGGAAAAATATCAGCCACGGAAATCTAGCTTCCTGACCATGAAGAATGACTTCATTGTCTCCTTAAGCCTTTTGCGTTGTTAGTTACAAATGGAACCATGCATTTTTGAACTTTCAATCCCATGTGACCTTCCAGAATGTCAATTCAAATGGAATTTGATTGGCTAGAGAAAATTCTCTTTTTGGTAAGTTTCTGTTAAAATTCTCAAAAGGAATTCCCAGAAAGTATGCTCTCTTGTAGAGAGCCAGCATGAATCATATATTTACTTACTGTCCTCTTCTCATTTGTCATTCATTCATCATATGTATGTGCCTATATATACATATATATGTATACATATACATATTTATGTATCTTAGTCCTGGGTGCTATGATAAGTATTGTAGATGCATAGATAAAGGGCATTGTCCCTTATGCTCAAGGGTACACTGTCATGAAACAGTTTTGTTCATAGCTCATCTTACAAATCTTAGGGAGCCAAAGTTTAAACCAAGCAAATAAGCTTAAAGTTGCATATAAAACTGCCCTTTAAGAAGACACCTCGGGATGTCATCACCTCAAAAGCTCCTTGTCCAAAGCCCAGAATTGGTGTTTTGAGTCCACTGTTGGAAACAGACCATTGTTTCAGTTTTCCAAGCAGCAAATAACAGAATGTGTTGGCATTGAGGTGGCCTATCTCTCTTTCTCCACCTTCCCTGCTCTTCTTCCCTGGACTTCACCCTGCTCTGTCCTCACTGACTGTGACTGTGTAGAGCTGCTTAAGCTCAAGTAGGAGCACAAGGGCACTTGAGTCCTCCATTCAAAACTCACCTGAACCTCATCTCACTGAAAACAATACCCGAATGCTTTCCCATGGCCCCGCATGGAGCAACCTCTGCTTCTCCAGTCTTAAGTCTCACCATCTTCTCCTTTGCTCCCAGCATCCCAGTTACACTAACTACTTCCTTCTTCCTATGTGCCAAACCCACTTCACACCTCAAGGTTTTGAATTTACTGCTCTTTCTGCTTAGACCATTCCCGACTTTCTGCCATCAATTAGTTTTATCAGTTTCTTCACTTCATATTAGCCCCTGCTTAAAAGGAACCTGGACAGAAAGCTCTTCTTAATCCATGGTGTAGAAAACAGCATCCCCTCTCATTCTCTGCCTTTTTCTTTTGACTTTATGATTCTTCATAGCATTTTGCCTACCTGAAATTGAAGATCTGACTTCCTAACTAGAATGTAGCTTCTTGAAAGGAAGTGGGCCAAGACTTTCATTAGCTCTGAACTTCTGTGTCTTCTCAGTTCCTGGATGGATGGATGGATGGGAGGGAAGGAGGGAAGGAAACCAAACTGGTAATAAATAGTACACCAAGAATGTTCTTAGTATCTAATTTGCAATAAGCCCACACCAAATATTTTGCATCAATTGTTGGAAAGTGATCATTGACTTAGTTTTCTGAGCACTAAATAAAATAGTGTGTCTACTTTTAAGAGATTCATCTTCTGAGACTTCTCTTGTCCCCAGGACTAAAATTGACCCCTTTCTTGGTCTTCCACATTACATTACATTACATTACATTACATTACATTACATTACATTACATTACATTACATGAAAAGACTATGCTGTCAGACCATATACACTTTGATCGGGAAATCCAAAAGGCCTTACGTGAGGCAAAGTCATCAACAAGCTGAATGTCAGAAAACGTAATATGTATGATGGCCAGTTCAGAAATGAGCACCCAGCTGCCAGGAGTCCTGGTGGCCTTTGGCCTTGAGGTGTCCCTTTGCAGTAATACAATCGGCTGGATGGCGCTACCTTACCCCCTTGCTTGCAGTGATTGGTTGGCTGGGAATGTATAGCTCCGACTGCCCAACTCTGTTTGAGACACTCAAGCCCAGATGCACTGCTCCAGTTTGGTTTCACCTTTCTTCGTTCTGCCCCTTCACCTTCTAACGAAGGAGGCATCAAGACCATCACCTGCCCAACCTACGCACAAGGTTCCATCTGAGCATCTGTTTCCAGGAGGTTGGATCTAAGACAATGTAGTTCAAAAAAAAATCGCACATCCAAACAGTGGGTTCATATGCAGTTCAGTATTTTTCCAACCACAAGCAATGGTACTGGGACTGAGAGATTTCCAATCTCATCCCCCCACCCCTGTTGTTCTCTTACCCAGAGTATAACAGCAGCAGCAGAAGCACAGGCCACACTGTGTTCGGTCTTTCCCCGCCTATCTTCCTCTCTCTCTGCACAGTGCGTGGAGCTGAGACCAGCTACATCAAAAGCAGGTGTAGCCACTTGCACCAGGAATGGCATCTAAGCTAAGTCGTCAGACAGGCTTACTAAAGTCTGTAAAGGCAATTCCTCCCTGAACGCAGACACATTGGACTGTGGTCACCTAAACCCTTTGTGAAGAATGGCAAAAGGTCAGCCGAAACTGGAAAGATGCCCCAGGAGAACCTGAGAGGCCCTGAATGCGCCAAAGTCAGGAATCAGCGAAAGCAGTAGAAAGCAGGGAATATCTGACAGGGGAAGCTATGAAGTAGAACAGCAACATAAAGTAGAGCTTGGAAACTGGTTATTAGGAGAAGAACAGGGGAAATTGTTTAATAAGGTATAAAAGGTCCAACTTTTAGTGACATATTGAGTAAATTCTGAGGCTCTGAGATACAGCGTGGTAGCTATAATTAATGCTATGCTGTTTACTTGACATTTCATAAAAGAACAGATTTGAAGTGCTCATGCTTACATACAAATGATGCCCACGGATGGCACGGGTGTGTTCATTAACTTGATTGTGAATGCATGTGCAAATCAAATCACCACACGGTATATCTTGAAAGATCAAAATTTCTATCTGCCAAATATTTTCTCAAGGACAACCAGGACTTTGTTTTACCAGCCAAATACTGGTAAGCACATAGCCATCAGTAGGAAAAGACTGGCTCAACAATTTTGATTATATCCATATTATGGGATACCATAGGGCCATTGATATTAATGGCTGCATGTTCTGTATCTTCTAATGAGAACTACCTCATTTTAAAATAAAATAAAGAAATGAACACTATGAAGGAAAGTTTAGCGCCTGTTTGACATCAGTGAAGAAAGAAGCAGGCACAAACAGGATGACTCATCTGGCTAAGGAAACTTGGCGTCCTCCCAAAATTTTTGAACTGAACATAGTACATACCCAGTGAGTCTTAGAACTATGGGCCTTCATGTTCTGCTTGTTGAACTTGCTCATTTTTATCTCTGCTAATGTGGATAGCATTATCTCTCTAACTCCTCTGTGTGCTTTTTTAATACCTGAAACATACAGAGTTCGTTAAACCCCAAAATATCTTACTGAAAAATACAATGATTCCAGAATAATTAGTGGCCACCATTTGTTCTGACTCCACAGCAGGTGAGCCCTGTGCCATAAATCCTCGGAACTGATAAGAATGTATAATGAGGAGACTGCGTAGAGAGAGTATCTAATATCTGAGAGCTGGCTGCACAAATTAGTCAAAGACAAGCCAATTTGGCCGAACTGATTCCCAATCTAGGATTACTAGATTCCAAATCCTTAGTCATTATAATTCCTGAACACATTTTGTTCAAATCTGTTCTGATTTCCTCCGCACTCCTCACAAGAGCAAAATGGAGATTTAGAAGGCAAATCCTAAACTGGCCTTGGTGTTCTCTGTGGATCTTAGTCCCAGCAGGAAGTCATTGACGAGCTCTTGGGAGAAGCCTCAAGACAAGCTCTAATGCTTTGCTTCTTCCTGAGCTGGTCTGAGAGAGGGGCTGCTAACCAGCCTTCAACCTGAAGAAACCAAAACACCGCAAAGAAAGCTCTCTCGGGGTGGCTCCCTTATCTGTGAGGCTACTTGAGTAAACAGGACAGCACGTTTTCTGTCTCATAGACCATCCAAGCATCCATTTACCTAATCATGTGTCCTTGTATACACACTGCATTTATGTTTTACAACTGGGCCATCTGTGTTACCATAGTTATAGTCCCGCCAGCATTTCCATAAAAAATGATAGTAAATCCTTCTTTTCTGAGGTTCATAAATAGCCCATAAAAAAACAGAGATTGGGCTGAAACAGATCCCCTACAGTTTCTAGCCAAGACACCAATAGACTTTGTTAACAAATTAAACAAATATCAATTTACTTGGCAGGCTAAAATGTTACAAATGGTTACAATTTCCAAAAGCCATTATGTATTCATAAAGGAGAAAAATAAGCTAAATCTCTGCATAAGATTATAGAGTTACCCTTAATTTTAATAAGTCCGTAAGTCATTCCTTTAATTAGTTTAAAATGTTAAGAAGTCAGACCAGTATTCTATCACCTACACATGTTCCCTGATTGCATTTTCTAGAGATGTTTTGATAGTAAGCAGGAATGGGAAATGGCTGCCTTGGGCAATGTGGAAACGCAACAGGAGGATTTGCAAGATCTTGTAGGATTATTGGGAAGGGGAGGAAGATGCCAAGAACAATGATTGAAAGGGATGAGAAAGCAAGCCCAAGAGTCTTGCTGCAGTATTTTAGCATAAACTGCAAGTATCAGGAAGGGACAGGGTAGCGATGCAGGCTTCAGTCACATGACCACCTATTCCTTCTCTCAGAAATGCCATGGTGATAAACTTTCAGCTTCCTTCTTGCTAACTACCAACTAAAAGAGAGACAGGCCCAAAGGTGAAGGAAAGGGGAGGTAGAGAAACTAAGTGACCAAAATAGAAAGGAGGGAAGGAAGGAGAGAGGGAGAAAAGAGAAGAAGAGGAAGAAGAAACAAAGAGAAGAGAGACAAAGGCAGAAGAGCACAGAGAGAAACTACCTAAATATATACTAAGAGTAAAGGATGCTGTAAATATACAATGAAAGGTTACACAGTTATTAGGACCCATGCTATAGGAACAAAATACTTGATAACTTGGAATGCTGGATTCAATCTGGCTTTAAGTAACAAAGTATCTTACCAAAGAATGTGTGGCCAATGCAAGTACATTTTAAGAAAAAGTAAATATTAGTTACCTCTCTTGTGACCAAAAACCTTGCAGAAACAACATAAAGCAGGAAAGATTTGGTTTGGTTTCTGGCTTTAGAGGGGTTGGCCCAAATACTTGGGCATTACATCGTGGTGTTGGGAACAGGTAGCAGAGAAGAGCTCTTCGCCTATCTTAGTTAGGTTTCTATGCTGTGATAAAACGCTGTGAACCAAGGTCAACCTGGAGAGGAAAGGCAGCTTGTAGTTAATCATCCAGGGAAGTCAGGATAGGAATCTGGAGGCAGAAACCACTGTAGAAGCTATGGAGCATTCAGCTTACTGGCTTTCCCCTCTTGGCTAGCTCTACCTGCTTTGTTAGGCCCAGAACCACCAGCCCAGGGATAGGACTACTTATCTGCCTCCCCACCCACTCCATACTCATCATTGATAGATAAAATGCCTACAGGCTTGCCTACAAACAAATCTTACAGAGGCATTTTCTCAGGTGAGGGTCCCTCTTCCAAAATGACTTGAGTTTGTGTCAAATTGACACAAAACTAGCCAGGACATCACCTCATAGCAAATAGGAACCCGAGAGTAAGATGGGTCTGGTGAGAGACACTATGCTCATCCTGAATGACACTTCCATCTTGACTCTGCCTCCAAGAGTTCAAATAGACTCCCCAGATAGCACCTCCATCTAAGGAACAAGCTTTCAAAACTTGAGCCTGGGCGCAACACTTAATAGCATGTATGCCTAGAGAAAAATGGGTGATAGGATTTCGAGTTATTTTTAGTTTCTTATTTTAGCTAATCTCCATGGTTTATTTTTTTTAACTAGATGTAAAATGCTTTTGAAAGGATGTGATTTTAAAAATGCAAAGTACTTTACAGGTTTCAAAGCCTTGACCTAAAATGTCTCTGTTCATTATGTGTTACTTGTTTTACCCCATTGCACCCATGGTGAAGTTGAGACATAGTGCACATCTTCCCACACAGAACCCCAAAGTAGAATGAAGACTTGAACTCAGGACTTAGGCTGAAAGTCTCAGCTGTCTTCCCCTCCATCGGTGTCCTTATCTTCAGGGAAGGTGGAGTCCACTGAACATCACCTTTGACAAATGAGTAAACATGGCATTGGCACACAACACTCTTGCCGCAACATAGCTCAGGTTCTTAGCTTTGTGAGTTGACTCTATAGCCAGTTGGGCTTGGGTTTTTCCCCCTCTCCTGGAGGAGAGGGTAGTTAAAGTGATATTGTTCTATGTTTTAGTTTTGATTTTGTTATCTTCATCCCTTGTGTGTGTTTCTATTCCCCTCATTAATCTTCTGCAGTTACAGGCAGACCTGGGAGCCAGACCAAGCTCTAGCTGCCACCACTCCCACACTGCTGGGCCAAATTAGGCCCCACCACCAAGCATGCCACCATGGGCAACTTTGTGCACCACCACATACACCCAGACCCAAATCTACTGCCACTTGTCCTGGATAGTGAGGGCTGCAAATTTCTCATCTCTAAACTTTCTGGTTACTGGATTCAGTATAGCAGGCAGTTAAATGTCTTTTGAGTATGGATAATGTTGAAGTATTGATTTATGCTGTTCTAATATAATAAAAAGCTGGCTCTAGAGTTGGAAAGTTTCTGTCCTATGTCAGGAGAATCACTCAATTTTTGTGTCACAAAAAATAAGGGTGATCAAGGCAGAGCAGCTAAAAAATGAAATTAAACTGCCTAAAATTTTTGCTAAGATACAAGAGCTGTAAGATTATTATACAAACTTTCTGTACCTCAATATTTATAAGTTTACTGAATATGGTTAAAAATCTGTAGAGTCTATCACAAAAGTTTACTTAAAGTTTATAACATAGGGCTAAGAAAGCTACATAGGTAATTGTGGTTTGATAGGAATGGCCCCATAGATTCATGTATTTGAATGCTCGGCCCATAGAGAGTGGTACTACAAGGAGGTGTGGCATGTTGGAGTAGGTATGGCCTTGTTGGAAGAAGTATGTCACTGTGGGGGTGGGCTTTGAGGTCTCGTATGTTCAAGCTATGCTCAGTGTGACACATGGTTTTCTGCTGCCTGCAGATCAAGATATAGAACTCTCAGCTCCTTCTCCAGCATTATTTCTGCCCACATGCTGCCTTGCTTCTCACCATGATGATAATGGACTAAACTTCTGAACCTCTGAGCTATCCCCAATTAAGTGTTCTCTTTTATAAGAGTTGCCATGGTCATGGTGTCTCTTCACAGCAATAGAAAACCTAACCAAGACAATAATCTTACCATTCAGGCTGCCAAACTCAGCACACAGACAGCACCACCAACCAAAATGAAAACAAAGACCTAATCCATCAAATACCACAGTTCTGGGCAAGTGTCCAAAATGTACCTGCCTTGTTCTTTAGATCAGACAGTTCTTCTGAGTATCTGTTCCTGTTAACTAAAATATGTTTTGTTTTTTTTGGGGGGGGGGTTGGTTTTCTTTTAGTTGTTGAAAAAATTTCTGCTTCCTCCCCATTTCCCATTTCCCTCCCCCTCCTCCCACACATTGCCCCCTTCCCCCCCTCTCCCCACTCCTCTCCCCCTCCCCCCACTCCATTCCCCCTCCCTCTGGACACTGAAGAACAGTCCAGATTCCCTGCCCTGCAGGAAGTCCAAGGTCCTCCCACTTCTATCCAGGTCCAGGAAGGTGAGCATCCAAACAGGCTAGGCTCACACAAAGCCAGTTCATGCATTAGGATCAAAACCTAGTGCCATTGTCCTTGGCTTCTCAGAAACTAGGATATCTCTATCTTACGATGCAGCAAAACAATGACCTAAGCAGTGTGGAAAAGAGTCTTTAAAATGTATCTCCTTACCTAACATCTACTCACGCTTACAGAGACTAACTTAAAAATATGCATCTAGTCTCCTTATCATCTTTGTCAACTTTGAAAGCATTAGTTGTTTTGATAAACTGAGTCATATAAGAAGCAGTGACATTCTGCAATAGTGTATTATGTAAGTACCAGGAAAGTAAAGTTGCTAGTCTCCCTACAGACTGTATTTATGATTTAAAGTTTTATTCGTTAAGATTTATTTACTGTCCTGTATATGTTTCCAAGGCTAAACCTAAAACAAGTAACTAAAAGCAAGTAAAGTTTATTTAAAAATCAGGTATGCTTAATAGATGGCCTCAAAACTTTTCAGAGATAAGAATATGGCATTTAAAATGTTCAATGGTAAAGGCTTCCCATGAGAGATAGGAAGGCAACCTCCTAGAAGCAACCCTGAGATCTCCAAAGAAGATAATGGAGCACATACAATTACATTATAGTATTATGGTCACACTATATGGTAATTACATTAACACGAACTGAGGGAGAAACTTGCGCTGCCACCAGGGCTCTGCCCACACTGTGGACACTATTGGGTTAACTGCCCTGCTCTGCCTCATCACAGTGAGTCAGTTTTCCCAAGTTCCTTTGTCCTCCACAGGAAAATTTCTCAGATCTTCTGGATCTGGCAGACAGAGGTCTATGCTTCCCCCAGTAGCAACTGAAGATGTAACGCTATCCTATGTAACTGCTGAAAACCAACAACTTCTGCCCCCAGTAAGCTACTGAGACCACAGGAGCCCAGGGCAACCACCCAGGCAGCAGTCAGTCTCTGTCATTTTAGTTGATACACAGGCCATGTGGATTATACTTCCTGCTATAATTTATCCTTCCCAGATCGCTGATGTGGTTGACAGCTAACTGTAGCTTTACCAGCTTAGCAGCAGCTGCCTGGTCAATGCATTTCACATATAAAAATCAGGCCTTTTTTACTTTTCTAAAGCTATTGGGTCACGTGATGAAAAAAGCAAGCTTACAGAGAGGTTTGCCTTCCTAACAGGCTTCATATTAGAAGATAAACAGGGATCAGGTGTAACTTTTACTATTTAAAGAACTTGCTTTACAAATACTACTCTTAGTAATCAAACACTTATGTATGTCTAATTATAAATAATTGGATAAAAAATTAAGGTTTATATAAAGGATAAAGCTCTAAAAATAATTTAAATGATAAACATCAGAGAATATAAAAATCTAAATAAATTATTAGGATCTAAAAATGACTTAAAGTATATAAATACAAGCTATTCTATGCTGTTATACTAAGATTTCAAAGGTACAATGTCTTAAAATTAATCAATGAGGTTCTGATAAGCTGGTAAAGTATGTGCTACTATTACCAGTAACAAGCTCAAGATTTTAAATTTTCATTGGTTGTCTTTTAGGTGTAGACGTAAAGATGTTTCTCATCATGCTAAAAACATCTCTGTCCAGTTGGGCAGTGGTAGTGCATCCCTTTAATCCCAGCACTCAGGAAGCAGAGGCAAGTGGATCTCTGTGAGTTCAAGACCAGCCTGGTCTACAAATTGAGTTCCAGGACAGCCAGGGCTTTTAGACAGAGAAACCCTGCTTCAAAAAACCAAATTTAAAAAAAAAAGAAAGAAAGAGAAAAAAAAAAACTCTGTCCAATCTATATATATCCAGCCCTCTAGACAGAAAAAATGTACTCATATTTTAACACAAAGCCATAGCTTTTGCTATGACTCAAAGGCATGAGTCTACTCCAGATGTTCTGCAAACACCTATGAGTAGCTTTTCCTACATGTATATTTCAGTAAAGATTATAATTATAATGGAAGCTTCAGGAAATTGAGAAAGTTCTAAGACTTAGATCCACTCCATACAGGTCAAATGGACTCCAGGTAAGTTCCTCTGCTAATCAAACACCTAAGCACCCCTTTCTATTGCCTATTCCTGAAGGGGAAGCTCCAAATACAAAAGTTTCCTTTAAGTTCTTTAACTTCTGTCCCTGGTCTGTATCTGTCTTGGCAGAGTTCTACTCAGCTGGTAGACACCATGCAGAAATCAGTTACAGACTTCATACTGCTCCACAGGTGACCTGTACCACACCAGCTCCAAGTGGTTCTACAAAATCAGAAAGCGTTGGACTTGCTGAGACCCGATGTGAACCACTCAAATTGATGGGATTGCTCTCTGTCTCTTCAGCTGGGTGAGCAAACCACATGCTCCTGATGAATACCCATTACTCTAATCAATTTGCAGCCTTTGGCTAACCTTCCAGCCTTCCTGGGCCCTGACAATAATATCCTAATTTCAACAGGAAGGAGTTACAGAAGAGAGTGTCAACTCTTATCCTCAGCAGAATGTTGGAATATTAGATCAAAAGGAAACTCCATGACAAAGGAGACAAAATGGCTTCAATAGTACCTGTTGGTAAACCCAGATTCCATGGCCTTAAAAAAATGTTATTTCTATGCTAACCAAACAGGTAGAACCTATAAACAGACTATGAGTCTTTCAATGCATTAAAATTTTTGTGTCATCCCCCCCCCCCGTGCCCCCAGATAAAGGATGCTAAGATCCTAGCAAGGATTTCACAGGGACACATAAAACAAAGTGGAAATGATGAACCAGGCTATCTCCATTTTAGGCTTAAAAGCCATCTTATATCCAGGCTGTGGTGGCGCATGCCTTTAATCCCAGTACTAGGGAGGCAGAGGCAGGCGGATCTCTGGGAGTTCGAGGCCAGCCTGATCTACAAGAGCTAGTTCCGGGACAGGCACCAAAGCTACAGAGAAACCCTGTCTCGGAAAAAAAAAAAAACACACAAAAAAACAAAAACACAACAACAACAAAAACAAACAAACAAAAAAAAAGCCATCTTATATAGAAAAAAAAAACTAGGTCCATTTCTGTTTATTATTAAATCTCTTTCAAGGAGGACCCCATCTGAAATCTTAACTACAAATAGTTCTGTAGTACCTGTTTCAAGAAATGGAAACCATGCCTTTGTTTCAAAAGGTTATTATGACTACCTACTGTTATGAATGCCTGTTGTCAAAAGTGCCTTGTTATGACTACTTTGTTATGTTCTGCTTCTGTAAACCTGCCTATTCGTCTGTCAAATTCCCCCTTTGGATACCCCATAACCCTGAACTATAAAATCCATATCTTCCCCATATCCAATGATAACTTTTCCAATCCCACCTTAGGAGGAGGTAAGCCATGTACACAAATAAAAGTGTTTGCTTTAATTGATTTGGCCATGATGATTTGGGTCAGCGGTTTTTCTTCTTGCATCCTGGGATTAACATCAATTCCAGTCTATACGAGGTGAAACAAAGTAGGGAAAGTCTAGTGTCAGAAAAACCCACTACAGCCAGTAAGGGTACAACAGGTTCAAATACTGCTTTTGTTAAAAAGTTATGGCTTCTCACTGGGGCCCACAAGGTAATAAAAAGCAGGATGGAAGCTTGGCATTTCTGACTTCATTTTCTATCTGCATCTTGGCAGAAATGGAGTTAATTTGGAGTTACTTGTGTCCTTCCCTTTGGTTATAATACTATTGAAACTTTGACCTCATGGGGCTGGAATTACATAAAATTCTCTTGCTGAAGGCCATACCTGAAGGAAGGGAAAAGTGAAGCCTGGATGCCAGCCAGAGGAGGAGGAGCCTGCCTCTCTGTGGATTGCCGATTGCTCTTTCATCTACAGGCCAGGTTAGGTCTAAAACAAGAATGTGTCAATGATGGGCTGACCACATTTTGACCAGAAATGCACACCTCTTGCACTTTACTTAAACATAAACCTGGAGTTGGAAAGAAGGCTCAGCAGGTGAGCGCACACTGCTCTTGCAGAAGACACAAGCAGATTCCCAGAGCCTATGGCAGATCGCTCACAGCCACCTGTAACTCAAGCTCCAGGGGAGCTAATACCCCTGGTCTCTATAGGCACCTGCACTCGTGTGCACATACCCATATATACATACACACATATAGTTAAAAATAAAACAAATCTTAAAAAATACAAACCCTAAACCTCATTTGCTACCCTAAACGTGGACTTGAACATTACTGCACCCCTCTATTTGTTTCATTTCAGTGTGGCTATATGGACTAAATCCTATGCTTTTCAGTATGATTTGTCACTTTAATTGACATATAACTGGTTCCTGCTTGTTAAGGATGCCAGAATCCAGACTTTAAAGTCCGGCCATGCTTATCTCTGCACATAGGTATACTAATCGCTTAAGGTGTGCCTATGTAGAAACTTGTGGTGCCTAAGCTATCTCATTCACCCTGGAGGTGAGTCACAATGGAAGAGTAAATGGGGCATCCTGCTGTCAGTTTTCTATTAGGTTCCACTGTTTCAAACACTTAGAGAGTTGCCTGATGGTCATTGGTCATTGTCCTAAAACAGTAGTTGCCTTGAGCTCCAAGAACAGTAGAGCTTCCCAGGGCAGGAAGCCCCCATATGCGGGCAATTATCTACAATAAAGAGGCTGCACCCTTGAGCAGGAAAAATTCTCTTCTGAGAACCAGCTGGTACCCTCAAACAAAGAGGAATTTTTTGGATCACCTTGTAGCTTGGAATCAAGCTGGACCACACCTTGGCTGGACTGCTTCGATGTCCATATACTCCTCCCTCTATTTAAACTTTGATCCTACTTCAGGGCCTAAAGATAGATGAGGGAGTCACTGGATCTTTTTGTCCTTCTTACCTATGTGACTACAGTAAATACATCTCTTTTTCTCTACCTTTTTACTAATGATTTGGCTGTTTTAATTGTCTTATGAAGTTTGGGTGGCTAAAATTGACATTTTTGTATACATTGTATCCCCAACTACTATGAGTACCTTTGTCCCCTGTCCTAATTCTTCATATATTCAAACCAAAAATCATGTCACTACCCCAAAGATCATGGTTAAATCATCCTCTGCTTCTCATAATTACTCATCATTTTTGTTTATTTGAGACAGATGCCCAAGCCTGATATGTTGGCACTTACAGGGCATGGATTTTTGCCCCCAAAACTTCAATGACAAAACAGGGAGAAGCATCGACTTCAGTAGTTGTTATTTCTCAGGAAAACAACAATAAAACCGCGCGCGCGCGCGTGTGTGTGTGTGTGTGTGTGTGTGTGTGTGTGTGTGTGTGTATTATATGGATATGGATATGTGACAGATTTGTTGTAGAGAGTGAGGAAGAATGTATAGCTGGGGATCCCTGGATTCTGGATTAGGCTGCAGATGCACAGAGAGGCTTTGGCTTCCTTGGTAGGAGAATAAGGGAGGGGTGGCCAGGGAGAGATGAGGAAGAGGTGTTAGAAACTCTGGAGGAGATCTCAGTCTACAGTCGCAGTGTGCAGAGGGGCAGCAGAACCGCTCAGACTGTGCCCGGCCTCTGAGGCCCCTCTGGAGTGAGGACACCAGTGCTTGCTGTGGGGACAATGAAGCCAGTAGGAAAAGCAGCCGTCTGTTTTAGAGGATTTTCACCTCAGTGGCTGGCTCTACTGCCAATTACAGTTCCCAACTGCACGTCTATTGCCCACACTTGATGTTGCTCTGGCTTTCAAATCTCCCTTTGTACCTCCAAATCATAGGTTTCTCTTTCTGTTCCCTGCATAGCCCTTCAGAATTGGTGCTCTGGGAAATCCACCTGGGAAATGTGGTAAGCACCTCCAAGGCAAATGCCTCAAGGCTGCTTTGAAACTCAGCTCAACACACACCTTCCTTTATGGCCCACTCCTAAGACCAGGCCAGGATATACTTCATTCTTCTTTTACTGAGTTCCTTTATATTAAAAAACCGAGGGAAGGGTGAGAATACACAACATGCACGGTGAAGCCGGAAGAAGAAAGGTTCCCAGAAGAATAAGAACAACAAGGCCACCACTGGCAAATATAGAGAATTCTCGTTTCTTCTACAGTGTGGATCTCCGAGTCCTGTTGGCAAGGAAATGATCTCAAATAGCTAAAGTGGAGAGCTTATGTGACATTTGGGTAAACTGGCTTCAGAAACAAAACCTTTCGTCTTCAAAATGGGTCAGTTCATCATAGCAAGCGTTATTCTATTGACAAGGCATATTAACAACGTAGAAACACAACCTGCACAGTAGGGTTTTTGTTTTTATAGAAAATTTCTTTTAAGAACACCAGTGATCCCTTTTAATTTCTTACAGACTGGAATTTGTGGTGTAATGATTACTTTAGAGGAAAATAGGAAAAGCTGCTAGTTGGAATCCACTGTTTCTTCAATTCAGGTCACTTGCAAGTTTCAGCTGAGTGATGGATAAAGATCTTTGGCAGCTAAGTTTCCTCCTAGGGAGCTGAGCTTTAAAGAGTCATCAAATGGCTTATCTGTCAATCTCGACCTAAGTGACAATTAGTAAGTCCCCAACATGCTCCTGGTCAATAATCTACTTGAAATGGATAGAGGGAGTTATTTTTGTTGGAATACGTTAAGTTATGCTTCCCTGGCTAATAACTGCCTGATATCTGTGGTTCTGAATGCAACAGGTTTTTACATAAAATACACATTTGCTACTTGTATATAGAAAGGTTTACTCCATACAGCTTCACTGAGAACCCAAGCTTGTCAAGGAAGTAAAAGGAGGGAGGGATAAAGGGAATGAGGAAAATAGGGAAGGAGGAAGAATGGGAGAAAGAGATGATCATCACTCTAAGTCCTAGAAGCTGTACATGTTGATCTAGTCACACGGTAGCACCTACAAATTATACAAAGCTGTCTAAATTCAACAAGAATTTGAAAGCACTGCTTGTTAACAAGTGGAAAGTTTACCACACTAGACATAGACCCAAGCCCATCAACAAAGCATTTTCTACAGGAAGATAAATGCAAACAGAGCAATACAGTAGGATGGCCCTAGAGCACAACTTGGAATTTTGAGATCTTTAACAAGATATTTTTTTTTTTTTGCCCGTAAAGTTTTTTTTTTTTTATGGCTTCCTCAGCCTACTTTTATTATACAGTCAGAACCATCTGCTCAGAAGTGACACTGTCCAATGTGGGGTGTACCAACATACATCAATCATTATAGAAAAAGTGTCCTACAAACTTGCATACAAGCAATCTGATGTACGCATCTTCTCAATTGAGGTTCATCTTTCCAGATAACTACAGCTTGTATCACAGTGACAAACAAAACAAAAACAAAAAACAAAACAATAAACCCAACAACCAGGATAGTTGTTGGTATTGCCAATTATAGAATGTTTGCTTCCTGAACACAAGGGAGATACTAATGCATTTAGTTCCTATTGATGTTTTGTGTGAAGTGTTGAGTCACAATCTATAGTGCCCTAGAGAAAATCATGGATACAGCAGGCCCTGTATCTCCATTTCTGGGGAGCCTGTTTCTTATGTCATCTAGAGTAGTTGCCACCTGTCACTCATCAGTCATAGTTAATGTGATGTCACTGAAGTGTATATTAACCTGATATTATATAGGGAGCATGTGGTTGGTTAACCTCCTTCATTTTGTGTCTTGATAGAAGAAGGTTGCAAAAACAAAAACAAAAAACAAACGCAGTGCTGCTATTGCTTACTAACCCTTACCAAGTAAATGGAACTTCTTCAGAGTTTGCATCCTTAGGGCTGTGGACTAGAATATGTTCAGCAAATCAGAAGGCATATGTAACATGCCTGGGGCTTCACAGATATTCTATACTAAAGAATCAAGCCTGGGATAGCATCTGTAACTTGGGATAACATTGGTTGTTTCTGCTAGCTCAGTGTCAATCAACAAGATCCATTTGACCTTTTCACATGATAGATGAACAAATTAAGTGACGACAAGTAGAGATAAGAACTTCTGAGTGAGTTCTCATGTCTATTTTTTTTGTATTTGTGTTTAAATGTGTGTAGAGATGCTTGTGTGTTCAAATGTATATATGTATTAGGTGTGTGTATGTGTGTGTGTGTGTGTGTGTGTGT
>NW_026067989.1:157048-179314 GCF_014885135.2 Alexandromys fortis
TATTTACTCAATTCTTCAAACTTTTTGTTATACTTCTCATCCATTTCTATAAAGGTGTTTTTTACATATTGTTTAAGGGACTCTATTGCTTTCATAAAGTCGATTTTTTCCACTTCTTCTGTGTTAGGGTGTTCAAGTCCTTCTGTTGTAAGATCATTGGGTTCTGGTGCTTTCATGTTGTTTTTCAGCTTATTGGGAGAATTTTTGCCTTGGCGCCTGCCCATCTCCTCCTATTGATGATCTCTAATTGGTCTTTTAAAACCAGATCAGGTTTCCCTGCTGGCCAGGGGCTCCTCTTGCAAAATTCCCTCGTTCTGTTTCCTGGCTCCTGCCAGGGGCCAAGATCCCTCTCACCCCTCAGACGGGTCTTCAGGAAAAGAACCAGGTTCCCTGTTTGCCCGGGACCTCGCCAACCAAAGGCCTACCTCTTTGATTTAATTGTCCTGGGGCGATCTGCTCTTGGTGTTGCACTGGTCCCTGTCGCCTGCATTGTCTGCCATTGTGTCAGTACCTGCCGGTCCCGGCCGCTGCGCCAGCTACGTCCTTAGCAAGATATTTGAAAGAGAGAGAGAGAACAAATAGTCACATCTTTTATCAATGAGATCAAGCAGTTAATGTTACTTCCCTAAGATCACACAGCTTAGCAGTAGAAAAGCAAGTGCATTGGTTCAGCAGGTACTTGCTTTGTAAGCCTGGTGGCTCCGGTTTGCTCCCTACAACCTGTGCATATGTGGATGAGGAAAACCAAATCCACAGAGCTGTCCTCTGATTGCCATTCATGTAGGATGCATGTGTATGTGTGTGTGTGCGCGTGCACACACACACACACACTGTGCACATACATAACAATAAACAAAGAATGAAAGTCAACAATAGTGAAGTAATATTTGTTTGGGGAACATTTTATATTGAAACTCACTAATTGCTCCTTTTATTGCTTCTATTATATTATTATTTCTTCTATCATAAGGAGATAATTGTTGAATCTTCCAATGAGAATAAAATAAGATCACAAGTCCAGAATCATGCAGCAAATTTTGGCAATATAATCAGATAAGCAATTGCCTGGAACTTTCCCCAAGAGCTTATCCTTCAAGCAAAGCCTCAGGGTAATGTCTGAACACATGCTTAGGAATGACATTTGAAGTCAAGTAGAAGGATTGGCAAATATTAAAGAAAGTCTGATCCATCTAAGAGTTTTCCCACAACCATGCTTTCTTAATCCATAGAGGACTTCGAAAATATGAGAAATTAATTGCAGAACAAAATATCGTGACCACAAAGTTTACATAATTAGTTTCACTTCCGAGCTAGCTTAAAAATCTAAACTAGAAAGGTCAAGCTGGCATGTATACCATCTCATAAAAAATGTTCTGTTGAAATCATTTATCTTTAAGCACCATAGAAGTATAATAATAATGATGATGATGAGAGCAATAATAACACATTATAATGTATGTAAGTCCATGAGAAAAATAGCAGCTCTATTATGAGACCTGCATGGTTATGATGGAGAATTTAACCACGGTTGGTAACAGGATTGAGCTTCAGTGGCTGAGAAATAGTCAATGAGCAATTATCTATTGCCTTTAATGAAGACAGACGTGATTCTTTGACCGTGATACTCTTATTGAAGGCAGGGAGTAAGGGGTGAACTGGTGAACCACGACATCTTAGCAGCTTTCTGTACCCAAAATGATGCTACTGAAGAACCTTCTTACCACACACTTGGTAGCCACTGCATCACACGTGCAGGTGGGGGTCTTAAGGGGCCAGGGGCATTGTTCAAAGAGGGTGTGTGAACGTGGAATGTGCAGATAAAAGGGCTGCCTGCTGGGGACATTACTATAAGAGTGGATTGTGTGCCATCACTATAAGAGTGATTAGTGGTGCCAATCAAGTAGAGTCTCAGTCACTCAGCTACTTCCCATGCTTGCCTACCTCACTGTTGTCCACTCCCCTTCCAAACACTACAAAGCACCCTTCATGTTCCAACTTCATATTTTCTAAGGTGTAAAGGAGCTTTGCTGAGCACCTTACCAATACCTCCAGGGGAGTGCAGCGTTAGGACTCAGACCACGGCTGTGCTCCGTACTCATCTATGCAAATGTGATCTATGAGAATACACTGTCACATATCAGAAGCTGACACTCTCCTAGCTGGATGTGTTTCCCCAGACCAGCATTTTGGAAAGAGGAAAGGGACAGGGAGGGAGAGCCTGGAATTCTAAGAGTGCAGCCACCACGGAAGCACTCGAATGCCCCAGATAGTGCTGGGAAGCTTGCCTCCCAAATAGTGTCCTTGCCTGGCCATTGGCCTGTGGTAATGGCAAGCAGAAAGCTTTTCTCTACACTGCTTTTATTCGAGCTACTGTTCTTTTGACTGTGTTTGAGGAGATGTGAAGACTGCACACCCAATAAAAGCTTAAACATTACACAATACAGAAGAAGGCAGGAAGCCCATGGAAGGAAAGTTGTTAAACTGAGACAAAATGATGAGATTTACCCTAATTCAACCATGATAGTCTTCCTGCCTTTTTACCCATTTTAGATCCAAAGGTTACACAGAGTCTGCATAACATAGGTCCAAGGCTAAGAGCCATGGCTTGCTAACCAGCCAATCAGTCTGAACAGCGTAGGTGAAAATGAAGAATCATGTGTGTCGTTTCTTCCCTTTGCCATACGCAAGACTCTAGAAGACCTATGCCTTAACAAGAAGTTGTGAAGAGTCTCTCTTCCCGTGGATGGATGGACTTGTCATCAAGTCTCCACCCCAACATGGAAACAGTCTAGCATGTGAATGCATCATAAACCTTACACCTAAATCTTTCCACGAACATTTTGAAAGAGTTGAAAATTTTTGCTGCCTTTTGATCACAAACCAAAATCTGTTTAGAAAGCACATGGGCTGGGTGCTGACGTTGATGTGTTTATTTATACTAGGAGGTTGATTGTGGTGCAGAGAAAACCCAGAGTGAACGCAAAAACCCATGCTTTGAGTGACAGTACCTGCAAAACAGGGGCTCAAGATATTTAAATGCGCAAAGATGAAAATGTGAAACCTCCTAAAGCATGCGAGCGCATATGTGACTTCAACCACATCGTTTACAAGAGTGAGGAATGGCTTCTAAAAGAGAACTTCCCAATGCACTAGAATAGAATTAAGAGCTGGGTATACGCAACCTTTTCCTCTAGGCCAGAGTTGAGCTGTTTTCTAGACCATGCTTGCTAAACAGGAACTGCTGATATGAATTTTGTCCAATTCACAAACAATTACAGTAAGACACAAAAGTATTGATCACCCTGCTCAATTCCCCAACCACACTTAAAACTCCTGACTTCTCTCTTTCTTTTTTGAAATAACCTTGAAGCACGGTCAACCTCCCCCACTCCCACAGCCCCCAAGGAAGCTCTGACATCTGATCCTTGTACCTTTCTGACCACAGAACTGTTTCCGTCGAGAGAGATTTATGTTTTGCCCTTGGGAGAAATACTAGAAAATATGAAACCAGACCCTAGCTCATAAGCACAGAACTTGTGAGTCTGACGGACAGTGCCTTCCCAGAGCACATGGCTCCATACACCAGCGGTCCCTCTGCTCAAATATTCCAGATGTTATTCCAGATGTTATTGTGCCCAGGTTTATTGAAAGAGAAAGTTCATTTTTCTTGAGGTTGAATTCCATTGAACACTTTCTATTGAGCATAAGTAATGGTTTTCTGTTTCTTTGAATGTCTCTTTGGGGACTGTGTTTGAAACATTGGGGTTTTTATCTTTTTAAATATACTCATAATCCTCCAGAGGTTTATTGTTGTTGTAGTTTTAATTTTCTTTTATTTTAGATAGTAATTATCCATATTCAAACTCCATATGGTCTTCCTGCAGTAGACAGCATTTTGAATCTCAGGTCCTTTTTTTATCAACTAGTAGCAGGAATTAAACCTGTGACTTGGTATATGGTAGGAAAATATACCCTGTTTATGAGATTCATATTTCTGCAGTATCTTTGGTAGATACCTAGGAATGTGCAAATATGTATATATATATATAGAGAGAGAGAGAGGCAGAATCTGTGTTTGTGTGTCCATGCACATGTGCGTGTGTGTGTGTGTGTGTGTGTGTGTGTGTGAGTGAGTGTGTTTGTGTCTGTGTGCATGAATTTGGAGGCGAGAGATCAACCTTGAGTATCATTCCTCGGGTGCCATCTACTTTTTTTTTCTTTTTTGTCTCATGAATTTCAGTCTCTAACTGACTTGGAGTTTGCAAATTATGGCAGGCTGACTGGCCAGGGATCCCCAGGGATCTACATCCTCTACTTCCTCACGTCTGACATTTTTTGTATGGATTCTAGGGATTGAACTCAGGTCCTCATGCTTACATAGCAAGTACTTTACGGACTGAGCTCTCTCCCCAGCCCATTTTTGCAGTGTTCTTAATGACCTGCCCCCAGAGACTCTTTCTTAGAGAGTTCAGCTATTTTGTCAGTCAAATTGATGATGGCACATTTTACTTTGCTCTGCTGAAAATACTCCATGATTTTCTAAGCAGCTACGTTATATGAGTGAGCAACTTCATATAGAAAAGTTCTAATGTCTGTTTAAAGACTACAGCAACAGTATCACAAAACTTTTCATAGCAATAATAAACACCGTAGCATATAATGCATTTCTTAGCTTCACACAGTATAGAAATGCAAAGCCATAGAAATATGTACAGAAGTAACTCAGAGTTGATTAGGACACCAAGCTGCTGTACTAGTAACAAAACTGAAAACAAACCTATAATTTTTACTTTACCTTGTTGATCAAACTTTATACTATGTATATAACCACATAATAAGACGCATTCATTAGTTAGATAAGATACAATGGACTAGATTTAGGGTTGCTTGGCAACCAATAGGTATCACAATCATATATAGCTTCAGTTGTAGGTTTTTTGAGCGCTAGTCTCTCTTTTATGTCTGTTCCTCTGAAAATCCCATTAGTATCTACATAGCACGGCCCCCATTCAGAATAAGTAGATTAGTGGTGCCTTTCAAAACGGATTAGCGTTTCCTATGCATTTAATTAAAGTGGGCCTCATTCTATCATTCTTACAAGGAAAATGATGCGGGGAGATACTCTGCTTGCGCACACTGTCTTCAGAGATGTCTCCCAATTGAGTCCTTACAATGATCCTAGTGCCTCCAGCGGTCAAAATTTCTGGAATAATGTATAAATGAAGTATTTTTGTCCCTGTAGCACAAAGAAGTCATTTTTGAGTGAGAAGAGTCACACCCCTGAAACATCACACCGCTCATACTTTCTTATAAGGTGCCAAGTGCTCTCGCCATTTTGTTAAATGCTAAAAATACCAACATGGTCCTCCAGTTGGTAATCTCAGAATGGGAGAAGTCCAGTCAGGAGCCTTGGCTGGCTCATTGCTGTCCTCAGCTCATTAAGCACATTCTCATTTGAAAGTCTCATCATGGGACCTGTTAGCTGCATGAACATCAAAAGAGATCATTTCGTACACGGCCTGACTAAATGCTCTTGTCTATCGCCGGGGTTGCCATTTCATGCGGCTGGCCTCACACCAGGAAGGATGCTAGCCTCAAGGCATTGCACATCTCAGAATGCATCTGCCTGATAGTTTTCATAAGGAACATAGCAAATGACCACAGAACTCCTACCTCAGAGTTCTGCAAATATGACTGCCCATTAGAACCATCTGGGAGACAATTATGAAGTTGCATGCTTAGAAGTGCTTCTCTGAAATTCTAATTTCATCGGATTGCAACCCAGGTATAATGCTTTTTTAAAGTGTCCAAGGTAATTCAGGGGTCAACGTAGAGCTAAGGTGGAAAACCATTGTTCTGTCTAGTTTCTCTTTGTCTCTGTCTCTCTCTTTCTGTCTATCTGTCTGTCTCTCTCTGGCTAGCGCTGGTATAGTGAGCACTTTTTAATTATAAGAAAATGGTTTTTGTTTTGTCCTTTTTTTTTCTCTCATTAATTCCTCTACAGATGAAAGGGAAAACTCATCTCTTGGTTTTCAAAATCCTGATGGGCAATGCACAGCCATAAAAAGCCAAGAGGTGGGGTACTTGAGAGTAGTGTGGTGGTTTGAATGAGCGTTTCCTAACGTGGCTCATGTGTACCTGAACACCCAGTCTCTAGCTGGCAGCACGTTGGGAGGGTGCAGCCTTACTGGTGGGCTCAGAGGGTTTATAGCCTTGCTTCACTTCCTGCTCTTACTCTTGGCTTCTCATGTGCAGATGAAAATGTAACTGCAGGCTTTCTGATCATGGAGCCATGCCCTCCCACTCCCTGTCATGAAGGACCTTAGCCCTCTGGAACAGGAAGTCAAAATAAACTCTTTCTTCCTTGCACTGTGTTGGGTCATGGCATTTGGTCACGGCAGCAGGGAAGTCATTGATACAAATAGTGTTTAGCATCCTCTCATTACTGGAGATCTCAGAGCTCAGTGGTCCAACAAGAAGATCACACGTGTGGAAACAGGAAAGAATAGTGAAGAATCTTCTTGGGCTAAGGGGCAGGAGAACAGACTCTAAGTGGTCTTTGGGCTGGTAAAGTGAGAAATAATCTCCTAGTAGAATATATCTGGCTAGAGAGTTAGAGGTATGGTGAGACAGGGTGTTCCCTGAGGCCCGCATCCACTGCAGCAAGCAAGTAACTAATACCCTCTCCCAAAAGCCATCTCTAATTGGTTTCCCTGATTGTTGCAGAGTCAGCAAAACCCAGAGTATTCCTATCAGCTCCCTCTGCCCTGAGACATCACCAAGCAAAGTCTGAACTTCTCTCCATTGTTTCCTTCTATGACACATACACAGAAGCTCAACTCTAAAGGTCGGCATTGACTGTTATTAGAAGCTGCCACAGTGGTGGTCAAACGTTTAGCATTGGCAATGCCTTACCTCTGTTGATGTCTAAGAAAGCACAAGGATAACGGGCACAAGACTCCACTGAAACAGTTAGTCATACAAAGTATGATACTTGTTTGCAATTCAAAGTCTACCATAAATTCCAGATTCCGCCAAGCAACTTCCTAAGAGAAATGCAAAACCGCCTGCCTCCACCTGCCTCCACCTGCACAGTCTCACATTTGAAGGGAAAAGGCTTGAGTGTCTCACATGAGGTTTTACAAGTGCATGTTTTACATAAGGGCCTGAAGAGAGAAGCTGCTTTAGTTGTGGAATACCTCCTGCTCATGCCTAGACTTTTTGTATCTTATCCATGAGAGCACCTGACAAAACACAGGGGCGATGCACAATGATTCGACACAAATCGTTAATGCTCCCTGGCATAAAGTTTGCTTCCATTCCAGCGTTTCCACACAATAGCAATACACAGCAATTAGCAAATTAATTATACAGCTTATGTGACATTTTCCGGCGAGTCATGTCCCATAAATCTATGAATGTCAGATTTATTTATAATAAGCTATTGATTTCAATTAAGTATCTCCTGCTAAAAGTAGCCCATGGATGATGACTTTTCTTTATCGTTCTGCTGGTAAGTACCACTTAGATGTTTCCTGGGAGGTCTAGTTATTAGTAATTTGTAAAGGCATTTGCTTATCCATCTTTCTTTTCCAGATGCCCCATGTAAACTCCAAAAATAAATGGCCTCACTGTGGCCAACATTTTGCTTTCCACTGTTGTGGTTCATGCCTATAACCCCAGTATTGAGAAGGCTATGACAGCTGTGCTACATAATGAGACCCTGTGTCAAAAGGAAACTACAAACAAGCAAGAAAATTAGATCACAAATATGCCACTATATTAGCTACTTTTCTCTGGCTGTGATAAAACACCATGCCCAAAAGTGACTCAAGGAAGAAAAGATTTACTTTAGCTTACAGTCCTAGAGGGATAGATTCCTCATGACAAGAAAGGAAGGGCATGGCGGCAGGCGCAGGAAGCTGGCTCATCACATTTTTATCCACACACAGGAAGCAGACAGTGAGAAAGAGCACAGAAAATAGGATGAGCCTATGCACCCTTAAAACTCACCCTGAGCAAATACATGGGCCTAGAAGGAAGGGTTCTCATTCAAACTGCTGTGGCCACTTTGAACCACAAACTGAGGGCACCTGAAGGGGAGCCCATGAAGGAAGGAATGTCTTTGAAGTTTCCTTATTTTCCAAAGAAGCCAACTGCTTCCCATCTCATTACCATAGAGACTAAACTCAAATTCCTCGCCTCCAGCCCAGTAGAACCTGGTCCCAGGCTAGTGTCCATTTATCTCCCCAAAAAGACACCCCTTACCTCTCTCCTAAAAGTGTCTACGTCTCCATTTCACCTCCCTTGTGAAAAGGGCGTTGAAGCCTCGACCATCTGGTCTGGCTTTGATGTTTGGATTTCGTGAGGCTCCCACACACGTGCAAGGCTGATGAATGTCTGTCTATTCTTCTGATACCCTGCCAGCTGTCAGTTGACTCCAGCAGTCTCAGCCTTTGGACCTTCCCGACGTCACAGCTGATAAGTTCTTTCCATGTTTCCAAGCCCACTGCCATCTTGCCCTCACTGCCTACATAGTCAGGGCGAGTCTCTTCACTGAGTAAAGCAAGAAGAAATCAAAAGAATGATGTGAGTACTCCAGCTCCCCAACCACCAGTTAGTTCAGCCCTTAGGCCCTGATATACTTCATTATGCTTCCACTTGTGGGTCATGATTGTCTCTTAAAAATAAGGTATAGCTCACTCTTGAAGCACATGCATACACTCATACTATTTCTAAGACATCGTTTTAGACATCACCACTGAACAATCCACCATGTACCACTACGCTCACCACAAACAACAAACTCTGGAGATGTTGGCAACACAGGGACAGGTGGCTCTCTTTCCAGCTACCACTCTCTGGGAGAAAGGTGGCCTTCAAGGTGGAAACAGTCTCTGCTCCTTCATGCAACCACCATGCTCCATTATCATATGTATCTGCCTCGTGCCATATTCATCTTTGAACTTCTAGTTCCCCAGATAATACAGCCTATACATAGGAGGTATACATTAAAATCTTCGTTTAATTAAATCATCTACACTTGGAAACACATAATAAAATTCTGAAGGAAGAGCTTCAGAAATAATTATCTTTGCATCACACTCGAGGAGAGTCAAAGCCTTTTCCAAGACTACAGTTGGTAAGTATCTAAATCAGAGCTTGTGCCCAGATCTCAGCAAACTCAGAGAGATTTCTTTCCCTCCACATGGAGGTAGGCAAGCCCCATTGCTATGCTTTCTTGTCACTTTTCACAGTGACAAGGTCAGGACTGCGACTCAATAATGTCTTCATTGTTTGCACAACCTTTGCCTCCAATAATCCTCAGCTCAATTCTTGCTATTCAAAATGTAGGCAGTGAAAATGTTTAGGAATTTTATGGGTAACTGGGCTGTAGGATGAGGAGTGAAAGACAGGCGCTTTAGGCAAAGGTCTCCGCCACTACACACCGGTATGCCCTGGACAATTTTCCCCTTAACCTGCTAAGCCTCTGTTTCCTAAGCTGTAAAGGAAAGGGGTGGAAGGGTTTTTCACTATAGCCCCTTCAAGTTTGGAAAGTTCCTGATGATCCCCCCCCCCATCTATTTTAGATCCTAAACCATACACCTGTTTAGGTGGGTAGCAAGGCATTCAGATTACATTTTACATACTCTTGATTTAGTAGTTTAATTTTACTGCCTGTAAAATATGCAGACAGAATGTGTGCACCACCTTCAGCCACCTTCTGTTTGAATTCAGACAAGTGACAAAGCGTATCTTCACCCAGAGAGTGACCATGCCAGATCACTTCTGCCTTCCAGCTCTGTCTCCTTCAACCCAGAAGCTGGGGAAGTAGAAGGCACACACAGTGACTATACTTCACTTCAAGGTAAGCCTGGATAACCTGGGGCCCCCAGGCAAAAGAAAACCTACTGAAGATAGTGACCATCTCTCAAAGTTTTATGAAATAAAAGGGGCAGGAGGACAAGAACTGAAAAAAAAAAAAAAAACAAGAAAGAAGGACACAAGAAGAAGAAAAAAGAAACAAAGTGAGTCCATGAACTGCTTGATTGGTACCAGGTCCATGAACCATGTTGTTGCCTGACGGTCCTGGCTCTGTGAACCAGGCTTCATTCACAATGGGGAGGCTAGGAAAATAACTCTCGGGGTGGGCCTAGCCTTATATTACTCCAGGAAAGTCAGGTAACAGACTTCCATCTAATGAGAGAAAATCGAGGCAGCAGTACAGTAGGACACAGGGCAAACCACAGAGGGCTTCCCCCACACCCAAAGTCTCCATGGGTCCAGGTAGACGCAAAGACATCTGCTGGCCAGATAAGCCTTGCACTGCCGGGTTTTGCCCTCTTGTAAATGGAGGCTGGTAGGCAGGGGAACTGCAGTTCACGGTGTGTGCTGGCCACACGGGGCTGCGTTTGTCATCAGCAGAGGCCATGGTCAGTGTTGTCCAGGCTTATTTTATTCTTGTCCCTGTTCCTAGCAGCCCAGCGGAGTCAGCATTTCTATATCCCGGAAGCACTCTGTCATGAAGCGGCCCTGGCTCTCTGGAACTGATGGGAGGACGCAAACACGATGGGTATTTTTTCAGGACCTTTTAGCACTGGATCAAGCACGGTTAGGAGGGGAAATGCAGAAAGCTTTCGTGGCTTCTTGCCCGGCTCACTTGTTTTGATGCAGGAGGAAATTCTCCTGAGAATGCCATCACTTAAAACTGTGCCTGTCTCCGTCCCGTGGCTAAGCAAAGTTCCATCCTCATGGGAAGAGCGGAAGACAACAGCCTTAGCTCAGCATCATCAGTCAACTAGGACTCCTCCTGGGTTCACACCCGCATTGCCCAAGAGCACTGAGCCTTACAATACGTCCTCTTCTGGTTTAATTTCCCGAAATTTTGAAAGCCCAAAGATGAGTACAGTTGAGTGATTTATATTTACAACAAAAGTGTTTAGTTAAAAAGCTGCATTCAGATAATGGAAGTGTTAAAAAAAAAACCACAACAATAAACAAAAGCCAGCATAATCTTATACAGAACCATGATTGTACCTTAGAATCCTCAGCACCCTACAATCTTCCTATAGGCCATCTCTCCAGGTTTGGTCATGGTAGTCTATCCACCTAGAGCACTGACTCTCAACCTTCCTAATGCTGTGACCCTTTAATACAGTTCCTCGTGTTATGCTGACCCCCGAACACCATAAAATGACTTTGTTCCAATTCATAACTGTAATTTTGCTATTGTTGTGAATCATAATATTAACATCTGATATGCATGGTGTCTGATATGTGACTCCCAAAGGGGTCACGACCCACAGGCGGAGAACCGCTGACTTAGAGGAATCACGTTCAAGTTCTTCGTTTGGAATATATACAACAGTGCTTCTGGTTATTATATGCACTTACAATCACCAGGGTCGAGAAAAGGGCTCTGGGCGTCCTTTTAAAGCCAGTGTTCTTTGTCCCAACTGCACAGCTAAAGCTCAAAGAATATAAGACTAGAAGAAAAAGCCAATTGACCTCGTATGGAGAATAAATCTGAGTGGCCCTTAATTCAATAAAGCCCAACCACGACAAGCAATTCCTGACTAAATAAGAACAACTTGTCTGCAGCTCTAAAGGTTACAGAAGCCCAGGAGAATATAGAATTTCACAGCCCTCGATCCTTCTTTTGCGCTTTGATCATTAAATGGTGTGGGCAGGAGGCATCATTTCTATGAGACAACGGAGTTCTCACACACAGACCTTGTCTTCACCTTCTCCTGATCACAGGCATGGAATTACCATGGTGTGAGCATACAGTTTCCTGGGCTTCGAGGATACACTGAACTATACTGCTATACTAGCTGTATTTTATGTAATTTCCCCCAACTGGTTCTTTCCTCCTTCCTAACACAAGCAGAAACTATTTGCAATTAAGCAATTCATTAAAACTTAAGTACCATCATTGAATACCTACTGTGCACCAAGCCTTGCAGCGGGTCCTTTGTATGCATAATTTCATTAAAAAGTCACAGAGATTCGATAATTTAGGGATAATTAGAATGAGAGGGGTTAAGTAATGTGTCTGACGCTTCAGATAGAATTAGAATTCTTTTTTTTACTGTTGTTTTTTTTTTCTTTTTTTTTAATTGGAAAAAAAATTTCCGCCTCCTCCCAGCCTCCCATTTCCCTCCCCCTCCTCCCACTCCTCTCTTCCTCCCCCCACTCCTCTCCCCCTCCCTCTCCAGTTTAAGAGCAATCAGGGTTCCCTGCCCTGTGGAAAGTCCAAGGTCCTCCCCCCTCCATCCAGGTCTAGGAAGGTGAGAATTCTTTCTGAATCTAAAGCACCCAGAAAGCACTGCCATATTGGTGTTTTGTCTATGTCCTCTTCCAAATGCAGGCAAAATCTGGCTCCTGAACTTTATTACCCAGCCTCACCTCATCCCGACAGCTGTGTTTCAGGCAGGTAACACTGTCAGACCATGAAAATGATTTGCCCAGAGGAAATAAACATAGAGCGATTTCTCTTTCCTGTGAGAGTTCTTGTGTCCATACCATGTCATGGAAGATACTTTGAGCAGAAAGAATGCTCTCTATAAGAAATGTGTTCTTTGGAATAATCAAAACTTCAAGTCCATTTCCATTGGATTCTAATGTCAGTGAACACTGACTGGAAAGCACCTACTTAGACCTCCCCACAAATCAATGGTACTCTTCCGAGCTCCACTGCTAAACCGTTGTGATTTCAGCCAGTTCTTATCTCTGCAAGCAAGAAACTCCTGAACAAACATGGCAGGGAGTATGAGCTTGCTTTCAAGTTTCTCTCTTTGGTCCCTCCTTCCTCTGAAAAGGGCTGTGTGACTGGCAGGAAGCGCTGAGGGATACAAAGAACTCCCAGTAATAACTAGAAACTAAGATGGAAGGGATGTTAGGATGTAGGAAGCTGAGCTGGTGTGCTATTTCAACTCAAAGTCTCCCAGAGTGGCTGCATCCCAGCCCAGCTTCAGGGATTGTGGACTGTTTGTGTAATATATTTGCATCTGACAGATCTTGGTCAAGGGTTATGGGAAAGGAGGGAAGACGTGAACTCCGAGCTACTTCCGGTTCTGTGAAGCAAGCCCTGCTGGGTAGCCCAAGGGTCAGCCAGTGGCATACACCACAAGTACTAGTCATTGGAAGTGGGAGCTCATGCCAAGCCTCAGGGTATTTGAAAATGGGAGAATGGGCACCTAAAGGGATTGGGTTGCCCCAACAACAATGCCTCTCTTGGGCATTGTAGATTTGTGCAAATCTACAATGCCTGCCCCAAGGTCTAGTACTTGATCAATCATACCAGGTGGACATCCTGCTGACTCTCCTTGGTGAGGCCCGCAGGCACAACTTGCCAGCCAGGTTGCTCCCTGGAAGGTGATTTCACTCTATTTGTTTTTTCTGCCTGTTAGAGTAGTTATTGCTTATGATAGGCACAACAATACCGTTCTGGGCACTGTAACTCGTGTGGTTTGAAGCCCCTCAGAGAAGCAACAGAACACTTTTCTGGAGGCATCTCCTCTATCAGGGTCAGAAGTATTCTGGGCTTACTGGTATTGGCCTCTAATCTTGGTTCCTTGGAAAACTGAGGCAGGAGGAGTGTAAAGTCAAGTCCTGCTCTGAGCTATAGAGTAGGTTCACACCAGCCTGGGGAACTAAGCAATCCCTTGTCTCAAAAGGAGGATGAAACGATAGAGCTGGGCGCTTGGGAGATCACTTGCCTAGTAGATGTGGGGCCCTGGTTCAAACTACCATCTACATAAAATAAAGAAGTAAATGAACAAACAAATAAACAAACAAATATGAAAAGAGAGTGTGCATTTGCCATGGGGTACTCCATAAGAAGGTTAATAGCAGAGAACTCCTGCCTCAGAGCTGCCGACTCACTCAGTGATACCATTGGGCCTCAAGAGGACTCAGCAGCCCTAAAAGTCGCCCCTTGCTAAATAGATGTTTGACCTTTTCAAATTTTGCTTATTCATGCTCCTTCCCCAAGGCCAGGAGATTCCTTGGAATGACCCACCCTGGGGCCATGACAGGGCTTATTCTCTTTATATCTGGAATCCTATTCCATAGCATTCAGGCAGCAGTTTCCTCCTCGGGGAACCAAAGACTCCCACAGGCGCAATGGGACCTGGGTCTAGTTTAATTAACCTTTCTTCAACTGCCAGAATCTTCCCTGTGCTAGCACGATGGGGCAGACTCATCTACGATCAAGTCACCCTCTGTGGCTGGTCTTTTATGTTCTCATGGTGCTTTGCTCCACAGCCCCCTTCTATATCCATCCGCTCACAAGAGCTGAATCTTCTCCCTGTGCCCGGCAGCCCCTTTGGCCACACGACTGCAGGGCTGCATTGTCTGGGCTGCTGACTTCCCCGAATTAATCTGAAAGAGGTCTCTTTGACAACAGTGGCAGCAAATATCCGATTCAATTTGCTTTCACCCGAGATTTCCCAGGAGTCATGCCGAATGAGATAATCAATGATGATTATGTGACTTGGCCTGCCTCACCGAGCCAGCGTGTTAAAAGGGAGGGAGAATTTCTGCTCCAGCGCTCGCTCGAGTCAGGTGCTAATTCAGGCAGATCCATTACCTTTCTCGGCAGCTCTAAACCATGTGCGCCGCGATAACCACGCTGGGTAGGTAAGGCGATCAGTCCTCCCACCTAAGCAAAGAGAATTCATTCTCTTTGCTTCTCTTCACATTCCACAACAACAACAAAGATGTTCTGAACATCTGGCGCAGAAGTGAGTAGGCTGCTCGAACCAATGATGCCGAAGAGATTTAATTTAGCTGGGCTAAACTTTCCTTGTCTCAGCTGGAGAGACTAGTCGATGGCTTAGCCACTAATCCAATCAAAAGAAGGCATTAAATTACTTGTTGATGCCATCTTAACTCTGAGGAGGCTGTTTTCAGCTCGGCCGATCATTCTGAAAGACCTTGGCATCCAGTGAGAGAAAGCAGAGCAAATAGCTGAGGAGCCAAAGACATCTTCCAGACGCCCCACGCCCCTCTCTTTCTTACTTCTTCTGGTTTTATTCAGAACAGCTGTCCAGGGGTGCCCCTTGACTACGTTCATTTGTACAGAGGAAGTGGCTGAAAAGGCAGATGGGATGGCATACCAGTCACCTAGTTCTGTGTAACAAATGACCCGCCTCCCCCAGATTGAGCAGCTGGAGACAGCAAGCCTATGTAATCTCAGGGGCCCTGAGGGTCAGGAACCCAGAAGTATCTTAGCCACGGGGTGCTGGCTAGCTCTTTCACACATGATCAGACCATCACACAAGCTTTCCACCATCCATCTCTAGTTATTACCAGCAATTAGTTACTGGTACTTTACCTGAAAAACAGGACTCCTTGATTGACCCCACAAGATAACTAAGGGCAAGCTAGAAACCCGGCATCATGGCTTTCGGTTTGTATCTGTCTGCTTTTGTGCTTTTTTTTTCTTTTCCTTTTCTTTCAGTTTTTCTTTTAGATGGCTCTCACTCGATAACCCTGGCAGGCTGTGAACTTGACGTGATCCCTCTTCCTCAAGTTCTAGGATCACAGACATGCCTCATTAAGCAGGACCATATCTGTCTCTTTTATTTTGGGACAGGCTCCTGCTTCACTCCGCACGTGGACATGTTAATCATTCAGTAAATGACTGTCTAAAGGCTGCTGATACCTGACCTATCTCATCCCCCCCCCTTCAAGGCTCAATGCACAAAGATAAGAAGAGCTGAGGCATTTTACTATCGCCCTTATGTTATCCTGTCCCTGACCTCGAAAAAGGTGACCGAAAATCTCCTGTGAGTCTTCTCAACCCTTAGACACCTTGGAGTCCAGGAACGACAGAGCAACACAGACATAACCCACGATGAGATACCCCCCCAAGCAGGAGTGCTTCTCTGGGGAACCCTTTAGCAATAAGGACCTTTTCACAGGCACCTTGTAGAAGCAGAGCTACAATAGGATCAACCACAGACAAACCAGACCAAGACCTATGCATCTCCCACCAGCACTGCTCTGACTCAGAGCTCATGGTGGGATCCCAAAATCGGGTTGAAATGTTTAAATTCCATCTTCTCAAAATGGCCATTTTGGTTAAACTCTTTTCTTGCCTTTTCATCATTGCTGAAGCTTTAACTTTGTTGTAAGACCTTAGCTGATGTGCACTTTCCCACGAAGCTGCCTCGGAGCTCTGCCATTAGGACTGGAAGGTGAAATGTCTCTCAAAGGCTCGTGAGTTGAACACTTGTTCATAGCTGATAGTTCTGTCTAGGGAGGCTTTGAAAACTTTAAAAGGTGGGCCTTCACTGTAGAAAGAATGGCCACTGGGGAGGGCCTTTGGGGGCTTCTTGTCCCTAGCTCCTGCCTATGTCCTGCTCACTGGTTCCTGACCACCATAAAGTGAACATCTCTAAACTATCACAAGCTTTCCCAGTCATGATATTTGGCCCATGTGTAGGGGCTAAATGATCATGGACTAAGTCCTCTGAAACCATGAACCACAGTGTTTCCTCCTTGCCCTAGTTCAATTCTATTTCTATGATAAATAGCAAGACCACAAGCAGCTTGGGAAGGAAAGGGTTTACTACCCATCACACTCCATAATTGAGGGAGACCAAGGAAGGGACTCGGGGCAGAAACCCAGAGGTAGAGACCATGAAGGAATTCTGTTTATTGGTTTGCTCCATGGCTTACTCTGTCTTCTTTCATATACCAGGACCGCCCAACTTCATGGGTATGACCCTCTTACATCAATAATTAATCAAGAAAGTTCCCCACAGACTTTCCCACAGAACAACGTGATACACACCATTTTTCAAGTGAAATTTCTTCTTTGTAGATATGCCCACATTTGTATTGAACTGACGAAAAATAACCAGTGCATTTCCTTAAGCTGTGTAAGTCAAGCATTTTGTTGCAACAATGAGAAAGCTAGCTAATGGCATTGGATTTTTCCACAGTAAGAAACTCAGGAGAACACGTAAGACAGTAGTACCCAGGAGGGAAGTCACAGCTTTTAATAGTCTAGTGCCTAAAGGGACACCATGTCACCTCTGCTGATTCTGCCGGTTAGAAGCAAGTCACCAAGTCCTATTCATATTCGAGGGAAGAAGATGGCACAGGATGTGAACATCAGGAGGCAGTGCCATTAGAGATGGTCTCAGAGATTCCACAGTGGATGAGAGACCTGCCCTGCAGGGGAAAAATAATCTGAGCAAGGAAAAGGACCCCTCCTTTGCTGTCCTTGCAAATGCAGGGTCTGTGCACGCCTGAAGCAGGTTCCATCTAGGGGTTCATTACTGTTATGGTTCCAGGGAAGGAAAACTGTGTGTTTTCATGTACACATAATTGCTTTCAATGCTTAAGGCCAAAATCAGAGTTGGAAACTGGGATTTCCTTTGTCCTTCCTACTGATTAAGGATGGGTATGTGATGTGGGATTCCTCTCTGTATGTTGTAGATATGTTTTATTACCATTAGTTAATAAAGAAGCTGCTTTGGCCTATGGAAGGGCAGAATAGAGCTAGGCAGGAAAACTGAACTGAATGCAGGGAGAAAGAAGGTGGAGTCAAGGAGATGCCATGTAGTTGCTGAAGGAGAAAGATGCTGGAAACTTACCAATAGGGCACAGCCTCGTGGTGATATATAGATTAATAGAAATTGATTAATTTAAAATGTAAGAACTAGCTAGAAATAAGCCTTAGTCATCAGCCTAATAGTGTTGTCATTCATATAATTTTGTGTGATTATTCAGGTCTGGGCAGCCAGGAAACGAACGTGCAGTCTCTAGTTACAGGTATGTTGGCCTCAGTGCGTACTGGCCACACAATCTGGACCAGTATCAACAGCATGTATGGAGACTCCCAGTAGTGATTCTGAAAAAGATGAGAGATAAAGGAGAGCAAATGGAGTCTGGGCAGTGCCTCTACAGTGGGGCTTGGCTCAGGCAATGTTATCCTCAGACAAGCATGCTGGGAAGACTCCTGCTATAGAGACGTTAGCATACAAGATGATGGGGAGAAGTCACAGCCATTCTAGATGGGCCTAGCTTCAAGGGAACCTGTAAGCCGCGTGAATGATCCCAGGCAAAACCAGCAAAAGCAGCCTGAGTGGCCCCTGGAAAATAGTAAATCACTGCTGTGCTTTGGATACAAATTCTCCAATATGCCTTGGTCCCCAAGGTGACAATATCAACAGGTAGTCGAAGCTGTAAGAGGTGGCAGCTAGTGGAATCTTTAAACTATAGTCTATTCAGAGAGCTGGAAATCTGAGAAGAGAGAGGAGGCACATGCCTGGTAGGGAATGTGGGATCCTGGCTTCCTCACTTCCTCTTTGCTTCCTGGAAGGTAAAGTGGGTAGTTTGCTCTGCCATGTACCATTGGCACAGTGTGTTGACTCTCCAGAGACTCAAAGAAGTGGAGCTATTCAATCCTGAACTTCCAAATCTATGAGTGAAAACAGAGCTTCTTCTTTCTATGATAATTGCCTGAGGAATTTCATCAGAGTGAGGGAAGGCTGACTAATATAATCATCATTTTAATTCGTTCAGTATGGAGTGGTTTGCTTATACTGTCCCAGTATGTTCACGTAAAAGGCTGTACCCCATAGTGGTTACTGATGGAAGAAAAGAAATACTTTAAAGACATGCCATTGGCTTTGCAGCTGGACAATGCCCAGCTACTGAATAGACATGAAGCAAGCTATCACTAGCGGGTATAAAGGGGTGGCCCAAAAGATGAGTGAAGGAAAAATGACAAAACTATTGTCATTTTTTGAAAGACCAAAAGAATACAAAATCTTGTGGATCCAGTTGAAGAAGTGACAGGTGACTGAACCAAATGCTGACGACTAACTGGCGTTTCTAGGTGAGTATGATAAGGGATGAAATGAGAGGGTGATGATCTATAGAAGAAACTGGCTTTCAAGCAGAACTGAAGAACATACAGAGAGCCCAGGGCACGCTGAGTTGGCAAACAGATTTCTAGTATCTCTAGTCTTTCCCAATAGCCACAACTCATCGAGAAGAAGGCATCATGAATCACACTAAAACCAAGAGTCTATCTATAAGACAGAATCTAATAGACCTTCTCAACTACACAAAAGGGCAGGAAGAGTCTTAAGGGCCTTATCCCAGAGCATGCTCAAACTCAAAATAAACACAAACTTGAAAATATAGTTTCTGGCATGACTTCTGGTTAATAGAATATTATGTGCTGCGCATAAACCACGGGGTATCTCTTAAGGCGTTGCAGCAACTTAGACTAAAGAGAACAGTAAAAATTTAAAACACAAGTAGGCTTTGGGTCCCCAACTCTATGGCTTGGTAGCAGGTTGTGAAAGTTACACCTATGAGCCATCGCTATGAAAAGAGAGGGGAGTTCAAACAGGAAAGCCAAGAGCCTAGAACATGAATTTAAGAGGGAACCTAAGCCACTGCCTGTTGTCAAAGAAGAACCAAGCCGCTGTTCAAAAGCAGAGAACCTTAACCTAAGGTGACTAGATTCCAGGGCAGCTCAGCTCCAGCCAGGGCTAGGGACCCTTCCCCTTCGCCTTCTGGAATGCTACTCCCACAGCTGCTGGTGGCTCCTTGAATGCTGGATGCTTTACACCCACAGGTTTCCTTCCAGGTGGGATGGTCTCAAGAGGCCCCTCCTGAATCTACAGCAGATGTGAAGCAAACTCTCCGGGGATTAAAGAATGACTTTGAAGCACGTGGGGCGTGACTGTGATTATGTCACCTCACATTCAGGTGAAAACCGGGCATCCATCTTTAAACTGTACCTGATGAAGAGAGCCGGCATTTTGAGAAGACAGTTGAGTAGCATCCCAAAGATTTGTCCTCTGTCTCTTCTTTAGCCAGCAGACTATAGAGGGAGGAGAAATAAAGGCAGCCAATTATTCCAAAGTTTAGCTGTGCCCCTCTGGTCAGAGGGTCCGTCTTGTCTCTGAGATTTATGGCATCAGCGTTTTTCTCCTCTCCATCCCCTCTTTCTTTTTGCATACACCGAGGCCAGTAAGCCTGGCACTTCTCATTGGCCCCCTTTAACTCAGAACAAGCAAGCAATTATCGGTGTGCACCTGTAGATTCCTTCCTACAGCATGAAGCACAGGCATGATCTCCTAACACTGATTGCGAAGTAAGTGGCCCTTTCAGGAAGGGAGAAATATATTTCATATTTGAGGAGCTTTAGTAACGGTAGACAGAGAAATACTACGGTAGGTCACACAGGACACAGAAACTGTGAAGTTCCTCCCCTCAGCAAGTGGCGTGGGATCTGACCCTCAAGTCTGTGACTACCTTTTGCCAATAAAACTGAAAAGAAACAAAGCTGGGAATCCCCGTGTCTAGTCTACAAGTATCTGCAGCTTCTACTGTCATCCTGGCTAAGGAAGCTGGTCTACTAGCAGACAGGAATCAGTGGAGAACTATAAGGGTTTCCGGGCTACTAGCCCCACCTTATAGGTAAACATGTGAAAAGACGTTAAAGAGGCCATCTTGGACTTCCTGAGTCTTCTGTTGAACTGGTGGGCTCAGACAAAACCAGCGATCAACACAGACAAACATTTGCAAGAAGTGATAAATTACGGTTGTTTTAAACTGTTAAGGGTAAAGTGCCTTGCTGATACAAAGGTAGTTAACTGGTCGACCTTCTCCACCCTGAGAACTATCAGAATGTTTCTGGACAGGCACTGGCAGAATTTACCGAAAGCCAGAGACTCATAAGCCAGAAAGCAGCATCTGCTCAAGGTCACTCTCTCTCTCTCCCTCTTTCCCTCTCTCTTTCTCTCTTTGGCTCTTCGGCCCTCTCTCCTTCCCTTGCTCCCTCCTGCTCTGGGAAATAAGTAGTTAGCAAGCACCTGGTGGTCTTTTGATTCCACAGGCACCTGGGCTCAGTGAAAATGGCCAAGTTAATTCCACGGATTCTTCTGTGGCTTAAAGGATATTATTCTAACTCACAAGCCAAAGGTCTTCTTACAACCCAGGCCTCCTTGGGAATCCAAGGGAAGCTGGAATCATGCGGTCTCTGCAGATGGTGCTCTGCGTGGTGGCCATGGAGCTGTAAGGTCATCTGCCCAGGCTGCTCGCAAGGGAAACAAACAGCTTTTCGCTTCCTCAGTAGGCTAGCAGTCTGCTGATTTCCCTGTTGACTCCAGTGTTCTGGGATGCGATTGGACCATTCTTATACATGTCGGGGGGAGGGGCAAGCACTGCCTGAACAACATGATCATCACAGATAAATTCTGATCTGCCTTTCCCTGGGACTAAGCCTGTCTCCTGAATCAGTACGAAGAGAGTAAGCCCCGTGGAGACATGAGGGACAGCTCTGTCACACTGCTCTACTGTCTGGTAAAATTCCACTCACTCACCAAGCTCCAGCCCCAGCATCATTTGCTGTGGTAAAACACCGCTTACTGTAATTCCTCCTCCCCATGTGGTGGAAAAGCAGCTTTGGACTTGCTTCCTTTCCACCGCTGCGCATCCTCTCTACACTCCATCACCCCAGTGATCTTCAGACTCGGGGTCACTTAAGGAGAAAGTCTTCCTGTCGAGCCTTAGTATGCACCTGACACGTGGAGACTGTGGGAGAAGCCCTCCTTCACACATTTCCTCAGCAAATATTTATCAAATTCCTACTTTGTGCCAGGTACTTGTTCTGATGTCACAGCAGGGAACAAAGCACATCAATTTCTGCCTTTGGAGATTTTAATTTCCACTCAGAGGAAACAAACAATAAACAGAAAGTATGAAGTGAAACCCCCAGCTTCTGGGCAGATAACAAAGCTATGCAGAAAGCTCAAGAACGAACGGCATATGAAGTGAGAGGCAACCTTTTTAACAGAAGTCCTCCTGTGAGCAAAGATGGGAGGACATAGAAGGACTTAGCCAAATGAACCTGGAAGAAGAGTCCTCTAGGCACAGAAAATGTCAATGCAAAGGTCCTGATGTTGGGGTAGGGCTGGGAGTCAGAAGAAAAAAAAAAAAGCCAACATGATAGAGTAACTTTTGGAACACAAAGTTGTCCTTTAAAAGACAAGAGAAGAGTTCTCCTTCTTATTTAGCTTCTCTAAGAACCCGAATTATAGGCTCAATGTCCTTTATTTATGGCTAGAAACCAAATATGAGTGAGTACAGCCCATGTTCCTCTTTTTGGGTGTGGCTTACCTCACTCAGGATAGTGTTTTCTATTTCCATCCATTTGCCTGCAAACTTCAAGAAGTCCTTGTTTTTTACTGCTAAGTAGTACTCTAATATGTATATATTCCATACTTT
>NW_026067989.1:180114-308014 GCF_014885135.2 Alexandromys fortis
TGGGGGAGGGGGAGGGAAAGGGGAGGCGGCGGTGGGGAAGAGACAGAAATCTTTAATAAATAAATAAATAAAAAAGACAAGAGAAGATTTCAAGCTTTTACTGTCAGGATTTTTGAGCAGGGGCATGGTATAACCCATTTTATTCTTTTAAAGGGCTGGTTGACAATTCCTATCTGTGAAGACAGGACTGCAGGGAGGAATCCAAGGGGAGCCCTAAAAGGCAGTCATCGCAACCCCCACTACAGATGATGGTGGCCAGGGCCACAGAGGGCAGTGGAGGGGATGCAAAGTCTTCAGACTTCAAATGAGTTTGGCATAGCATCACGAGACAGATTAGATGGGGTATGTGGGAAAAAAGCAGAGGTGTCCTGGCCAGCAGATGTGGGTAGGGGGAGGGCTGCTACTGGCCGAGCTGGGGCACTGTGGGCTAGAGTCCAGGACAGCACAGGCTGAGTTTGAAATTCCTGTTAGAAGCCAAGGAGACTCTAGGATATTGGGTTCTGAAAGCCTTTGAGGAGGTGTAGGCTGGAGACATAAATCTGAAGGAACTAATAAACCCCAGAATGTTATTTCTCACTTGATTTTTATCTCCCCAACAGTAAACCAGGGTGGAGGTGGAGATTAGCTGAGCTATTAGAACAACGGATCCTCCACGAGTCTTTCCTGCGCGAACGCCATCATTTATATAAACGGCCGCTCAGCATCCCGGCACGGTGCGGTCTTTGGCTGTGTGCCTCTGCTGGCCTCCTCACATCTGAAACCATTTGTCAGGCTTGTACCAGACCTTGCCTGTTCAGAACAAGGGCTCAGCTGTGTCAGGAAGCAGCTGGTGGCAGAGGATGAGCCAGGAAACTTTCAGGTAGCCCCGCTTTGATGACAGAGAGGCTCCACGGATGGAAGTGGAGAACAATTGCCCAATCGTCATAAGGCAGGCATAAGGAGAACACCAGCTGGAAAGGGCAGACAGGAGGATGGCCACCCTGTGAAAGCTGCTGCTGCTACCCACAGGGCAGAGAAGTACACAGGCCTTTGTTCTTTACGATGAAGAGTGGGGGGACTCTTTGCTAGAACACCTTAAAGGAGAGTATATTTTCATCCTGCAGAACCCAGGGCAGACTGGATTGGCATCTTTTATTCCAGTATAGATATTCATAGCATTTCATTTTATTCTCACAAGTACCCAGGTTCCATAGGATGAGCAGTCACCTATTACATAAAATTCTCCTCTAACATCTTACTTTCCCCTCCATGGGTCCAGTCTGGCTTTCCCTGATGGACCAGAACATTTTGACATTTTAATGTTTGGAAATTAATCTACTTTCCATGGGCCAATCCTAGAAACACAGCAGAAGGTCTAAAGCCAGCTCTTCTTGTTATCTTTAATTTCCAACTCCCTGGAGAACTAGAGACAGCACACGGGCCACCATCTGTATGTGTAGCCCTCTACTTAAAAATCACTGGGGCACTGAGAGAGATGGTTCTGCAGTTAAGAAAGCTTGCAGCTCTTACACAGGACCAGAGTTCATTTCCTACCACCCATGTCAGCTCCAGGAAATCAAACACCCTCTTCAGGCCCCTACAGGTACCTTCACTCATTACAAACACACACACACACACACAGACATACACGCATAGACATACACACACTTCACACAGAGACATATGCATGCCACACATAAAATTACTATACACACACACACACATTGGATTGGCATATATATATATATATATATATATATATATATATATATATATACATACATATTCCTGGCTTCACCCTTGAACCTTGCCCCCCAAAGCTGATATCTGACATTATAATTGACTTGGGTGGTATAGCCATACTACCCAGTTCTAATCAGTTCAAACTAGTTTGTTAATGACATCTCTTTCGACACAACAAGAAACACTCATTAGCTGCTTCATCTATGCACAGTAGAACAAAGAATGTGGAGAAAATTCACGCATTGCCCCTGAGTCCTGGGTCTAGCACAAAGCACACACAATTGCACATACCACCACGACTCGACAGAGAACGTCCTAGAACAGCACCAGCTCCAGCAAAGGGCAATCACTCTAAGGCTATAAATCCTCATGTGTTTTAATCTCCACTCTTTATGCATTGATTATTCAGTCCACAAACATCTGCTGCCAGCCACATAACTCACTTCATGGAACCTTTATGTCCACATTCTGAGTCCATATCATCATCCCAGCTTAGAACATAGAAAGAAACGTGAGCCCTAGAAGAGGTAGGCAACATGCTAAAGGTCACAGAGTTATGGGCCAGGAGTTGGAGCCAAGGTCCATTTGCACACCTTTCCAGATGCTGCCTCCATGTGAGGCACGGATGCCTTTTGAAAACCTCAAAGCATCACATGTGGGCCACTGCCTTAGGAGCACAGGGCTGAGGCAGTATTCAAAGACATAACCATCTCTGGCTGGGGACAGAACTGGGACTAGGACAAAGAGAGAGACACACTGGTCTCAGGTACTATAAACCTCAGTAATCAAGATGAATAGATTTGAATGTAGTGTTTAAAAAATCAGATTATAAGTATGTACCTCACCCAACATTGCCTCATTTCCTCTAGCAACAATCAGCTTGTAGGTACAGGGTGAATACATTCTGGAGACCTAGTGTGCTGTCCAGTCTCTCAACTATGAATAATGTAGTCTGGAAACTGTCTAAAAGAATGATCTATGTCTCTTCTCTTACCACTTCATCCTTACAACCCCTGCCACAATACCCCACATCACAAATGTTAGCTGGGCACTGATGGTAATAAAAGTGTTGATTGTCAAGACTGTGTCATCATTTCCAATGCATACGTATGTTTGCATTGTTTTTAGTTATACCCCATACAGCTGAAAAAATAAAATGAATAAGTTGTCAAGCTACAGTGGGCCAGGTACTTGTGTTCATAACCAAGGTTTTATTACACATGGTGAATCAAGAGGTCACAGGCAATGGTCCCAGGTATTTTGTTTAGTTGCAGAAAGGAAATCTGGTGCGGGACAATTGTCTATATTCTGTCAATTATGTTTTAAGTAAAGAATGATTGGCCAGTAGCCAGGCAGGAAGTATAGGTGGGACAACAAGACAGGAATTAGAGGCAGGTCAATGAGAACAGGAGAATTCTAGGAAGGAGGAAGCCCATTCCTCTGCAGTCCTGCCCAGACACCAAAGAAGCAAGATGTGACTGCATCGCTGAAAAAGGTACTGAGCCATGTGGCTAACATATACTAGAATAATGGGCTAATATAAGTTATAAGAGTTAATAAGAAGCCTGAGCTAATGGGCCAAACAGTTTATAGTTAATGTAGACCTCTGTGTGATTTCTTTGGGACTTAACGATTGCGGGAACGGGGCAGGACAGAAACTCAGTCAAGAGAAACTTCTGCCTTATTCACCCAGAAGTCAGGGTACTTGTCTGTAAATAAAGGCTAGCATGCAAATTAAGGTTTTGGTCCATCACCAAGATTGACACCAGGAGGCCGATTGCTCTTCAATTCCTCTTCTGAGCCAGAACTACCCTGATGTGATTTTTAAATTTGAACAGGACACAGCTTAGAACAGGGGACCTGGAAAGGGAACAGGAGACAGGACAGTGGCTTCATTCTTGCTTCCTCTGAGGAATCATCCATGAGGGTCATGCAGTAGGAAGAGAGGGAGTCAATGTCATCTCTCCACCATAACAATGATGGGAATTGGAGCTATTTTTAACACACACACCCCCATTAGCAGCCTCTGTCCCATCATACACAGATAGTGACTCAGTGCTGGGCTGAGCAATTATTAATGGGGAAGGAGAGTGCTGGGCCCCCCGACAGCCATTTTTAACTGTGGACATTATTGCTCAATTTTGAGCTGTGCCCAGGGACTCATAAGAGGAAGACATAATGCTTGTTTGTGGAACTTTTATAGCTAATTGACATTTTTTTCAGTGCTCCCCCGACAGCTGTAGTTACTCCTGATTGGAAGGGCCATGAAACGCATCAAGTTGTGCACTGTCTCCAGATGGGGCCATATTTCTGATCTACCACCAGAAAAAAAAAGAATAAATAAAAACTGTCAAAATAAGCACACTCAATAGTGATCAAGAGGTACTGGAGTGACTGGCAAAGCGGTTGCCTTTGTGTAAAAATAATGGCTGCTATTTCCACACTAATTGAGGAGGCCTGATTAGGTGGCTGGCGTCCTCAGACTTCCTCCTTCTTGACATCATTTTCCTCCTCCTGCACCTGCTCTTTGCTCTGCACTGAAAAGGGAACATAGAAGCAAAGTTGTCCTTTTCCCCAAAAGTACCTGTCCTCACTTACAGGCTTTCAGTCTCTGCTATTCACGTTAGACATAGAATCTAACACTTCCAATGGTCTGGAGGTTCAAAGTCCAGTTCAGAAATCACATCAGCACTAGACACCACTTTCATCCCTGGACATATTCACTTACAGATTATCCAAAGTTATTCATTAATATTGCCCAAAATACACCTGTATGAGAGTCGGGGATCTCTTGGCCTAAGGGCCAGATGAGATTGTAGAAAATACTGAGTACATACATAGATCTATTTGCTGTACTAGCTTCATTCTAATTCTCTTGACCCTAAAAAGATACCTTGTTTGTACACTGAGTCCATTTGAAAAATACTATGTTTTATGATAAACCAACATTGCTTATTTCATGGCCATCTTGCAAGAATAGCCATTTACTGTTGTATGGTTGAATATCACATCTTACCTCCATGGAAGTCTTTTAGCCTACATGTTCCACAAGTACAAACAACAATGACAAGAACCCCACTAAACTCCACAAAATGACCAGATTTGAGTGGCCACATCCAATATCTAATGTCTGCATACCAAGAATATATGCACTTAAGGCATGAGAAAATCTGAGGACTTTGCTCAAAATCTGTTGTCTTAGTTACAGTGCTGTGGCCGTGATGCTACTCTGACTAAAGGCACTGTAGGGAAGAAAGGACACATTGTGGCTCACCGCAGCTGAGGGATTCAGTCTATCACATTGAGGATGACCTGGCATCAGGCAGAGAAGGCATGATGGCAGGGGCAGGTGTCTGACCAGACATAAAAAAAAAAAATAACCCCACAGCAACAACAATAAACTCACATACCTTTCCTTCCATTTCCCACTCCATCCTGGGAACTGATTTTCCCTCTACTCCCTCTGCTTACCCTGGGGCTCACACCTTCTGGCCTCCTCATTTGCCTTCGCACTGATCTAGGATCTCTACTTGGGTCTCTCATTCCTTTGATACTAGCACAACCTGTTTCCTCACGATTTTGCCAGTGGGGTATATTCACGACCTCTTCCTCCTGGCTACGACACTAAGAACAACGACTCAATGAGTATTAGTCACTGTTCTCTCTCTTTGGGAAAAAGGCCCCTTTCGTGAGTGATAAGGGTGATTTGTGTTTTCTTTTACCATTAACCAGGTGTTTTAGATTCACTTCACATTTTCTGTGGACTTGGAGGTCTGGACACGTGAGGTATCATTTCTTTGAGATGTGCACCACAGCAGGTTTAAGCAGCTCTACAAATGTGCCAAGAGGAAGTAGCTATAAATAGCTTCCAGGGGGACGGGAAACAGCAAGGAGAGGATGACAGACAGAGAAGGGATTGGAATGACTCAGCGAACAGAGGTGAAGACCCATGGGCCCTGAAAGCTAAAAATTGGAACATGGGGAAAAAAGTGGTAGTGATAACTTACAGGACTGTGAAGAGATGTGTGTTGTTGAGGTGAGCTAACCAAGGGTGGAAAAGATGGCTCGGCACCTAAAAATGCTTGATGCCTTTACAGAGGACTCCGGTTCATTCTTAGTGTTCCCGAATCCCACTGCTCACCACCACCTGGAACTCCAGCTCCTGGGCATCCAGTGTGCTCTTCTGGCCTTACTGTACACACTTCTACCCACTTCACTTGCACTTATCCCCATATTCATAGGCATAATTAAAACTAAAATAAACCTTCACTTAAAAGGCCAAATGGCAGTAGTAACTATATATATTAAAAATGCATCCAATTAAAGATAGTAACAATTTCCATCTTGACCAGGAATTTTCTGGGGAGTTCAAGGGCACAGAGCATTCTCTGGGGTATTCTTGTGATCTGCATCATTTTGTGGAAGAAAAGGATGGAATAGTGTTATGATTTGCACCAAGAATGTGTCCCCAAAGGGGGTATTGTTGCTGGTCTTAGCTCCAGCCCATAGACTGTTGGGAAGAGATGGTAACGACAGGAGTGGAACCTAGCTGACTGAAGCAGGCCACTGGGGAAGTGGCTCTGAAGGGCCTACCCTTTCCACTCCTCCCTCCCCTCCCCTTTCTCCCCCTCTGCCCTTCCCCTTTGCTCACCATGAAGTGAGTGACCTTACTCTACCACACAGCCCCATCATGATGCTGTGCTTCAGCACAGACCCAGAAGCTGCAGAGCCAGGTGACCATGGACTAAAACCTCTACATGGCATCAAAACCCACTCCTTCTTTTGAGCAGTTCATCTAAGGCATTTTGTCGCAGCAACGAAAAGCCAACCCAAGCAAGTCCATTATTCACTTCCTAAAAGCTCTGGCTTGGAAATGGCCCAATCACCTCTTCTTACACCCCGTAAGTTAGAGGGAGTCGCCAACACATAGCTTACTACATGGGGACTGAAACGTGAAAGCCCATCTCGGCAGCCACTCTCCAACTACAGCTCGATCATTATAGAAGCAGAAGACAAATGTTTATGGACTATGAGCTATCTAGAACATGACTACTTAAAGACATAAAGGAATAGATCTGTGCCCAAGACCTAAAGAAATGGGATAAGTGGGACATAGATAGCAAAAGCCTGACTTCTCACCCGCAAATTTCAGGGGGCACATGCTTCTAACTGCCGCTGCTGCCACTGTGAACCCCCTGTCACATGACTCTAGAAGACTGCTACAGAGTAGCTGAACAGTGCCTATCCACTGAAAACACAAGTTTGCTTCAGAGGGAGGCAGTTTGAGGTCAGAGGTGGGGACACACACCATGTGAGTGAGTGAGTGAGTGAGTGAGTGAGTGAGTGAGTGAGGGTCAGAAGGAAGCTCTGGAAAAGTCAAGCCCCATCGTTACTCTTGACTATAGAATCCTCTTGTTCAGCTTCTCAGCATCTGAACTCCAGCTCCTCTCTGACTCCAAGGAAGCTCAAAGCAGCTTGCTACCTAAGAAGTTCTCTTTAAAAGCCCTGATTTTGAATATGAGCAAGGACCCATGGTCCTTGGAAGGCAGCTATGTTCACCATTATACCACTAAGGCAAACAATTCCTCTTGTTCTTCATTTGGGTGCCGCCCATGATTCCTCTTGTGTTCCTCTATCTCTTCTCTCCATAACCATCAAGAAGGATGCAACACAAGATTCTAACAGACCATGTGATTGAGGGGTTGTCTCTGCCATTTGCTTCCCACAAATAGTTTGGTGCCATTAAACAAACTATAAGCCAGATTGAGTTTTAAGCAGCAATCAAGCTATACTTGGCCTATTCATAAGATTTTCAACTCCATGACCTATAATTGGAGACTGAGATTCATAATATTTGTATGGCCTCCACTAGTTGTCGGCAATAAATAGTTCTTGATGTGACAGCTTATGTCAAATATAGTGGATGTCAACTGGAGGGGTGCTCTCACACTGCCCGGAAGATCTTCCTCTGAATTTTTAATTCTTTAATTTTTAAAATGGTATGTTTTACGTGGAGGAAATCATTAAAGCTGTATGAGGCAAACCAAAGCAAGCCCAGGATAGCTTGTCATCATGGAAATTCTGGGAATAGAATTTTCACCATAACCAGAATTATGGCTCGGGATTCTAAGATGGCAAAATTGGGGCCAGCAGTCATCTCAAGCATAGATAGAAGTTTCTGTCCCATCTGGTCCCACAGTTGTTCAGTCCCAAAGAAACACACAGAGGCTTACATTAATTATGAACTGTTTGGCTTCTTAGTTCAGACTTATTATTAACTAGCTCTTACCCATGATTCTTATCTATGCTTAGCCCCATGATTTGGTACCTTTACTCAGTGCAGCATTCTCATCTTGCTTCCTCTCCCTGTGGCTGAAGACTGACTCTGTTTTTCCTCTTCCCAGAATTCTCCTAGTCTGGTTGCCTCACCTATACTTCCTGCCTGGTTACTGACCCATCGGCGTCTTATTAAACCAATGCAAGTGACAAATCTTTACAAGAGCCTTATCACATAGCACCCAGGGCTGCGCTCTGAAGGCACATCTCTCACCTCTGCTGTGGGGGTCCAGAGCTTCAGTCCAGAGCTTTGCTCCAGAGAGCATGCTGCGCAACTCAGATCACCATGGGCTCAAACATTCTTCCACTAGCATTAGCTATTTTTATGGTTCATACAAGAGGCTGTTCAGGAAGGAAACAGGCTTGCAGGGTCTTTGCTGAGTTAACTTCTTTAGAGATTTTATCATCTGGTAGGGATCAAGCGTTGGTCTGTGCCCTGGTCCACAGAATCACAAGCTGCTGCTTCTGTTCACGCTCCTGGAGTTAAACTTGAATGACCTTTCCTCTCCAGACCCAAGCCCAGCCCAGCAACTCGGGATACATTTCACTGGTCTTTGAAGAAGCAAATTCCCTCAGCACAATTTTCTGGTGCAAGGGGCCTGGAAACTGAGAATTCAGGGACCAGGTGCTTTGAATGTTGCAGATCAGGCCTCCACAATTCAATTCAATATTAATCTAGCCTAGTTTGGTGCTGTGAGAACATTTCCAATGGTTCTAAGTGAAGGGTATTTCCTTGGAGAACCTGAGCAGGCTTGAGGGAAGCTATTGAAAGACTAACAGGAGGGATAAAGTAAAGGTTGGTGGTGAGAGGAGAGCTTGGTAGAGAGGGGAGGGAGGGTCACCTCTGGTGACAGCTTTGATCTACCCAAATGGAACTGTTCTTTAATGCTACCTGGTAGAGATCGGGTTCTCTTAGCCACACTACTTTGTCAATTCCTTGTGAAGTGTAGGTATCCATGTGTGTCTGTGATTATGTCCGTGTGTGTGTGTGTGTCCAGTGATTCTCTGATGATAATAAAACTTTAAGATTCCAGCTCTGACCTCTCTGGGCACTATATTAGCTCCTGAAGTCTCTCCAGTGGCCAGGATGCTTTAGTGAGTTCTGTACTCAAGAGACTCTGTATGTTTGGGTTCTAATTTTGGTTCTGCGTAGAATAGCAGAGAGAATTAACAGCAAGAAGAGAGGGCAGGAAACTAACTGTAAGCCTCCTGAGGAGATGAAGAGGGGTGGGAGAAGGCCTGATAGGCCTCTCCATTTCATAATGGATCCTGTGAGTCGCCCACCAGGGCTGCTGATGGTCAGGAGTTGAACACATCCAGTGAGAAACTTGACTGAAGCAGCCCCGTGCTTCCTTTACCCTGTATCTGTTTCACTGTTAGTAAACCTAGGCCATCTCATCACACAGAAATATCTGGCTGAGAATCCCTGGCTGATTCTCTGCCAAGCCATACCCTCATCTCCCTCCAAAGTCTGATTTCATGCTCCAATGTACCATGACCGTCCCCAGGCTGGGACCATCTGGCTGTGGTTTCCAGTTTCCAGACTTCCTAAAAAACCCAACTGGCTCTCTTCTTCCATGTCCTGCACACACACACACACACACACACACACACACACACACACACACACCATCTTTTGGAATGTCTGGGAGCCTTGGGTCTAGTCTGTTGCTACAGCAAGACACAGCAATGCATTTAGGAGCCTGGCAGCCACTCCCTTCTTAAGGACTGAGGGCGGCCCCTTCAGCTGCTCAGGCTGCAGCTGGAAAGGTAGGCCACCATCTTTGACTATCCCTTTCCTCCTCAGGACCCCTTAGGTTAGGCTTTACGCCACTCGCTGTTAGTTTACCCACTTTCCTCCCTCTTTGCCTTGGAATCACACCAGACTCTCTTACCATGGAACCTTGCCGGTGTCCCCTGCGGGTGCCTCTTCTTGCTTGCTGCCACTAAACTGCACACCTGAGAATCCTATCACCTTCTCTACCCTAGCTTTCCTTGCTTCTTCTTTTCTGCCTCCTCTAGTCTGTTTCTGAGCAGCAGCTTGAAGGATCATTCCAGAATATTAAATCAAACACCGCTGTGTCTCCCTGTCACCGTGAAATACACCCAACAATTCCACTAAATAGCCGGTGGCCCTGCTGGCCTTGCCACAGCAGAGCCAAAATAGACAAGAGAAACACAGCTTTGTCTTCCAAGAACTCACACATCGGAAGGAGTCAGTCAAAGGAATGGAGATGACTGGACAGTTGCTACATGTCAAGGCATTTCCCAGGGTCAGGTCTAACCTCTAACCCCCAGCATACCTAAGTTGGCCACTGCAGCTTCTGTTTTCCCCTCCCCTCCATGCAGCCCCTGTACATTTGCCCCTGCTCACCACAGAATACCTGAGTCAACACCCTGGCTCTCACTCCTTGTGCTTAGAACACAGCGAGCCCCTCCTTCACTGTCACTTTGCTGGGGATTTTTTTCCTTGTGGCTCCGGGTGAAATACAATATCTTCCATCCTTTCTAGGTCACTTGCAAGGCAAATGCATCCCCTCTGTTTTTGAGAGTCATGAGATGAAACATGTTACATATGTGGTTGGGATAAAGGAGAGATGCCTTTAATCCCAGCACTCAGGAGCAGAGGCAGGAGGATCTCTGTGAGTTTGAGGCCAGCCAGGGCAGGCTCCAAAGCTACAGAGAAATCCTGTCTCGAAAGAAAAAAGAAGAGAGAGAGAGAGAGAGAGAGAGAGAGGAGGGAGGGAGGGAGCAGGAGAGATAAACATGAGTATGAGGTATGAGGGATGGGGAAGAAAGTTCCAGAGCTGAAGTGACTACATTCTGTGGTCCCCTTGCTCTAGCCCTGAAATCTTGTAAGCAACTGTCTCAGCTGGTTTAGAACCTCTCCAGCACTCCACTGTGCAGCTGATGTGGGTAGCAGGGGGAAGCCCAGTGACCCTCAGTGTTGGTAGGACCACGTATGGGGAACAAGTATGGGGTAACCACTACATTGAAGCAGAATTCTCCCTCCTGCTCTGCCGCAGACCAGCCTTAGCAGAGAAGTGGGTCTTGAATCTGAGATGTCTGAAAGGCAAAATGAGTACACGAACACAGGGTTCTGATGCAAGCTGACAGGCTATCAGATGCAGGTTTCTTTCCTTCCTCCTCCTCTTCCTTCTCTTCTTCTACCATGAGCTTCAAACCTCAGTCTTTTATTCTGAATTTCATACAAGGAAAATGATTCTTTTTTCTTGCCATGGGTTAATCATTACATGGGTGAAGCAGCTCACAAGAAGTATAAAGATTCTTTGAAATCAGAACATCATCATTCATTATGACATTTTCCCAGTTCCCAAGCCCCGCGCCAGCCACTATATTCTTAATTCTTAGCTGAGTTAATCATAAAACAGCTTCTGAGGCTTTCACCTCAGAGGTTAACCACCTGCAGTTTACAGAAGCATAGTTGAGAGGGGTTTACTCCATTGTTGTACCTTTCCCATTGTTGTTCCTCACAATTCCAATTTTGAATCATAGGGCCATAGGCAGTCAGCCCTAAAGCCCTAGGTTCTTCAGAAACTATTCATCAGAGCCAAGTTCCTTTCTGTTTCAATATAATTCTTTTGCCAAATTTTATAATCAGGCAAAGAACAATTTCCATATTTTCCCCAAATTCCCCCAATTCTTTCATCAGTCAGTTTTCCCCATGACCTGCTTTGCAGCTTTAGAGCCTGCCCGCTCTATCAGATCAGAAGGTTCATATTATCGTACAGCACATCCATATTTTCAGAAGCCACTGGAGTGGAAGGAAAAAGGAACATGAAGAGCAAGTATGCTAGTAGAATTGCTATAACCAGAATCAGCTGTAACATTGCCAAATGCATATGCAGACGCCATGGAAGTGGTCCTCTGGGTACGTAGGTGTTTTCTCCTTGGCCCTCAAGTAATGCGCTCACTTAGCTGCTACTGGGTTGCCTGGAGGGAATAGCTTCCTGCATCTCAGGAACTGCAAGAGGAGGGGGCTGTGCTTTGCTGTCTCCCGCATTACTCTTCCCACATATGGTCTGGTTGATGATTCTTCCTAGGACCCTAGGACCCGGAACAGTGTCAGTACCTTTGTGCCTAGTATATCTCTGCCTTGAGTCTCCACTAGGATGTCACAGGTCTGGACTCAGCTCTTCCTTCAAGCTTGCACAGACACATTCTACTGGTCACAACTCTTCAACAGTAGGGTGAAAAGCTGGTGGTCAGGTCACTCTCTGCGTGCCCCCAGGGAAGAAATGGCGACTCAGCTCAAAGCACTAGACTTGGAGATCACTGTCAACAGGGTTGGGGGAGCTTATGTGAATCTTCCAAATCCCCTGGATTTTGTCATTTCCTCCTTATCCAACGAGATGCCTTGTTAGAGGTGCCTCACAATGTTGGACTTTATTGATGCTTCTCCTTCTGAAAAGCCCCATTATAAACAGTGAGTTTGTAGGGATGGTTGGCTTGACTCCACTGACAGGTCCATTTGACTGTGCTTCTAAGTGGGCAGAGACTACTACAACTAATGGCTCCATGGCCTTCCCTATGAATAAGATAAAGCTTTCTCTGTGATGATCAGATGCATGGACTGTGTTGTCAACAGCTCGCCACCCCTCCCCTGATGAACAGACCTTCTGTCACTCATGCCAGAAATTTTAATGAAAATAAAGTTCTTTGAGCGACCTGGATCACATCCATTTCAAGAGGAAGACAAACATGCCCAGACACTGTGGCTGGACAAGGTGGGTGAGCTATAAAAGCCAGTATTAAATGATTGTTTGATTATAAGATGCTCCAACTTTGCGATCATAGGAAGGTGGCTTTCTTTCTGTGGAAACAAGGTATCGTTGGTTTTGATCTTTCTCTGGGCTGGTTACCTGCAGCACCATATTCTCTCTTTACATGGTAAAAAGAGACACTCTCTCCAAAAGCCATCGTGGTCAACAACTACAATAGCAAAAAGGCTGCACCTCTCTTCCTTCAGTGCATGCTCATGAGGCCTTAATGTTTGGGGGGGGGGAATTAGCTCTTCTTGGGTTCTGAGGCTCCAAGCAGCAGCCATTTGGGGACCCGTAAGGTCAGAGTCATGGCTCAGGGCCAGGGATGTTATGGCTGAACACACTTCTAATGAGGAGAAGCAGAAAAGTAATTTCTCAAGTGAGCAGAACTTCAAGTCACTTGAGCCTTAGTGGACAGTCCATGGGAATTAGTGACGGCCCGCTGTAGAGTAATGGGGTATTCTGCCAGCCCCAAAAAGAACACACACACAAAAAATGATTGTATTAATCAACAGCATAGTAATGCTTGTCTCCAAGCACAGGCCCATAAAGCTCACTCCCCTGACAGATGTTCTAAAAATAATATCATCATCTTACACCCCTGAGGCATCTCTAAGATGCTAGTCTGCCTCAGATGGGTGAAGAAGCACCCCCCTCACCTGATCCATCTTCTGAGTCATCAAGCAAATTTCTTCTTGGTCATTGGTGGAATAAAAGGGAAAAATTCAAATATCATCTTGCCCCAGGAAGTTTGGTTCCTTTTCTTTACCTTTTTTTTTTTTTTTAAAAAAAAGTGTGTGTGTGTGTGTGTGTGTGTGTGTGTGTGTGTGTGTGTGTGGCAGAGGAGTTAGAGGTGGTTGTGAGTTTCTTACTATTTTGGGAGAACTAATTCATGATGAAGTCTGGTGAAGCAGGAGATACTCAGGACATTTCCCACAAGGATGTGCAGTATGCTGCTCAGGTCATGGCTGCTTCTTCCGGAGAGTATCTAACCTTTGGAGGCTCTTGACAGAGGTTTAAAGCACACATTACCTCCTTAGAATTAAGTGTCCAAAGGCCAGAGTCTGTAGATTAATCTACCCCAGGCCCCAGCCCAGGCCATAGTATTGTGGCCCAGAAGTTAAACAGACGGTAACTACAGATACAGAGTGCTGGTTTATGCTGTATGGCTTCTGGACACTTGCCTGACAGCCAGGGAAAGCTAAGTCCTGGCTGCAGGTGATGTGAAAGCACAGCACACCTATTAGAAAACCTTGCTTTCGAATTCTAACTCCACCCTTCTCTGTTCTGCTCTGGGATTGTGGGGCTGGCACAGGCAAACCTTAATTCAGCTTTACCAGCTGCTCCCAACGAAACCTTGCCAAGTCTCAGTACCAGAGGGAGACCTAGAGGTAACACAGAGAATTGACTCCTCTTTTTTGTCTATGCCCATTGTCCCAGCAACACTTCCTATCTACTTCCTTTGCCCAGAAACTTCCTGTTCCCGTCAGCATCACCTCCGCCTCACTTCTTCCCCCTGGTGGTAACAGTGGTACTAGCACGGGACAGCATCTGGACCCAGTGTGCTAGTTTCTATCAACAAACTGCCTTTCATCCTCACCCCTAGAGATGCAGCAACCCCTCAGGGGCCCAGGAGGCAGCTCTACAGGAAGAACCCCTTTCCAATTCAGAAGCCAGTGCCAATGCCCATTGCCTGTATTCCCTTGTTGCTAAGATTCCTTTCCAGAGGGAGATGTAAGCGACCTCTACCCTTCCTCCTGAGGTCCCAGTGACAAACCCAGGCTCAATCCACCAAAGTGCATTCTGGGGGACCAGGGAGTTATTTATTAAGCCTCCTTACAAAGCACAGGTAAGAGGTTACTTAGAGGGGTGTGGCCACTCTTTGCTCAACCTGGAAAACCTTACCCAGCAGAAATAGCAAGGAGGGCTTCCCCCATATGTGCATAGATGGACACATACACAGATCCTCCTCCCCCCCATATCACTTCCCTAGGCCATGCAGGGTTATGGGTCCATAGGGAACAGTGAATCAGTGGGAGGGGGAGGGAATTGTAAACTGTCAACAAGCCTATCTGGGATGATCTCACCTAAGTTTGGCAAAGCCGAATGCCCCAAGAAGGGAGCTGCTTGGTAATGCGGACGGTCGTTCACATGCCCCATGCCTGTGCTGACTGGATTCAGCACAGTGGGGCTTTCTCTCCATGAGTCTAAGTCTTTTCATCCCAGCCTTCCCCACCTATTCCTCTGTCTCTAGGGAAGGCGGCTGATCACTGCAGTTGCTACCTCTGTGACACAGCCATCTTCTTTCTTTTCAGCTCACTGTAATCATTTAAAATTCCCTTTATGAAAATAACTGGTGTGAGTTCTATACCCTGCCTCCCCAGGACTGACACACACAGACTTTTCCTCTAATCTAGACAGAAGCAGGGGGCTGCAGCTAACACACGACTCAAGTCCCAATTAGCTCTGTCAATTGAGTGAAGCCCCTTCAAGCTGTTTAACCTTTAGTAAAACACAGAGGATTTTTACTTCCGAGATGGTGACTGGCAACTGCAGGCAGAGCACAGCCCACAGATGTGGGAGGTGTAGCCTGGGCCTGCGTATGGGCTCTCGCGATACCATCTGACTCGCCTCTGCCAGAGCCTGTTTCTCAGTCACATCTATACACCGCTGAGCCCACAATTGGAGCCTGGATCTAGATTGTATCCGAGGCTCTTGGTCACTTTCTCATTACCAGTCAGGTACAAGGCTACACTGACCTGTGGTTGTTACAGGAATTAGGAGAGTGACCCACCACCTATCCATGTGACATAATTTCTATCTCTTGTACAACCATTGCCAGTGATGTCTGTCACCTAGCAGCAATGCTTTCATTGGTGGGAACCAATAACAATCTTTTTTATTTGCATCAAGTGTAACAGACCAGTAACAACCATTTTTGTTTACACCAAGTGTAACCATTTTTGAGCAATGAAATACCTCAGCTGGCAAAAGCTTTTGCCAGATAAGCCTCACGACCCAAGTTTTATCCCTGGGACCTGCAACAGAAGTGGGTAATCAATTCTGAATGATAAGAATTTGGCTCTGGAACCAGGGTGGAAGAGGAAATACTTGGCTCTCTCTCACTCTCTGTCCCAAGTTCCAGTTCAGTGTGGTCCTTAATAGTAAGCGTGTGGTCAATGTAACCATAAAAGTGGCTTAATTTGTTCTGAAGCCCTCCCCATTTCGGGACAGTTCTTGGGAAGTGGGCATCACATGGATTTACATAGGAGACTTCAAACGGGAAACACCTTAGAAACTATTAACGGAAGCACAATGTAAACAACAGAACAAAGCTCTCTCAGCTGCCACAAGCCAGCATGGCTGTTTGCTATGATTCTTCACTGTGAAGAACTCTCCCCCATTCCAAAGGGTAAAAAGTAATAGGTGGGTTCATGGGGCATGGGAGGCCGAGGAGGAGGGTATCCCACTGAGGACCTCCTTGCTTTAGTGGCATCTGTGTTTCTGGTCAGCAATGCACATGTGGGCAATACTTGTAATAGCAAGGTATCCCTCAGGTACACTTATGTCCCCTACTTTTAAGGGAGCACTGTGCTCTTTGACCAAGAATTCTTCCAAAGAACAAAACCACAACCTATGCACAGGTTTACCCCAGGCCAGTGTTGGAAGATAAGGGAAACCTCTAAATCTAAATATGACCTTCTCTAACTGAAAAGAACAAGTGGCCAAAGATGTTAATGACTTTGCAACCAAAGGCTTGAATCTTCTGTCAACATTTCTTTTAATATCCATTAAAAACAAGTTTCAAATACACACCAAAGAAGTTACCTAAGACAGCACGCCTCCCACTTTCCACAGCTTCTAGCTTATGTGTTTAGAAGAGCTGGTAAGAGTTTAGACATCAACCCAAGTGCAAATTAACCAACAACAAACTTAATTTCACAAACTGTTATTACTCAGTGTGATTATTCCCTCTGAAGATAGCCCTGGCAGCTTCGAAGGAACAGCTGCAGCCTTCCCTCCTTGCTTACCCTCCTCCCTCTTTTTCCTTCCTTCCTCCCTTCTTCCCTTCCTGCAACAAGACTGCAAAGGAAGGCAGGGTTCTCAGGAATAGCAAAGCCTCAGGCAGTTCTTTCCTGAGCAGTTCTCAGGCACAACTGTGCGCTCGGCTGGGAAGACACGCATGTCTACGATCGTCAGCTGCACATGGATGTGGGACACTTTCGGCAAAGCTACTGCTTTCAAGCAGTCGGGGTGACTTAAGTTCAGGCTTCCTGTATGAGCCGCTCTTCCAGGCTTCCTTCTGGAGAAAGGCTTCTTTCTTCCTGGTGACTTATCTTCATGTAAACACGCAGCCCCACAGAGAAGTTCTGTGGGCCACCTGCATTTTCTGCTACATGTTTTCCATTTCGTACCTGGCACATTATCCTTCTTTGATGCTTGGAGAGAAAGGGGGGAGAGAGAAAGGGGGAAGAGAGGAAGGGGGGAGAGAGAAAGGGGACTGGCCCATCTCTTTGTAAACACATTCTCCCATATGCAGAGGAAAGAAGTCGCCGTTCTACTAGTGGGAAAAGTGTGTGTGATGGTCAGGCTATGTTTTAGCCTAAGTTACTCCATATTGGACAAAACGGTAGAGTTTTAGGCAGTGCTTTGCTCTAGGAGACTTCTTTATTTTTTAAGACAACTTCTCCCTATGTAGACGTGGCTGGCTTGAAACTTGATATGTAGAAAATTTGCTTTGAATAATCTATGAAAATCCACCTCCTTCTGCCTCCCGAATACAGGGATTACTTCAAGTGCTAGGAGATTCCATGTTTACAACCATTGTTAACTCCATTTTGAGAAAGAAGGATGATGGAAGTCACTGCGTAGACCTAGAAACAGCATCATCTGTCAGACGCACACCCACAGTACAGACAGTGACTTATTCCTGCGAGGGGAAAGGGAGACATAATCCTAGTTTATGGGGGAACTGACACTGTAGGGCCACATGGGTGGACCGCAGAGACCGGGCTCAAAAGCAAACAGGACTGATGGAGGAAATGGTGAACCTCATAGTGTTGAACAGCTCATACTGCCAAGTCATGGCCCGTGACAAACTACCATGACACCTGCTAAGTGGGCCTCCAGACTGACAAGCAGCCTTTCCCACATGTCCTTGGAGCTTTAGCTTGGCTGTCCCCTGCAGTTGATGTGGCCCCCTTGACTGCCTGCCCATCTACCTGTTATTCCCTCTGGACCTGCTTCTGACCCATTCCTGGCTGCAGCTCATCTGGATTCCTTCTCGAAGCTGAATTCTGCATTCATTACCAGACTCTATCTCTGCAGCAGTCCCCTCTGGGCCCTACACAGGTCTGCAACAGGACAGACTTGGTCCATTCCTGAAACCTCTTCAACTCTGCTACAGCATCTTTAACTCGCACTCATTCTGTAAACCATATATACATGCGGAGAGATCTAGATATGTTTACTCTGTGAATTAATATTAACAACTAAGGTTGGAATAAAAGAACTTGCATTTGCCTCAGCCAGGCAGTCAAGGCACGAGTTTACATGAGATAAATTGCTATCTTTGAAACCATGAACCTCGTGAAGCTATTGTTATTCAATAAATTCTGACATTGTAAAAGGACATAAATTTTTATTACTGGAAAAGCATGTTCATGCAAATGCAAACCTCACGTTAATGTTTCATAAATTTAAACCTGGAATATCAACTAACATGCCTTGACCAGAGGCTGGGAGTTACATCTCTACAGCAGCTCTGTGGAACACACATCCTTTGGTTCATCCATGTGCTAACCCGCGCAAGCTTTCACCCAGATGGTAAATATCCTGTCTGAAGTCTATGTAGGCTGATCAAAAGCAAGACTGAGCACAGCTAGCTCTTATTTCTGCAGAAGATGTAAATCTGCACAAAAATTTAAGTCTGAAAGGGACTTTGGGATTAGGGATCCTGTTCTCATATCTCTACAGCATCTTCCAGCACAGCCTCTTTAAGTATCTCTACATTATGAGCAGAGTATCTTGTAGGTTGACAGTCACTGTTGAGTCAGCATGATTCATATTCTCCCTATCACCTGCCAAAGGTTAAATTTGAACCTAATTCAGAGACAGCAAGGTCTGCGTGGGAACTGGACTGAAGGTTATAATATATCGCAATTTTACACAAGATTGATATGCATTTATTTTCTAAACAATATCTAGGAAGGCATGCTGCCTACTTTAAAATAGGAATTCTACTTAAGTTCCTCCGATTTGTCCAAGTGACAGTAATGTATAAGAGGATGACTTCTCAATCTGAATTATTAAAGTGGACAGTTAGTATCTGGGATGCCTGAAAATACAGCAATATAACATATACTTGTTAATTTTCTTTTACTTCCCTAAAGTAGTACAAATTATTGAAGTGTCCATTTTGTCAGCCTAGACCTGCTATTTACCTTATCTTTATCTCAGAGAAGAACTCCACTCTTGGGATAAGCTTTTGGTACACTGTGTGAAGTGTGTCTCTGTCCTTTCTCACCTGCCTACGGCACTTTCTGAATGGTCTAATAAAGAGCTGAACAGCCAATACCTAGACAGAAGAGAATAGTCATGACTTCCAGGTAGAGACAGGAACTCTGGGAAAGAATCTGATGCATGGGAGATTTTTTTACCAAGACATAGAGGAAGTTGGACGTGTGGTACTGAAGAGAGGTAACAAGCCATGTGGCAAAAAGTAGATTAAATATAAACTGGTTAATTTGTTTTAAGAGCTAGCTGAGAGCAAGTCTACACTAAGACCAAGCTTTCATAATAAATAAAAAGTCTTCATGTCATTATTAGAGAGCAACTGATATAAAGACCCATTATGCTCCATGATTTGTTTAGATATAATTCTTCACTTGCTTTCCAACATCCCCTCATGTTTAAATCAGATTCACCATCTTCTATGTCAGGGGGAAGCATGTAGTTCACACATACACACACACACACAAACCTATAGCTGGACCAACCGGAATAATTCATCCCCTGCTATCCATAGGTGCAGATGGAAGGGAGAATCATCTCAGAGAATAGCTGTTTCTTTCAAATGTGGACCAAGGACTGGGGAGACTTCTCTATGTCTTGGCTGGTTTTAGCAAGAGCCAGTTAGTACTAGGGCTCCAACCACTATCGTGCAGGAGGAATGTCACATGACTGTACTTCTCACAAATACACTATTCTTGCCAAATATTATGTATCGTTTCAACAAAATACTTGCCATGAGCCTAGCTTTTAATACAGGTCCCAAAGAACAAGAGATAGATTATCTGGTCAGCTGAAAAAAATTATTCAAGCAAATGATTTTTGGTCTTCAGCATGTGGACTTATTTTAAATAAATTACCTGTGGCTAATTATCATCTCCTAGTTTTCATCCCTAGTCTTTAGTTTTAAATTCAAGTCCTATAAACCTAGGCTAGTAATCATGACTGGAGAGAGAAGCGGGTCCTTTTGAGGCAATTAAATAAATAGGTCTACTTTAATTTTTTATGCTAAACTGTAATATTTCATTAGGAGAATATGAGTTTCCTCCTTATAGGAATTGCTGCATCTTTAAACATTTTTTAAGGCTGGAGAGTTCTGCTAAGCAGGTATGTTCTAGAAGGCTGAATGCAAACATGTTCTGCTAGCCATTCATTTGTGACTTCAATCATTACTGTGACTGCATTTTCTGCAACATAAATGCTAAATTATACATTATGCATCTTTATAAGCACACCAGATCAATTATTAAACAGACCAGTAGAAATGATCATATTACAAACTTAAAATAAACTGAGCTACAAGGTAGAGTTCATGACTTCATTTAATATTGATAGCAGCTCAATTTAACAGTTGAAAAAGCAAACACCTTTAATAAATTTGGTGTAAATGATTATACAGCCTGACATTGAACTATTGTACAGGAGGGTATACATATAAATCTATAAGTAGAATTATGTACACTTCAATATATACCATATATTTTTCCTACTCACAATTTTCTTTTGATAAATGAAGCAGTTTCACTGTACACTGATGTGCAATGCTACATTATGTCCTGAGTAATTGAGGGATTATTAATAAACTACTGCAAATTCTCTTTCTCATTTTAGCTAATGATCCTGAAGACTCTGTACTAAAACATGAACAAAAGGATATTTAAAAGATTGCATCCAGCGTTGCACTTCTTTTATGCAGAAAAAGCTCAAAAATGGACAACAGCCATTGAGGTTTGGGAAGATGCCCTCAAATATTGAAGGTTTAAGCAATGTCTTATTTGTAGGGTTTCTACAAGTTTTAAGTCATGTTGCCTACATCCAATTTGTCAGGCATGGAAGACTCTTTTCATGATTGGCCTACAGATCCTTTTTGCGGAACAGGACATTTGGTGTAAACTTCAGTGTTTAGGTATAGTAAGTCTCAATCCAAATGAGTAAAACAATATGACATAACTCAAAACATCTTTGAAATATAGCCAGTCACATGGAAGGAGTAGAAAAAACAAGCATATTTTGGTGAAAGAAGAAACCAGATGCAAGTCATTTAAGGGTGGTCTGGTAAGCCACCACTCTGGGAGGTCCCAAGTTGGTTTGGCTCCAGGAGCCCCAAGATAAGCAAGCCACATATCCATCTTGCTGCAGGGGACTGACTTGCTGCACAACGAGAAGGAAGCACTATGGGAAAGGCCACGTTCAAGTGCAGAGGTACAGCAACAAGGGTCAGGTTCACCCTTGGCAGGCAACGCAGCCCACTCCCAAACTCAGGCACTAGATATGGTGTATGAGGTGGTCTGGGCTGGCTGCTGCGTGTTGCCCCAACAGGAGGGGACAGGCTGGGATCCTGCTGCGGAGTCGGCCTGCATTGGAGACACTTTGATGAGAAGGCACTGTGTCGGTGGTTCCTCTGTCACTCAGATCTATCCCGTTCCATAGCTGCTGTAGTCAAAGACTCCTTTCTTGAAGAACGGCGAGAACTCACAGATGGTGTGCTTGGACAGGGTCAGTCCTACTTTGTTGATGTGAAGGGGGGACGTCTCAGACTGGAGCATCACACTGAAAAACTCCCTGAGGTATTTCTGGTAAAAGACAAGAGTGAAGAATATGGTCAAGACAGTGCTAGAGTCAAGGAGAGGAGAGAAAATGCCCAATGTACAACTGATCTGCACATACCTTTATTTTATAAACAAAACAAGGAGCGAATGCTCCAAAGGCCCTTGACTACCTTGGCCCTTGTCAGTCAATGTAGAGTAGACAGGGCTGTGATGTCCAGGTCTACAGTAGAAACTTCTTTGGTTATGGGTTCTAATCCACAGAAATGTCACCTGAGGCCTACCTGAAGGCAGTGCCATGTGCAAGGCCAGTGGGGCCAGCACAGGAAATGACAACTTTATCCTACCTAAAATGTTTTCCTCTAAAATTTCATAGGGCTGGGTGTGCCCATCTGAGCAACTTTAGCATTCGTCTCTTCTTTGAAGCCTATGTATAAAACGAGATCGGCTCCAAGTCTGCAGAACATTTAAAAATTTCAACTTCTATAATCATCACCAAAAACAAAGTGTTCTTCCTAAGGTGAAAGGTGAACTGCTCTGGGCTTTTTGCTGTTCTCTCCTCCATGGCAGGTGCTCACCACTACAGCACTTGCCTTGCACGGCACGAAGAGAGAAGGAATGCCTGCCACAAGGCTCCGAGATGTGGAGCGAGAACTCAGAAGTGCATGCCTGACACGTGCACTAGAGGAGAGGAGGATGTACAAAAACAGTGCCTAGATCTCAGCTCAGACAAATCGTGTCAACAAGGAATATGAACTGTCTCTGGTCATTTAAAAATGCACATAATCCTGGAACAAATTCAGAAACTAAGCATTATTATTCTGGACTGTAACAAAACAAAACGGAAGACCTGGGCATTGTAGCTCACGGGCCACCAGGTAATGTGTGGAGACCTGTAACTGTCATGTGTGTGTGTTGAGGGATGCTCTAGAGACCTGGGATAAGGAATTGTTTGGCCCCGGCTGAAGTTTGCCCTAGAGGAAAGCTCATCTTCCTTTATGAATGAGGAGCCTTAGCTGGCCTCTATAGAGGTGACTTAGTCCAAGTAAGTGTGCTAGCTTTTGCTTAAATTAAAGCCAAGGGCTAAAGCAGCCTTTATATACCACTACTACTACCAGACTTTGTACACTTTATAGATATAAATCTGAATATGCAGAGATAGACTGCATATTCCTTTTGAATGTTTTCTGTAGTGCCAAGGATAGAATCTCCAGCCTTGTGCATGCCAGGCAATCAATCCCGCACTGAACTATACTCCCAGACCTTAAACTGCACACATGAAACTGCCGCCAAGCCAAGATAACAAATGCTTGCATCACCACAGAAGTTTCTCAAGTCACCTAAGTTAGCGCAACCTTGACACTCTCCCTGGTACCATATCTTTATCTTGAAACAGACATTTTCTACTGAGGAAGCTGCTGGTGAGGCACACCAGAGCCTGGTCATCAAGCATATTGACTCAAAAACAAGAAATTTTTACTAAAACTTGGTTTCCTGGCTCAGTATTCCTAACTTACTGGCCCCATTAAATCCTCTCCACAGAGGAGTCTGAAGCTGAAATCAGAGGAAGGAAAGAAAATGCCTAAACCAAGTGAGAAGAACAAAGATTGCAGCCCTGGCATGTTTTTCACATCAGAAGTCAAAAGTTTTCCTAGTTGGCAATACCATGAGAAGATCAAATTTGCTGGATAGACAGGAGGTGTTGTCTGAGCTGCCAAGGCTATAGCCATGTGGTGGCACATCTGGCTGTATGTGGAGTCTAATCACCTGAACCCACATAGAGGGCTTTAGCCACTGAGTCATTTCCCTAGCCCTGGTTTTTGAGCAAAATACCCAGAATTTGCAATATAGCAAAGACAGTCTCTTTAACAGACTGTCCTGTGAAAGCTTGGAATCCATATGTACAAAAACTAATCTAAATCCCTCTTACTCTTCAAATGGGTCAAATAACCTAGTTTAAGACCTGAAACTCTGAAATTATTAGAGGAAAAAGTAGGGAAAACAAGTCAAGCTCTAGGCATGGGCAGGCTTTTCTCAAGAGGAATCCAGTTGCTCAACAAATAAAGGCAACAGTTCCAATGGGAGGAATCCCATGAGATTAAAATGTTTTTGTAAAAACAGTCAAGTGAACAGACAGCCTAGAGAATGAGAGAAAATCCTTGGAAGTTATACACCTGATGTTTAATATCTAAAACATAAAAAGAATGCTGAAAACAAAGAAATCAACTCAATCAATAAAGTAACTAATGAAATGAACATACTTTCTCAAAAGAGGAACACCAAAGGTCAATTAACAGAGGAGCTCAACTTTGCTTACCATCAGAGAAATGTGAACCAAAACTACCCCAGGATTCCATCTTACCCTGGTTGAAACAGTAGCCCTTAAGAAAACAACAAACACTGGCAAGGATATGGGCCAAAGGGAACCCTTATATGCTGCTGGTGGCAATATAACTAATCCAGCCACCATGGATATCGTAAGATTTCTAAAAAACTAAAAATAAAAAAATTAAAATTAAAATTGAAACAAAAACCTGACTAGCAGCAGACCTTCTACGAGACTCAGCCATTTCACCTCTAATATTTACCTAAATGACTCCATGTCCAAATGTCACGAGACATTTCAGCATCAATGCTTACAATGGCACCAATCACAGGAGCTAAATTACTGAACCAGACTCAGTGTCCCACAACAGAGGGATGGATAAAAATAAAATGAGGACTATACACACAGTTAAATGCTTTTAGTTGTATAAGAGAAAAATAGTGACATCCTCAGAAAAAATGGACACACATGTTAAGCTAATAAAGCCACACAGAAAAAGACTTTGGTAGTTTGGACATAATTGGCTCCCATGAGCTCAAAGGGAGTTGCACTATTAGGAGGTGTGGCCTTGTTGAAGGAAGTGTGTCACTATGGAGGCACGTGGGTTCCTTCTTTCTTCATGGTCCATTGGTCACCAGGCCACAACTTCAAAGAGGGCAAAAGCAACAAACAAGGATGTGTCAGGCCTGTGTTTTGATGGAAATAGCCTTCTGGGAGACTGCTTCAGTGTTACAGCTCACGCTTATTCCAGAGTGAGAGGAAATACAAAGCTTGGGGACAGTGGCTGGGGCAACACTTATTTTGCATTACACAGCATGATCCTATCACAAGGCCTCACGTGTGGCAGTGTGGCAGAGGGTCCTAAGCAAAGCTCCTAACATATGTCTCACTACCATATGAACAGCGAGAGGAAAGAAAGCTCTTGCAGGGAACTGGGTCAACAGTCACACTAGAGATAAGTCAGATATCTTGGCCTAGAGACATTCTCCAAATAAAATCAGGTAGAGAGCATGACACCTCCACTGGGAATTGGGGTGGTAGGCTACATGTTGCACCGAGTTTGGAGAGAGTGGCCAGGCCATGGGAAACTACAACCTCTGACCAGCTGGGCCTCCCAACAGGGGTGGGCTTTATGGTCTCCTATGCTTAAGCTATGCCTAGTATGGTCACAGACAGTTTACTTCCTGTTGCCTGCGAATCAAGATGTAGAACTCTCAGGTTCTTCTCAAGCACCATGTCTGCCTGCATGCTACCATGTCCTGCCATGAGGTACGGTCTCAGGAGTACCTGGGCAGTCCCTTTTCCACGAGCCAGGCAGAGCGCATCAACAGCAGACTGTTTGCATCAAGCTCGCCTTCCAGATGAACCCTGACAGACGACAAGGCAATTGGAATCCAAGAACAGATGTTGTATCAACATTTGTCATAATTAGTTCACAAAGTATTGGTCCTTTTAAAGGGCCAATAAAGCCTGAAATTGTGCATAATGAGACACAAAGTTAAAAAGATAAATAAAAGAAAAAGCAAGTACTGGAGACACCTTCCCTGTCACAGCACGGCCTTTACAAAAGAGCCATAAATCTGCCGAAGGTGAGGACTTTTTCTTCAAATAAACTCATTACCATGGCTTCATAAAACCTCCAGACAGAAAGATCTGATCTGGCCACCTCTTCACATTGCAAAGCTTTCTTTCTGCAAAACAGTTTCCTGTGCAGTAGGAGGATGGGCAGTTTCGTTGACGCACACAGCTTCCATGGTGAGACAGCATGTGGCTAGTTAACAGTCTTCGCGGTGACCACAAGGAGCTCCTAGGCTGTACAACAAGACAATGGCCTTTACTGGATATATCTGAAGAGGGCTGATCAAATTCCACTGAAGGACAAAACTAAGGGCTGTGGGTAGGGCTAGAAGTAGACAGAATGAGCATTCCAAAAGTTCCTCAAGGTCATGGTGTCATTGTTCTCCGCAGTCCTCAGTTAGCAGTGGCCCACTGTCTAGTTTAGGAAAAGAGTTGAGATACAACACTGACGATTGCTTTTCATGAGTTAATTTAAGTTTTAATATATGCCTGGAGGACGTTACATAATATGAGTATATAACCTAATGAATTTCTCCCAAATGAACACACCTACGTGATGAGCACCTGGTTATAAATAGCAGACACTTAGGATCCGGCCGACCCGCCTTGTGTTCCTATCATCTACAGTCCTCTTCCTGAGCGGCAGTGCTTCACTGTCTGCACTTCCACTGCTAACAATGCTGTTGTCTGCTTTCAACTACAGTCGATGATCACACTCTCTGTCTGATTCCCACTGTTTAATGCACCTCTCTCAGAGTCCCACTGTTCAGTGTGTGCGGTGCATAAGCTCTGAGTGTGTACCTGTGGCATTCAGGATCCTTTACTGTTTTATTTTTCAGGTGATCAATAAAGGAAACTGATAATAATGAGTTGTTTGATCTTTCTGAGTTCTGTCTCAATAATGAAATTCACTTTCATTGTACCCTGTAGATTATGTAATTATGATTATATATACAGTACTTAACACATATTTACATTAATGATTTTTGTTGCTTGGGCTCAAAATGTTTTCTACCACATCTGCTGCTGAAGGGAGAAATAAAAAGCTCTCTGCCAAAGGTATCCTTCTTCTGTAGACCCGCAGACATGCTGGTACTCCTCAGCATGTGAGAAGTCAGCTCAGGAAGCAGGCTGTATCCCCAGGGTAGCACTCCATGAGAAGAGAACTGAAAAAGCTAAGGACATTAGGAGTTTAAGTGACTTATCAGGGTCAGCAAAGCACGAAAAGGATTTTCTAGATCCAATATCTAACTGCTGTGCCTGCCTTTTACGAACGCTTTCTCCATTGTAAAATAAAATAGAAGTAGGGATATTTAAAACGTGGTGTCCTGTTAGGATCCACAGAGGACCACAACTTCTGCTTGGGGTGGTGTCACAATGAGTCATTGCTCGTTTTATGCCTTAGCGCAGTGGCACCTAGGACAGCAATAGTACCTGTGGGGATGGGCAACATTACGGCCCTGCCGTGGAGGCAAGATGGAAAATCAGTTCTACATGATTGCAATGTAGGAAATAAGGAAGGATGCCAGAGCAAGTGGGGGTCTATGCAAGTGACCATGGAGGCTGCTAAAGTGAAGGAGTTGGGGGCGTCTGGAGAGAGCAGGGAAGAGGGGCTGCTGTGAAGGAGAGAGGCAAACGAAGCAGAGAGCGGGAAAGAAAGCCCGGCAACATAGGACAAATGCCCATGGTTTACTTGTTTACAATCTGGCCGGTAGAATTTAAGAATAAGAAATATATTAGACATATTTATCTTGGCTATGCACTTTTTGCTACTTGAACCAACATTAAGGCATAAAGAAGAGCTTTCTTATCAAAGCTTTCAGAAACTCAAATTAGATGACTAATCTTCAAGAAGTATTTCAGCACTGACACCTTGACTTCCTTCAAAGGTTTCCAATGCAGTTTACAGTCTAGGAAAGACTGTAAATTCAGGGACAGCAGGCTGGTGGGGTGACTAGGAGAGACAGACCTTTGTACGTCTGCCATGTTGTTTAAGAAATTCTCGCAAACAAAAGAAGACAATATCCTGTAAGGAACTATGAGCTTTTGTTTTTATTTGTTGTTCATTTAAGAAATTAAAAATGTTTACATCATTTACTCATTTAATTTTCATCAACTAATCAATTTCCCATGAACCCACAAACCTCCCACCTTGCTTTTGCTCAAGTTCAAGGCTTCTATTTCTCTGTTGTTTTATATTATATATGCTATATATTATAACAATATAAGATATTATAAATGTTATATATTTTCTAAATGAGTAAATAAAAATTTCTTAGTCTATATAATGTTTATATATATGTTTTTTTCATGGCTATTATTGACTTTTTAAGTCAGTCTTACTATGTACACTGTGAAGTCCAGGATAGTCTCACAGCTTCGACCATGAGTTTTTAAAGATGACAAATGATGGAAGAAGCTGGTATATGTGTGACTGTCACAGACATGAAACAATGAGGTCTCTGAATGCCTTCTTGTTTAGCAGATTGCAAAACAAGGCTTTCCTGTTCTATTTATCAAAGACTTGCAAACTTCTAAGTACTGTGAAAATTCTTAAAGGTGTTTATTAAATTCCTACAGTAACTTAATGAAACTATTAAGGGGACTATTGTCAAGTCTGCATTACCAATGGAGAAGCAGATCCCGGAAGCCTAAGTAATACCACAGAGGTCCCTGTGCACATAAGTTAGACAGCCAAGACCCAAAACCAGGACTCCGCCTAGAGGTTGATGCCACCTACTAGGATCACCCACAGAGTTCCCTTTGCTGAGACCATCTTGTCCTCAAAGAGCAAAGCCATCTACATAGGCCGTGGGGTGTTTCAGCTGCCTGAGGCTCATAAGCAAGCTGCCTTTCCTGGGTTTAATGGCACTGCAGTGGGAATTGCTGCACACTGGACACTTTATCCCTCACGCTTTTCTGCAGAGATGACACTCACAGTGACTTCAAAGACCCTGGTCATTTTCTTGATTGCCCTGCTCCCATTTCCCTTTTTAGAGCACACCCAGTTCTCCCCTCTGAAGAGACACCCATTCTTTGAAGATAGCTCATCTGGCTTATTAAGGATATAAGGCTGGAGAATTTTTCCCATGGATATTCTGGGGTTGACACATCACAGTCAAAAAGCTACTAGAGTCAGCACTTGAAATGTGTTAGAAATGTGTTCTTCGGGGACTCGGCAAGGTGTTCCCAGATTGCATAGCTACTGCCATGGAGAACTTTCAACAGCAAGTGAAACTCAAGAACCAGAGCCAGCCCCAGGCCAGCAAGGGTCTCTGTCAGTTCAATTTACTACAAACAGCCCCCAAGACTCACTAGGTGGGAGACACCCATGAAATCAAGAGAAATGTTCTATGTGGATCATGACTGAGTTCCCTATGCTTGGCTAGCTGTCCATCAAGGGGTTCAGCCATGACACTCCTCTCCTAAGAAGACTATGAACCTAGGTGGTTTTTGAGAATAAGAGTCCAGATGAGGCAGAACAGCTAGTGGCACATCCTCAGACAAGCATCAGGTTGGGAGGAGGATTCCCTAAATTTTGATCTACATCTAGACTTATTTTTGAATTTCCTCTACTACTTCAAGACTTAATTAAACATGACTAGTCTTCTGTACCAACAGGGCTAGTTTGGTCTACTGGAAGAGTTAATGAAAGGCAAAACACACTCTCTAGCGGCAATACACTGGTAAGCATGCATACAACCTATGGAATTTTCATTTGTGCCCAGGATGCAGTATATTGACTAGGGTTTGCAAGCCATGGCTCTGAAATAATGTGTGGCTACATGCACAGACCTTGATGAAGGTCAGTACATTGACATGATTCATGTGGACCTACATTAATGCCACTCCAGCTAACCATGGGCTTTACCTGTTGGAAGAATTGAGAAAGTCTAGCTGCAGGCAGTCTTTGCTGGGTTTCCCACCAGAATCCAGACCTTCAAATGACATGTGAGGGTGACCTTAGATAGAGTTCAGGGCCTCAGCTGTCTACCTGAGCAAAACCTTCCAGGACCAATAGGGCATCTCCATGTGCAGCCCCTTCTAATTTTAGAGCTGGTGTGTTCCAGGCCTGGGATCTTGAAGGAAGGGAAGGTTGAGGAATAGGAGAGGAGGAATAAAGTCTAAAATCAGCAAACAATGTGAGGGAGTTAGGTTGTCACACACAGTAGGGCTGTGTGGAGACCCAGAATCTAGATTCAGGTCAACAGAGCCTTATAAACAGCATCCCCAGTTTCTGAGCATTAGGGCCTCTAAGGCATCCTTTACTTACAGATGAGGACACTGGCATCAAGAAGCCCTGACTTAGCCAAGGTCAGGAGCCACAAAGGATCGATCTTCCAGTCTGGGAGAAAATCAGAATATTCTCATATGACCCTCAAGGGTCATGTCCTGAAGTCAGAGATGAAATGTGACCTATCTTCAGGACTTGAAATACCATATTAAAGTAGGCTTCTGGAATACTCTCTGACTTTCAATCTGTGTGTGTGTGTGTGCAGGTGGGGATATTTAGGGCTTTCAAAAGTGTTCAGAGGTCTCAGCCCTCTTCTCTGTTGGCTCCGTCCCCTCTATTTTAATTAGCAGTGGGTGAGGTCATGACAATTTTCTGCTATTAAGAAGGTTCTGTTTTAATAAGACAACTGTATCTGGGGCCTGTTCCTTATTTCATGTGTAATCCATCACTGCGCTGTGTCATTCTAATGATTTTCTCCACTATCTCATTGTTGTGGAACTTTCTTCCTTTTACAAAATTCTAACATAAATCTGTAATTTAAAGTTATTGAAATCATTAAAATTGAAATGAAATGTTCTTTAGAAATGTAATAGAGCTCTATCTGCCTTTCTACTGTGACATTTAGCAGGCAAGAGAGTTGAAGGGCATTCCTCATCCCCAGAAGCCGTTAGGTGGGACCATAAGACAAGCATTCGCCTAATAAGACCTACAGGATCCATTTACCTGGCAGAGAAAGTTGGAGAATTTGTCATTGACTGATGAGTTCTGAAGACATTCCAGGTCCAGATGGAGACACCCTGGGATATCTCCAGATCTGAGAAAGGTCTGGTTCTTACTGTGTTATAAATCAATCCTGTAGGCTTTAAGAGATCCACCCGCCCAAGCCTTCCCACTTTCCAACTCCCACAAATATTAGTCTGACCACTTCTCACTGGCATTTTAGAAACTCTACAACTTAGCTGCACTGGATCATCAGATATGATGCTAACTTGACCCAAATGACCTGCACATTTTGATGAGGTGAAGAATATTTGGTAAGGCGACACATGCATGTATCCAACAGTTACTGCACAGCCATCCTCCATGAAATACGGTGCCAAGCCTTAGAACCAAGTGTTATGCAGGACAGACACACAGCCTCCTGCTCAGTGCTCGGAATCACACCTCTTTTGCTGATGCTTTGTCCTATCATCCAAACCCACTTACCCTTTTCATTTCTTTCTTGATTAGTGTACATAGTAATGGTTTTCTTTCTGGGATTATCATTCATTTGGTTTCTGCTGATCCTTGCTCTAGAGTCCCTTCACCAAACTTGGTACCCTCCTGCCAGTCACCTTCCTCCCCAACTACCTCTTCTTCCTTTTTCTTTCTTTTTACATGTATTCTATTATCCTATTTTTCTGAATTCCTTCACTTATTTTTAGCCCATCCCAAATCTCCTTTAAGACTTTCTTTTTCAATTTATGGCCCTCTTTATAACCTTTGCCAATATACCCACATTTAGCTTAAAATCTAAGATGCACATATAAGAGAAAATGTGTAGCACTTGTCTTTCTAAATTGGGACTACTTTAATAATAACATAAAAATAATTTACAGTTCTATGTGTTCTCATGAATGTCATGTCATTTCTCTTTCTCTCATATATATAATTTTTTAGGGTAAGTTTAAATTTGCTTTTTTTGATGCAAATAAGTTTTTTTTAATTAATTTATTTATTTATTAAAGATTTCTGTCTCTTCCCCCCAGCCGCCTCCCCTTTCCCTCCCCCTCCCCCAATTAAGTCCCCCTCCCTAGTCAGACCAAAGAGCAATCAGGGTTCCCTGCCCTGTGGGAAGTCCAAGGACAACCCACCTCCATCCAGGTCTAGTAAGGTGAGCATCCAAACTGCCTAGGCTCCCACAAAACCAATAGGTGCAGTAGGATCAAAAACCTATTGCCACTGTTCTTTTGAAGAATGGATGAAGAAAGTATGGAATATATACATATTAAATTTGCTTTTTGTTAGCTGCTTTGGCCTGACTTTGTTCAGGACTGAGCCTTTCCCTCTGTCTGGGTTGGGCTAGCTAGGAACTCAGCAGTGGATAGGAGTCAGTGTTTGCCCTGAGTCACTTGCAGTCCAATCAGGGATGCATAATCAAACTGATGCTTTTGGAGCACCCACCTAGACCCTGGAGGTGGTGAATGAATATTAAGCCTGACAGGTAGGAAAGGAACAGCGGGAGGGTGTGGAGGAAGAGACAGGAAGGAACTAGTTCTCAGCAGGGTGAGAGCTCCAGCGAGGCCTAGAAAAAGGAGACAGAGCTCAGGGCACAGTCAGCAGCCCATTTGCCTCCCACACATCTCCATCTAGGCGAGGCTTTGCAGGCCAATGGGTAGCATTAATGTTATGACGTACGTCCTTATAGTACAAAAGATAGCCCTCTCGCTCCACACTGCCACTTTTTTGGATAGATCACACAGAAGTGGTGGGCATACTCTGTACCCTGCACAGGGCAGGCAATGATAAACCAATCTGCCTCCATCTTAGGCTTGAAGCCATCTTATAGTGAAGATAAACTAGATTCACTCCCATTCATGATTATGTTCCTCAAAGGTTGGGCTATACCCCACCTGTAACCTTAACTACAAATACTTCTCTACTGCCTGTTCTAGGAAATGGCAACCATGCCCTTGTTTCAAAAGCTTATTTTGACCACCCGTCATTACAACCATGTATTGTGGAATGCATTTTCCACAATAAGTTTCCAAATTTTGAGAAGAGGTAAAGTTAGCTCGACAGAAAGTTGACTGAGAAATGGAATACGCTATAGTTTGCTATACTATTGACCCCAGTAAGCCATGCTTTTGTAGCTTTTTGCCTCCCTTTGAATTTAGATCAAGCCTGTGACTTGGATTTATACACTGGAGGGAATGCTTGCAGGCAGCTGCTTACATATTTCAGGGCTTTGTCTGAGCTCAATTCCTAAGAAGGCAGGATGCAAAGGCAGACACATGAGTGGCCTGACCTCTTCTGGTCTGGGACAGATGAAACAGCCAGGTTTGCCCTATGCAGATTCCACATAATCCACAGGATTGGAGAAGTAAGGAAAGAGGGAATGAATGAAATCTGTTAAGGTAGACTGAAGGCTTCTTTGGTTTCCATCTATAATTTATGATTAGATATAAATTATTGTCCTATTCCACTTCATGCCAGTGACTTCCAATCCTTTCAGCAGTCCTAGTGAGTAACTATCCTTGCAAGTAGCAGCTTCTTCTACCAGCTACCTTCACTACCCTAGGTTGGGAGGTAAATGCTTGAAATAAGTTTGAAACCTGGCATTCATTTCTTGATGTTACACTGAAGTCTGAGAGCTCCCAGTTAAAATTCATCAGGGTGAAAATGTTAGTCTGTGATTACAGCATCAGAACTATTCATAAAGGCTATTCAGGGAATCTGCTTTATGAGTTTAATGACATAAGCATATTGTATTGAATTATTATGGTACTGCATCAATTGGATTCATAAATTTAATATACTCAGTCTGGTTCACACATTCTAATAAAATCTAGCAAGCTTTAAAAATTTTATAAGGGATGTGTGTTTAAAGTCCATGCGATATTCAGTTTTTAGAGGTTGACACAGTCCTGCTCGGGGTATTAAACAGTTCCAGTGATCATGATGACCCTACCTGAGAGGAGCCAGCTCTGGTGAAACCTCCAGAGTGAACAAGCTCTACAGGGGGAATCTGAACTCAGGACCCACCTGGACAGAGAAGCTGCTGAGCCTTTTCTTGGAGCGCAAGTCAAAACCATCTGTACTTTCTGCTCATGGAGAGGAAGAGGAAGGCATATCACCTAATGCCAGTCAGAGAGAAGAAAGCTTGGCACCTTATAGGACACACTGTCACGTTCTGATGGGCTCCATCATCTACTTCACACAGTGGCTACAGGGCAAAGAACAGGGGGATCAAGGTTTTGGGAGGAGGGCGGCTGTGAGAGACTCCCAGAACACCCTGGGGGTCTTTCCCTTTGAATTTAGGTGAGGTCAAGTGGCTCAAAACAGACACATCCAAGCAGCTTCAGCAGCATCAGGGAAAAAGCAGAAAGCCATGGAGGCACATGCTGGTGTGTACAGACTCTCTTCCAACCCTGTGGGCGTGTCCTCAGGTACCCAGGCCTTTACAACCACCACATAGGAACAGGGGAACTTTCTCGGTCTGTGGATAGGGTAGCACTGGAGGAGGCCTCACTGCTCTGTACCCAGTTTGCTCATCTGATTATAGCACCTTCTTAGGAAAAGAAGAGGCTACGAGCTCCTGTATGGAAACTGTTTGGGGCAGACTCCAATTCACAGCATTTCCATAGGAAACAGTCGATATCATCTATACTACACTGTCCTCAGGGAGCTGGTAGACAAATTTGCTAATTTTCTCCTCTATTAGTGTTTGAGACAGATGATCTTAAAACATGGGGGGAAAGTAAGTGCTTTTTCTTACAAAGCAAAGCAGAGACAGCATACATGGGAACACATTTGCCATACTGCCTCTCATCAGGCACTGACAGATCTTCATTCAACAACTGCTCTCAAGCCAGAAAGAGGAAACGTTTCAAAGTGGGGAGTGACGATTAAATATGAACTGAAAACTGACCCACACCACGTGAAAGCTTATTTCAGGCACATTTCAAATCCTGGTATCCTGACAAATGTGTTTGGAGGAAAGGCAACTGTTATTATTTTTTGTTTCCATGCTTAGGGCTCTTTCCAGCACTATAGAAACTCACAGAGATTCTTGACGATTTGAGAGAAGATGGCTGCTCCAAATTAGCATGGGGACTGGCAGAATTTTCAGTGACCTTGCTGCATGGAACCTCTTGGCTAGGATGCACTTATGCACCAATTCAAAAATCAGTGACTAGACAACTAGAGGATCAAGAAGCCACCATACATGACTTGTTAGAAGCCCAAAGCCTCCCTTATGGTGGGACTCAGGATAGAGGCAGCTCTTAAAGAGGAACACTGACAACTTTATCTTGCCCTCTCCTCCCACTGTGGTTGGGTGAATAAAATATGCCTTTCCTCTAACATCAGTCTATGATAGTTTGTATGTGGACCTCCCTTTGGCTAAAATCCAGCTGCCGTGGCCATCTGAACAACACCAAGTTCCTGAACTCAGGGCAAGAGGGTAAGCTTCTCAGACTCAGGGAGGGAAGACCCACTGCCCCTTGCTTTGTTTCCTGAACAAGGGGCTCCTAACAATTCCTGTGGGACTATTTGCCTTGCAGATTACCTTCCTTGCTTTATCTCTCAGCATCCACCATAGCCCTCTGTTCCTGGGGGAAGCCATAACTAAACCCCAGGTGCAAGGGGCCCCCATGGCCTTCAGAGGTAGGCCCATGACCCAACCCAACTGAGAGGATTAACCAGGGATTTGGATTATCTGCACCAATGGTCCTCTGCATGGGTACAATGACTGAGGCATGACTGTAAGGCTAGACAGAGGCGGAGAGAAGGCCAGATCAAATAGTCTCAAACACAACATCTCTAATTGAAAAGGATGGAATTAGGTATATATTTCATACAGAAATATATTGATAAAAATTGTTTTATACAGTTATTTATTGATACATATATGTGCCATATGCATGTATGCTCACAAAAGACACTGAAGACCTAGTGACTGATATTTTGGCTAGCTGACAGCCCTAATAAGATGACAAACACTGAGACACACAGGCTTTCTTCCCCAAGGTCCTTATCAAGTTTGCAGGGGTTTCTTTTTCCTGACCAATTTTTTTTTGTGACATTTCTTTTTTGATCAAAAGAAGTTTACTGAATCTGAACTTGTGTTCCAAAGCCAATCTTCAAGAACTCACCTGCCTAGCTACCAAGTAAAGCCTGAGACATCAGCACATGAGCAAGGAAGATACTGTGCCTTAGGGAACTGACAAATACCCTTCCGGAAGCACACATGGCTGGCTATGTTGAACTGCCACATGAGCTCCAGTCATCCCAGCCTTCAGCCTGCAGTTTTCTGCTGGAATGTGGGAGAAAGTGTAAGGCAGGAGAGAGAGGAGACTGGAAAGGAGTGGATGATACTCCTAACCACAGCAGTACACCAGCCGGAGGATCCTAGAAGGAGCCACCCTGGGACCTTTCACCAGAGACTGAGCACACTGGGGCTAAGTTGAGACCCACTTAAAAAAAGATTTGTTTTATTTTTATTTGTGTGTCTGTGTTCTCTCTGTGTCTGAACACATTTATGTGGGTGCCATCAGAGGCCAGAAGAGGTGTCAAATCCTCTGGCACTAGTAGTACAAGTGGCTGCGAGAAAATCAGTGTGGATGCTGGGAACTGAACTCTGGTGCACCTTCTTAACAACTGCTGAGCCATCCCTCCAGCTCTAGGCTTACTTTGTAATTTTAATTTTTGCCCCAAGGAAACTTCCATTCAAGCAAGAAATGTCAGTGTGCAGTATGTAAGCTGTTACTTGAAATGCCCAGATTCTTCCACAGGAGCTGCACATCATCAATACAGTATGGTGGAGTGTAAGACAAACGCTATTATAGTAATGGATGAGGAAAGGGGAACAGATAGCATGAAGCACAGACCCTCGACTCTGCAGCTATTTCCGAAAGAAGCAGCCACCTTCCTGTTCACAGTGTTTAGTCATGAGTTTTGCAGCACAAGCCCTGTAGCCCACAGGGGTTGCTTTCTAGCTGCCTAGAAAGGCCATTGAGAAAATGAAGGTGTTTTCAATTTCTACCCTGTTCAACATTGATTAGGAAGTGCTTTCTTGATTCCAACATCAGTTTCTTAATTTTATAAATAATATGAAACAGGTGATCACAATTAAAAAAGAGATTAGGTAAAGTCTTAATTAAAAAAAGTTTGAGTTACTTAGAATAAAAATTAAATATGTAAATGTAAACGCATTACAGAGAATTGCTGGGAACAGAAATAAATCTATTTGGAAATGGATGGGAGATTTGCACAGATCAAAAGTAGGTAAAGTTTTGTAGAATTGGAACAAACTGATGTATTTATCCATTGTTTCTCCCAATATTATTTCAAAGGGTTGAGGGAAATGCTCTGATTTATTAACATCATGAAGCCCAAGTGACACACACAGCCACAAAGAATCCTCAGGGGAGATGAGCCAGCTGAATTCTAAAGAGGCATTGTAGAAACGCTGCGAAGGACAGGGTGGGGTTTAGCAGTAGAAGCCAGGGCACACACCTTTTTTCAAAGGATGGCAGCAGTTATTGGGGAAACAAATCTAAATAAATAGAGTTAAAGGAATGGTGGCATCTGCAAGAAAGCCTAATGCAAATTGGACAGAGCTCCATAAAAGAGAAAGGATGGCACTCGAAAGTTGATATAAATAGTAAGCAGAGGGCTTGGTGGCAAAGGCACAGAGGCTGCAGCTCTTTAAATATATGAATGCATGAAAATCCCAAATGTGCTTTCTGAGCCATTGCAACAAAAGAGATGTATGAGGAGAAACTGTGCTGACATCAGTGGAAATAAACAAAACCCACTATTTCAGGAGGCGTGAAGTTAGGCCTCGGGGTTTATAGCAGTGCTAGCAAAAGTAAAGGTAGCAGCAAGTGGCATGCTAAGTCATCCAATGGAAGAAAGAGGAATACTCTTCATGTGATTTCTTGACGATCGACAGAGAAGGACCAGTTGGGGTAGGGGTGGAGGTAATAGGCAGAGACAGAGTGACAGAGAGACAGAGGGGGTAAACGGAGTGGATGGAGAAGTGAAGACTAGACCAGGAGGCTCGGCATTGACGAAACAGAATATTACAGAAAGGAACCACAGAGACAGTTATAACAGGGGACCAGCAGGAAAAAGTCTCAGAAGTAAAGGCAACGAGAGTGATGGGCAAAGCCCAGGGTCCAGTGGAATGGATAGACTGCTGACCAAAACAAAATCCTCACCACTTAGGACACAGAGCCCTACAAGGCTATCCCCTAAGCTTCTAGAAAAAGGGGAGCAGAATCTGCCATACATAAAGATCAACTCTCCAAATGGTCTGAACTTGTTAGTAGCAGAAATGAAGGTAGAAAATGAAGGAGTCATCCCTTGGACATTTGCAAAACAACTTCCTAATGACCATTCCAAATCCAGGGAGTGTCTCAGTAGATGGAGACACATGCAAACACGTGGCTAGCAATTTGCCTTTTGCACATTCTTTCTGTTTGTTTGGTTTGATTTGATTTTTTGAGACTGTCCTGAACTTGCTCTGTAGACAATGTTGGCCTCAAACTCACTTTCTGAAGAAGCTATGGAGGGTTTGTTCCATCATAAAGACAGACATGGAGTACAGGAAGCAGGAAAACCAATCAAGAACGAACAGGAGATGGAGAGGGGAGATTGGCAGACAGACCTCTCCTGGGAAGCTACACTCACAGGATACACTAAGGGTGTGAGATTCACATACCTGACATTTGAAGTCGGTTGGTGAAGATTACACATTTACTAAGCAAACTGCTGAGTGAAGTTCCTTGTGGGCCTGACATGTCACACAGGGAAAAAGGAAGAGGACAGTGGATGTAGAGCACACGGTTTCATTTGCCATTTCTTTTCTGGTGCTACTACTTTGTCTACAGCATCAGAATTTTTTTTAATGTTTTGTTTGCTGTGTTGTTGTGTGCACGTGTATGATTACAGGCACATGTACACTACAGCATACACGTGGATGCCAGAGGGCAGCTGTTCAGTTCTGCCCTCTACTTTGCACCTAGTGTTAGGAACTCAGGTTATCAGGCTTGGCTGCTGGTGCCTTAACCAGCTGAGCCATCTTGCTGGACCAGTGCTGTGTTCTCTGATGCAGACTTTCTGATTCACAGCAAATTTACTCACTTTTCAAAAAAATAAGCAAGCACTTTAAAGAACTGAAGTCCTTGCTAGCCTGTGGGCTGGCTCAGTGGATACAGGTGCTCAACATCAAGCCTGTCAGCTGGAGTTTGAGTGCCTGAATCCATTAGCTGTCTTCTGACCACCACATGTGCACTGTGGCACATGCATGCGAACATACACACACACATGCACAGTAATAAAAATGCCAAGCTTCGCTGAAACTCCAGGAAATAATAACTTGGATAGAGGTGGCTCATATGCCAAGAGTAAGCACCTCATCAAAATGGTTTGAAAAGCACTGAGAGGATAAAGGGAAGTCCCTGAACTCCACATTGCCACTGTTACAGTCAGTACCAGCCAGGCCAGCCATGGCACCTCCAGCCATATAGTCATAATGGTGGCCAGTGCCAAGGACTTTGGGATCTGGGTTCTTTGTTTCTAGGGACTTATTTTATTACATTCTGTGTGTTTCATCAGTCACTAGCCCTAGCAGCTGGGCACAGGGGCATTTCCAGCCTGGCAAGCCTGGATTTGGGCAAGGCATGAGTGGGTTTCTATTATACCCTTAGCTCATAAAATACAAGCCCCTGAGGCTAAGAAGAATGCTATATCTCACTGCCCAAGGGCCACTCAGATACTTGCTTTTGAATTTACATAGGGACAGAAAGTTGTGAGTTTGATCTTAAATTGTAAAGACCACAGGCAAAGATAGAACAGAATCCAAGAGAAGGAAAAAACTGATAAATAACTGGAGTTGGGCTTTTGAGACCTAGGCCCAGGCAGTACTGGCCCCCAAGAATAACATACATTTTGCAGGTGTTAAAAACAACAACATCAGAACTAAGAGCTGGTGTAGGAGGTTATTCTGTTTGTGTGTTGCTTTTAGTGGCTGAATAAAGAAAACTGCCTTGGCCTTTGGATAGGGTAGTACTTACATAAGCAGGAAGACAGAACTGCATGCTGGGAGGAGGAAGGCAGACAGGGAGAGCCAGAGTTACCAGAGTCAGACTGCTGAATCTTTCCCGGTAAGCCACGACCTCGTGGCGTTACACAGATTGGTAGAAATGGGTTGAATCAAGATGTAAGAGTTAGCCAATAAGAGGCTAGAAGTAATGGGCCAGGCAGTAATTTAATTAATACAATTTCCGTGTGGTTATTTCAGGGGAGTTAAGCTAGCCGGGCTGCAGGATGCGGCCCGCTCACTCCTCCTTACAACAAAGAGCTGATATCCTCATGGCTAGTTCAGTGGTTTACACTGGGAGATGAAGGGTGGAGAACAATTTCTCACACTCAAGCAGGGTGTCCAATCCCTCCACTTGTCACCCTCACCCGGGACAGAATGCCACTTGGCACAGGAGAGAGAGAGGATGGCTGAGCACCACCATATCAGGCTTCTCTGTGAGGGCTCTCCTTGGAAGTGTTTGTTTTAAGTTTGCTTTACTCTGACTACTCATGAAAACCAAAGTGGGATTTTTCCCTCTATTGAACAACAGTGAAGGTCAAAGAGTTTCAACTCAAACTGATGGTGTTTTTATTACAGAAAGAGATTTCTTGACATGGGTTTGCCCCAAGATCGTGGCAAGTACACCCCTTTGTCTCCCTGAACCAGTATCTGATTGCCTCTAAGCCCTGTTCAGAGTCCTCTCACATGCCAACAGCACTTAACCCTATTCAATATTCTTTGCTGCAGATAGTGGTGCTAATGGCCTAATAACAGAAAATAGCCCTGCTAACACCAGTGAGCAGATAACCAGAAGAAAAAACACACATCCCTGATGAGGGGGAAATGGCTCCTTGTAGGAGGTATCTCTTTAATCTGGCTATGTTTTATAATAGTTCTATCATTAGACATTGTGTAAGATCAGCAAAAAATAGATGAAAAGAATGTTAAATTAAGCGTAGAGTCTAAAGAGCTTTCTGATAGCTAAATGTCTGAGGAAACAGAAAATCTGAGCTTCTTTTCCCTTCTTGAAATGTGTTCTGAAATTGAAAGGACTCAGACTATATAATATATAAATGGAGCAGCTGTTTTTCTGTTTGAACATCAGTGTTTGAGATGAAAATAAACTGAAGTAGAAGGAGACACTATTGGCAGAAAAAACTAGGCGTGTAGTGTAGGGATCATAGTTCAGAACGGAACTTAGGGCAGTGTGATGTATCAAAACTAAAAGCCATTACTAGGATGTATGTTCAGCAGAAAAGGTGTTTGGAAAATAATTCTTCATTCAGTTTACTGCTCCAATTAGAAAGGCCTATACCGCTAGGCGGTGGTGGCGCACACCTTTAATTCCAACAATCGGGAGGCAGAGGCAGGCGGATCTCTGTGAGCTTAAGGCCAGCCTGGTTTACAAGAGCTAGTTCCAGGAGAGCTAAGGCTGTTACTCAGAGAAATCCTGTCTTGACACCCCCCTTCCCCACCAAAAGACCTATACCTATAGTTCCTGGGCATCCTGTATAGCGAGAGAAAATTTTAAGATCCCCTGGATCTGGCCTGCTGTTCACAGGCAAGCCTTAATGATCTCATGCAGAATGTAGGCAAGTTCAGAGAATTCTAATATCAGATAAGGCTACCTGTGACTATATAAGGACAAGAAAAACAGTAAACAAAATGTAGAGAACACTCTGTAATCACGTCTGAACACAGACAAAATAAATGTTCCCTTACCAAGACAATGCGACTGCTACCTTTTAAATTCAATCAAACTTGAAATCACACTGCTTTGGATTTCTAGGTAAGAATTATAAGTATACCTAATCACAGACCAGACTTTAATAACTAGTCCAGAGCAAATGCTCATGCATATTCTCTTAAATAATACAAATCCTAAGGCGATTTCATACCACTTTTTTTTCTGAGGTACCCTCATGGTTCCTCATGGTATATATATTACCTTACTGATTTGAGTCAATAAGTCTTGAAACCTTGTTTAAAAAGTGGATATATTCCTGGGGGGTCTGACTGGAAACCACTGAGTCTTGGATATTTTCTCTACATGAACAGGCTCAGGGTACTCATCAGGTCATCAGGTGACTCCACAGTGGGCAGGCTGTAGTCAATGGCATGGGAGATGTGCAAAGAGAACCAACAAACTATAAAAGAAGGCATGTGGCTGTGAGCAATGGTGCTGTTTCTACAATGATTCTGCCCCAGTGGTCATTCTTACAATGGTTCCACCATGACCTAAAACTTCAGACAGTCACTTCTCAGACTGTAAATTAGTAGACTAAAGAAGGGCTTTATCATACCAAGATAGTTCTAGTGCCTCTAAGTTATCATCATAAGCAAGAATAGTCATATAATTTCAATGCCCACCATTGCCACTATCATCACTGTTGTTTCATCTCATCATCATCATTGTCACCACCACCCTCATCATCATCATCATCTCCACACTGTCTCACCATCACCACCATCACTACCACCATCACTGTCATCACCACCATCATCACCATCACTACCACCATCATCGTCATCATTGTAATCACCATCACCACCACCATCACCATCGTTATAATTTCCACACTGTCTCACCATCACCACCCTCATCATCATTGTCATCATGACCACCAGCATCATCGCCACCACCATCAACCTCATCATTGTCATTACTGTCATCACCATCACCACCACCACCCTCATCATCATTATTCCCACCACTAAAGTGCACCACCAAAATATTCACAACTATTACACTAACAAGCACGTTTGGGTGTTCTGCACATGCTCTCCTTTTCTCTGCAGTGTAATTGCAAGAAGATCATACTGACATCACTTTGCAAACAAGGGAACCGAAGTAGTGATTAGCCACCACAAGGAACAGATGCAGGACTGAGGAGGACTGGATGCTGCACTTCAGGCCCATGCTCTTAGCTGCTCCTGGCCTACCTTGTTAGTGCGTTAACTAAGAGGATGCAAATGTCTGCCCCTATATTTCAAAGAAAGTGTTCTGCAAATTTCTCACTTTCTTACTTCTAAAGGTGTTTCTATTACTCTTGAAGGTCTTATAGTTTTAGAGAATTTCGAGTATTTTCTTTTATCACAGTTACTCCCTGAAGTGATAGACTATTAGGATGATTAGCAGAAATGTTTTCAAGTAGGAAATAATGCTCTCTGAAATTAGTAACCTAAAATGTACCTCTCATCAATTAACAAAAATAAAACAAAAAAATCCGATTAATTAATTTAGAAGATAATTTGGAAAGGTTTTCAGGAAATTCAGCAGAGGTGAGAACATGTGAAGGATCAGGGAAGATAGAGAATTTAATCAGCTGTGACTGTGCTGTCTACATGGATTTCAAGAGTCTACTGTGAGGAAAGCGGGGACAGGAACATGAAGGTGGTAAGTGGTGATAGGAGGGCTTCTCTGGTAGGAACAGAGAGGTGGTAAGGGGTGATAGGAGGGGGTTCAGTGGTAGGAACAGAGAGGTGGTAAGGGAGTGGTAGGAGGGGGTTCAGTGGTAGGAACAGAGAGGTGGTAAGGGAGTGGTAGGAAGGGGTTCAGTGGTAGGAACAGAGAGGTGGTAAGGGAGTGGTAGGAGGGGGTTCAGTGGTAGGAACAGAGAGGTGGTAAGGGGTGATAGGAGGGGGTTCAGTGGTAGGAACAGAGAGGTGGTAAGGGAGTGGTAGGAAGGGGTTCCTATGGGGATAGGACAGGGAGATGATAAGGGGAGTGGGGGAAGGAGCAGCTAAAATAAAGTGTGAGTGAAAATGCAAAACAATTAAAAATAAGTCTACATAGGAATAATGTGCTATTACACACTTTTAAAAATTAATAAAACTGTAAGCAATTAAGATTTGGAAACCTTATTTGCCACAGAGCAAGTCAGCAATCTCAATACATACCTTCCCTTCAACAAAAATGTATGTGAGATCATAACCAAAGGCCAACTTATTGCCATAGTCATTGACTTAGTTTCTTTCCTATTGCTGAGATAAAAACCCCTGACAAAAGAAACCCAGGGAAGAACAGGTTTATTATGGCTCACATTCCATGGCAAAGAAGTCAAGATGGCAGGGTTTGAAGCAGGTGGTCACATCACATTACCAATAAGGAAGCAGAGAAGATCGGATGCATGCTGCTGGTTTCCTCCATTTAGACAATGCAGGATGCCAACTGGCGAAGGGTGTGACCCACAGTGGGCAGGTCTTTCTACCTCAAATAATGTAATTAAAGGCATGCTTAAAGGGTCTCTCAGGAGGTTCTAGATTTGTCATGCAGAGAATACTAACAATCCTAGTCATACAGCAGGAATGATAATGAACTTCTTCAGCTTTACAACACTATGGCACAGAGGAGTGTCATCCTAATTTTTTTTTTTTTTTTTTGGTTTTTCGAGACAGCGTTTCTCTGTGGCTTTGGAGCCTGTCCTGGAACTAGCTCTGTAGACCAGGCTGGTCTCGAACTCACAGAGATCCACCTGCCTCTGCCTCCAGAGCGCTGGGATTAAAGGCATGTGCCACCATCGCCCGGCTCCTAATTTTGATGAATGGAATGACATTTCAGAGAAAAAAAAATGGGCAGTAGTGCTTGGTTAACTTTGTAATAAGCCTGAACTTATAGGAAAAACAAAGAGTGGAGAGATCAAGGAAAGGGCTTGCTCTGGAAGCCATGTTAATTAAGAGTAAGCTGAGGTGTAGCTACTTCCTCACTAGCTGTGGGAACTTCACCATCCCAGGACACAGTTCCTCGCCTGTGATTAAGGAAAGAACTCCCTCCCTAAGCTCCCCGTGAGAATTAAGTGTCTTAAAACAATTGTTTTCCACATGTGTTTAGCACTCAGTAGATACCACGTGTGAGAAAGCAGGCATCTGTGGAGGTCAGCAGTCAATTGCCTATCAGTCCTCAGTGCAACAATGACAGTTTGTTGTGGTTCAGCCTGCTAGACACATGGCTAGCTCCAAAACCATGATCCATTCTACATCCTCCCTCCAGACATTCCTCTGCCTGCCTTCCTTCCTTCCTTCCTTCCTTCCTTCCTTCCTTCCTTCCTTCCTTCCTTCCTTCCTTCCTTCCTTCCTTCCTTCCTCCCTTCCATCTCCCTCCCTCCCTCCCTCTCTCATTCCTTCCTGGCTTCATCAGTTGGAAACAGGGAACTCTTTCCTCTTTACCTACACTGCCTTATCTGTCCCCTTAGCTCCCTGCTGTTTGCAGGGTTGGAGAAGAAATGTCCAGAGCCTGGGCAGCACGCCACACATCTGCACACCTGCAGCACAGTGAGCAGAAGTCTACCTTTACATGCACCAAGCTGGTTCCACCTGAGTCAGGAAAGAAGCAATAGGATGATTCACCCAAGGCAGAAATACTTTAAGATTCTGTTTCTTCCTCCATGGAAGCCAGGAAGCATGTGATTGTGATATGGGACTCATCTGCAGAACAGAGTATGCGAAACGGGATCTAATTATGAACAAGCAATGGTCACGAAGCTGTTTGGGTGGAGTCCTTACAAATTTATCAGTGAGGGAGCTGAAGGGAGGTTATATTCCTTCCACTCATCTCATTCCTCCCCTGTGTTTTATGACACAGAATGTCATATGCTACGAGCCTGGGCTCCTACCAGTACCACACTGAAGCACACGACTAACCTTCTTTCCAAGGCAAGGCATTCACTCCAGAAACATCTCTTCCCATCGCACAACTTTTCACCCAGCAATTAGGAAATAATCATTTTAACAGATTAATTTTTATAACTTGGAAAAGTGCTAAACACAAAAAACTCATCAACAATCAGTGTTTTATACAGCCCTATCATGGCGATTGTTTTTATAAAATTGCAATTCTGTATTTTAACAATTTTCATTCCTTTTAAGCAAACATCAGAGGTATTAGCTAGCACACATCTCACTGGAATTCATTTTTCTTTATGTGTTTATGTATTTATGACATCTCCAGATAATTTTTGAAAGAGAAACTTAAGCATATGTTCTTAGAGGGAAGAAATCTGTCATTAATCTTTGTGTGCTACATAGCATTTAGCAATGGCTCCAGCATGGGAGAGAAATTAAATGAATGTTTGTTGAGTTAAATCGTAAGCAGTTAACAGATAGTAACTGTTAGTTTTCACATAAAAATATACTAACTCACATAGTGGCTTCTCATGCTAGAAGATTAAAAAAAAAGTCTTAATAGCCACAGGAAATTAATGGAAGAATCCCAGATTAATTTTCCATTAAACTGAAGGTGAATTATACTTGCTTCTTGAGAAGATAACTCTATAAGATTTAACACTTAGTGTTAGGTGAAACACATTTATCTTCAAGCACAAGTGCCTATTTCCGCAAGGTAAGAAACACATCCTGTAAAAGCACCAGAACTGAGCAGTCACAGGCAACCACAGGGATAATTGCACACATATAGTGTTGTGGTTGGGGTGAGTGTCCCAAAGGCTTATGTGTTAAAGATTTGGTCTATAGTTTGATGTTCCTGATAGGTAGAGGAATCTGTGAGAAGTACAGCCTAGTGGGAGGAAGTTGGGTCACTGAAGACATAATATTGTACAGGATGTTGGAATCTTGACCACTTCCTGTCCTGTCTCTTTCTCTGCTTCCTGGCCACTGTGAGTCAAGCAGCTTCCTCTCCCTTGTGTTCCCATCATGATGCTCTGCCATGCCTAAAGGTGAGATGATCTTTCGGGGTTCCTGATTCATGAAGGAGTCTGCAAGACATTCTGCAGGACACAACAGATAGTGACTGAACTGACTTTGAAATTTCCTGCTTCATGGAAATGTCTCTGGATACTATGGGCCTGTAAGCCGAAGATGGATGCCCCAAAGGTACAGAGAAACTTTGGGTGACTGTCAAGGCAGCAAGATGTCTCTGTCATTTCTAGAGTTTGTAAGTTGCTTACTTCTTATTTACTTAGGTAATATTATATCCTTCTGGAGTCTTTGATGGTGTTGAAGAATAGACAGTTATAGTTGTTTTCTTTAGTTATGATAAAGATAAAATAGATGTAAATATTGTAATTTTTACTTGATAACTGTTTTGTTATATGTAATTTTGCTATGTTAAAGTGAAAGCCTTTCCTTTTTGTTTAAGCAGAAAAAGGGGAAATGATGGAGGAAGGTCATTGGTAATAAACAAACTGCCTTGGCCCATTTTGATAGGCCATCCCTTAGGTGGGTGGAGTAGGCAGAACAGAATGCTGGGAGGAAGAGGAAGTGAGCTCAGACTCGACAGCTCTGCTCTCTGGAGCAGAGGCCATGCTCCCCTCTCCCGGGCAGACACTATGAACCAAGCCGCCAGGTGAGACACGCTGAATCATTCCCGGTAAGACCGGTGCTACACAGATTATTAGAGATGGGTTGGTCGGGATATGAGAATTAGCCTGTAAGGGCTAGAGTTAATGGGCCAAGCAGTGTTTAAAAGAATACAGTTTGTGTGTTGTTAATTCGGGGCATAAGCTAGCTAGGCAGCCAGGGTGCTGGGGATTTAGCCCTGCCACTCCTACTACTACACACAGCCCCAAAGGGAGTCAAGTGACCATAACCATGGACTGAAATTGAGAACCAAAATGATCTATCTTTTTAGGCTGCCACAGGGTGAGACAGGCATATAAAACTCAACAGTGGATGATTTCATAGGGGCTTAGTGATGACACAGGTCTACTATTGTCCAACCAGCAGTTCATGGGCTGCATGCAGCTGCATGTGGCTGACAATAGCCACAAATACCCCAAATTGCAACCTTCCTCAAAACTTTGAAGTTTTTTTCCCTTTAGTTTTCTGTTTGTAACTCAGTTGTTAACTCATGCTAGAATGTCAAAAGGTTGTGCACCCCTGAATATGAGACACTGAAGGAAGAACGTGGGCTCTAACTGAAAGACCATGCATGAAAGGCTATTTTGCATTTAAAATGGAAAGCCAAAGGCTCTTTTTTTTCCCTATTGAAATTTGTGACCAGCAATCAGCAGTCTGCTGTGGCTGAGTTGGCCTCATGGCAATGTAATCGGAACTCTGGAAAGCTAGGGATGACAACAGCCAACAACAGGGAACAATCGATTTTTAAAACAGGTTGGTGGCTTGCTATTCTCTACACTTTCATTCAAGATGAGGCTACATAGTCAAGGCAGGTGAAGTGCAGAGAAAGAAAACCATCACTACTTTAAGTGTTAAGAGTTGTTTGTTTTCAAAACTTAGAAGCACTCCCATGGCACTGTGAAGCTCTGAGAGAGCTTGATCAGACAGACTTGCCAAAATAAGCTTGTACCTGAAGGCCGATTCTTCCACTCAACTTGAGGACCACGCATCATAGGAAAGGTTTTAGAGCCAATCACAGACCTTCTAGAGCCCAGTCTTCTTGGCCTCAGGACCTCTTCAGCTCTGTAGCGTCAATGTGACTGCAGAGTCCGGAAGCCCAGCTCTTCACTGAAACTTGCTCTCTCTTAGATAGGTCTCAAAACACTAGGACACCTCTTATTGCTTCAGTTTTTCCAAGTCTCCCCTTTGCTGTCCCAGAACCCTTCTAGATAGAATAGCTTCTAGATAGTTCCTTGCACTAAGTGAAGCTCACAGGCAGCCATGTTCAACTTGGCAGTCCAGAGGAGTAAGACCAAAGTTTTTAACCTAAGTTTTACATTGCATTTTACACTTTAAAAAGGTCGGTTCTGATAGAATTTCATTTCCAATAAGACTTATGACTATTCCTGACAAAAACAAGAGAAAGAGGGCTTTGAGGGCTCCCCTGAATTTTTGATTCTAACTGAAGAAGCAACTGTCTACTTCTCAAACCACAAACTAGTGACAGCAGTCAGCTATGGGTACTGGCAGCAAGGCAGTCACAAAAACAGGTTGTGTTAAACTGGGTTCTACGTGGAGCTAGCTTGGCAGATTAAGTTAAAATAAATCCAAAGATGCTGAACTGGGACTAAAATAGGTCTGAATCTTCTCCCTCTCAAGATTCTTGAAAAAGCAACAATGACGACATAGTTCGGTTAATTAATTCCGAGTTTTCTTCAGGGAGCTCTGTACTCTCATCCTGTATCACAGGCCATCTGGCTATGGGGAATATGCAGTACTCACTCACATCCTGCTTCCTAACCCTCAGAGCAGGGTGTCTTCTTCCAAATCAGAAAAACACTAGCCATGCCAGAGGGGCTAAGGACCTGGTTTGAAATCAAGTGCTACCACCACCCTGCTGCTTGCTGGTGCCATCTCCTGTGTTAATGAAGCAGCTTTTCACAGTCTCCAATAAAGACAAAGATTCCAATCAATCAAATGATGGGCGTTCTACACAGGGAGGCGAAAGGCTTATCCCCTTACCTCTAAGTGCGTCCGCCGCTCAGCAACCACTCTCTCGTCTTTGTTTCCGAACAGCTTCTTTGGGGGGAATTCAAGAGCAGCAAGCTGAAATACAGATTTAAAGAGCTACATTAAGTCATACGTATTATCTTTTGTCTATTATTAATTAAACTTTTTTTCTAGTGTCCCTATTATGGAGCGAAAAGAGAAGGTTAAGGTTTAAGGTGGTAGGTTCTGCCTCCAGTTGCCAGCAGCACTGAAGAGGTCAGGTAACAGTGGATCAGATTTCTCAGTGTCAAATGAGGAAACAGGAGAGTGAATTTGAACAGCAGACTTTAAAGATAAGATTCTGCACCATACAGTACCTTCTGTAAGAGAAACAAACAAGACCTATGATGAGACCAGAACCAGTGCCTGTACATCAGGCAAGAGCTACCTCACTAAGATCCTGTCCTCCATTGAGTTACTGTTACTTCTGTGGTTTGAAGTAGGATCTCACTCTGCAGCCCACGCTGGCTTAGAATTAAATATATATAGCCTAGACTGGACCTGAGCACAGGTGATTCTCCTGACTTATATCCTGTGTGTGGGAATTATCATCAGGAGCCATCACACCATTTTTATCTTATCTTGATGCATGATCTTGCTAATTAACCTAAAAATTGAACTTGTACAGTTGTCTAGGCAATTGTTAGTTTTCTATGGAAATGAGAATTTGAAAACTCCACCTACAAACTCCCTGGTCATTTTGTAAAAATATTTCTAAAATATATTCTAAAAATATTACTAAGGTCCTCTAAAAAAAATCTACATTGCTTTCTTTTAGGCTAGTGCAGGTGAAGATTACCTGGGGAAAAAAGGGCTTGTCATTAAATCCATTACCCCATTTCCTAAAAAAATAAAGATTTGGAAGTAGTTCTCTAGTTCTGTCTTAAAAGCCCACAGTCCTCTTCCTTAATGCTCTTCCTCCTGAAGGCACACAGATCATAATAAGAAGGTAGATTTTCTTACATGCCTGGGCTAGAAAGGACTGCATAGTCTGGTGACACCCTGACTACCCAGGCTTGCATCTGCAGAATGGATGCTGAGCTGCAATAATTGATGTTGTGGGTAAAATTCACTGTTTTCTTATTACTTACCTTTGGTGGACAAATTGAAGTTAATGAAGTATTATTAAGAAAAATAAATAAATATTTCTTCTACACAGTAGGGCACAATAGGCCACAAAACTCCAATTTATACCTATGCAAATCACTAAGGTGATTTAAATTTATATTGCCACAGCTGAAGCTAAAAAACATTGGAAACTAGCTTCTGTATATTTAGGACTTTAAAAACACAATACAACATGCTAGAAATACCAAAAACTAACGTATAAGAGAAAAACTTGACTAATGTTCAAACTCTGGGCACCCGGCACCTAGCAGCTGTGCCCCAGGAAGTGTTCTCCTTCCAGTTCCTTTTCCCCACTCTAGTAGGGCTAACAGTAGCCCCACTGACTTCTAATAGCAAATTTTGGTTCTGTTTGAATCTTGTGCAACTAGACAAGGCTCTGCCACTGAGCTGTATCCTCGGTCCTGTTTTCACCTTGAAAATTTTGTGACAGGAACTCATTAAGTTTTGGAGCCTAGTCTTGAACTTGCAATCTTCCTGCTTCATCCCTCTGAACAGATGGAACTATACTTCTGTAACACTAGGCAGGATTTCTTTCCATTTATGAAAGAATGCAGATGGCACCATAGAGGTTGTGTTTCTCAGGAAATTCAGGATCAACCTACCCCAGGATCCAGCAATGCCACTCTTGGGAATATGCCCAAGAGATGCCCTATCATACTAAAAAAACATTTGTTCAACTATGTTCATAGCAGCATTATTTGTAATAGCCAGAACCTGGAAACAACCTAGATTCCCTCAATGGAATAATGGATAAAGAAAGTGTGGAATATATATGCATTAGAGTACTATTCAGTGGTAAAAAAAAAAAAAACAATGACATCTTGAATTATGCATACAAATGGATGGAAATAGAAAACACTATCCTGAGTGAGGTAACCCAGACCCAAAAAGATGAATATGGTATGTACTCACTCATAAGTGCATTCTAGCCATAAATAAAGGACATTGATCCTATAATTTGTGATCCTAGAGAAGCTAAATAATGTGAACCCAAAGAAAAACATATAGTCATCCTCCTGGACATTGGAAGTAGATAAGATCGCCAGGTTAAAATTGGGAGCTTGGGGATGGGGGTGGGGTGGAGGTAAGGGGAGATGGGGAGAGAGAAGTGAGAAGGGGAGGATGGGGAGAGCTTGGGGAAATGGGAGGGTTGGGATGGAGGAAGGGTGGATACGGGAGCAGGGAAGTATATATCTTAATTAATGGAGCCATCTTAGGGTTGGCAAGAGACTGGACTCCAGAGGGGTTCCCAGGTGTCCAAGGAGATGTCCCCAGCTTGTTCCTTGGGCAGCTGAGGAGAGGGCGCCTGAACTGGCCCTATCCTATAGCTACACTGATGAATATTTTGCATATCACCATAGAACCTTCATCTGGAGATGGATAGAGATAGAGACCCATATTGGAACACTGGACTGAGCTCCCAAGGTCCAAATGAGGAGCAGAAGGAGGGAGAACATGAGCAAGGAAATCAGGACCATGAGGGGTGCACCCACCCACTGAGACGGTGGGCTGATCTAATGGGAGCTCACCAAGGCCAGCTGGACTGGGACTGATGGAGCATGTGATCAAACCAGACTCTCTGAACATGGCAGACAATGAGGGCAGACTGAGAAGCCAAGGACAACGGCACTGGGTTTTGATTCTACTGCATATACTGGCTTTGTGGGAGCCTAGTCTGTTTGGATGCTCACCTTCCTAGACCTGGATGAAGTGGGGAGGATCTTGGACTTCCCACAGGGCAGGGAACCCTGACTGCTCTTTGGACTGGAGAGGGAGGGGGAGGGAAAGGGAAGAGGGAGAGGGAAATCGGAGGAGGTGGAAATTTTTAATAAAAAAAAATGCAGGTTGTGTTTCTGGTTTTTGATTCTACATTTGCTGAGCACCATGCCTGGAGGATCCATCCATAGCTGATGTAGTGACAGTCTGCACATCCCCACTATTGTACAGTATTTTGTTAATGTGAATATTTTACAACTTGCTTGCTTGTCCCCCCCCCCCGCCTCCCCCTCCCCGGTGGCAATCACTGAGCTCTTTCTTACTTCTCAGTTTGGATATTTTGGGAACTAAGCTGGTGTGAATATTTTCTTCTAGGTCCATTGATGGACAAATTCTTGCACTGTTTTGTTGGTCATACTGTTGGGAATGGAAATGCTGGATCACTTTATTAAAACAAAAACAACAACACTGGACAGGCCTGTGCAAATGATTCCAGTAACTGACCCTCTTGCTGAAGCTCAGTTGTGTCAGGTCTCCACCAACACCTGGACCTGTGGGCATTTCATATCAGCAATTCTGGTAGGTCAGTAGTCATTTCTGCTGGGCATCATGCTTGCATTTCTTTGATATCTAATAATATTGAACATCTTCTCACTGACCCTCTTGGCCATTCAACTATTTTATGTCTTAAAAAATTGAAATTTAAATATAAATATATAATTTCCCCTATTCCTTTTCGTTCCACATCCCTTGCCATGTACCAGCCCATTGTGCTCTTTAAAATTCATGGCCGCTATTTCTTTGTTACATACATACCTATTTGTGCATGCTTGCAGGCATATGCATGTGTGAGTGTGCATCTAAACATACCTCCTGTACCCAAGGAGTGGGGAGCATATCAGAAAAGGGACTGGGAAGATTTTAAGAGCCAGAGGAATAGGAAGTATGCTGTAAGATTTCATCTTCTAGAAGTGCCAGAAATGCTATGCCCACAAAGTCTCATCAACATGCCTGCCTAAGCAAGGCCTGAACAAGGGTACCACCAACTGACCTGCTCACCTAAAGGGGAAAGTTAATGAGATTGCAACCCTAAACAAATAATTACAGGCAACTGGTGAATGCTGGGAGTGGGAGAAATAGTCTTGCCCAGAGGAGAGTCCCCAAATTGATTATTCAATACTAAGTGGTTAATCCTTAAATTATGCACACATTTGGCCTTTCAGAATGAAGACACTGTATTTTCTTTAGAAATTCTTCCTTCACTTTAATAAAGATGCCCCCGATGACTTTATAGTCCCCTTTCGAAGTTAACTGTCAGGAAGGTGGGAAGTCCCTCATAACAGCTCCGTGTGCCAGGGCAGAGAATCCTTGGGGTGGGAGGCTCAGCACTATAGGAGGATCGCCTGTCCCCCTGCCCCCAAAGCTCTAATTTTATTTCTATCATTCAACTTTCAAGGCAGAGTGAAAGACTAGAGGCACCAAAATGAGAGAGATTCACTCTGAATCTGGTTTGCCTTTTAACTAACTAACTAGCTGGACTTCTCTTGACCCACCCAAATATACTATACTGGAAAACACCACAGACAGGCTTTTATGAAGATTTAGTAAAGAGTGTTCAATGGGATGTAACCACGTGAATTATTAGTTGTTTGAGGTCTGGTGATTCACTACATAAGCCAATATTATACCTACGTGCCTTCATGCCCTCTACTTGGTAGACTTGTGGCTCTTTTGTGTGTTTGCTTATTTATCTATTTATTTATCTATCTATTTATTTATTTATATATATTTATTTTAAACATGGCTTTGTTGACACAAACATGTCTCCCCTGTGTTGCAGCTGGGAAGAGACAGGCCATCAGAACCTGTCTTCTGAGACCCATCCGACCTCAACTTCATCTTACACAAGTGTGTTCCCCTGACAGTGATGCTGAGAGTGTGGCAAGCAAGCTTTCATAGTTGGTTGCTTTGTTGTTTTCTCATGAGGTGATGTGGTTTCTGTCAGGGAAAATTATTTAGAGTCACCTCACATCCTCAGAAATGACACACTGAGAGGACTGCAGGCAGCTGGACAAGCCAGTAGCACCACTCAACTGCTCTTCCATGGGTCGCCTTCCTCAGATGGAGCCCAGTATTCTGTATTGCTGATATCCAGCCTTTGAAACAACTATGTATAAAGTATAAGCAAACTTCACATTCAGATTTTATAAAGAGTAGAAAAACACTAACTTCCAATGACTTCTGGGCATATATCCATACGGCAAAGACCTATTTGGAGGTGAAAGGCTCATCTCCTGTCATGAAAAAGTCAAAGAGACATCAGTAAGAACTGACTCCAGCTCTCTCAACACAACACTGTGGATAAGTCTGTGGCATGTGGAGGATGCTGCTGTGAAGTCAGCAGTGAACTAGGATAAGGAGGAAAGCAAGCAGCTCTCCCTCAAGTGTAATAAACCCCAGGCAGTACACGTGACTGCTGCTAGCCACCCAGCTCCACGAAAGCTGTCAACAGAACTTGGATGAAGACCCACACCCAACAAAGGGACAGAACAATAGTGGGCAAAGCAGGGGAGAATGACTGGACTGGGGAGAGTTGGGCTTCCTGTCGTGAGACCTCTGGACACATCCCCTCATCAAGTTCCTACCAATACGCGGTCTACCTAAAGACAAGAACAACTGACTATTCTGACACATAGTTAAGGAGAATGTCCTGGTTAGTTTCAGTTGTGAACTTGAAACAACCTAGAGTCATCTGAGGAGGGAGTCTCAATGGATGGATTGCTGTAGCCATGTCTGTGAGGGGTTGTCTTGACTGTTGATTGATATAGAAGAGCCCAGTTCACTATGGGCAATGCCACCTCTCAGCAATGCCACCATTAGACAATGCCGCCTCTAGGTAATGCCACCTCTCAGCAATGCCACCTCTCAGCAATGCCACCTCTAGACAATGCCGCCTCTCGGCAATGCCGCCTCTAGACAATGCCACCTCTAGACAATGCCGCCTCTAGGCTGGCACATTTGGGCTGCACAAAGAAAGCAACTGAGCATAAGCAGAGTCTGAGCAGGTAAACGACATTCTTCTGGGGTTTCTGCTTCAGTTCTTGTCTTCACTTCCTTCAATGCTGAACTGTGACTCAGAGGTATAATGTGAAATAAACCTTTCTCTACCCTAAGTTGCCTTTGGTCAGAGTGTTTCATCACAGCCAAAGAGAAGCAAACTAGAACAGGGAGAAAGGAAGGCACGGGGGAGTTGACTTTAGAAACTCTAATTGTTGGTTCTACGTCCTAGTGTCAGGGCTAAGACCTGAACAAACCAATAAGGAAAGTCAAAGACACAATGTCAAATACACAGGAAAGTGCCCCTGTTGGGGAATTATGTTTATAACCGCAACATTTTTCTGACCACAGCATGAAGGCACCTCTTCCTTCTGGCAGAGAGGAGCCCTCCACAGCTCAGCTCTCCCCTTCAGAGACTGTTAACAGGGGCATCCAGGCCCGACTATATGTTAATTAAGTTGAATAGATAAAATTGCCCTTTATTAGTTAAAGAATATTTAATATTAGTTAAACCAAGTAAATTTCTGATGCTTTAACATGACTGCTGGGGTCACCTAGTTTGTACAAGTTGGATAATCTTCTTAGTGAAAGTATTCTTAATTGATTAATTATTATTTTGCTCTATATTTTGCAATATAATTTTCTTCCATAACTGAAAAAAAACAAAACTTTAAGCATCTTTTAAAAAATTTAAAATTAAAATAGACTGAGGAAGAGTTAGAATAACTAGCCCAGGAAGCAGGGTGAGGAGCAATGGCTTTTGTGGCAGGACTTTTCATAGCTTTCCTCACCCTTCCCAAAGCTTCTCCCTCCATCCTAACTGCCTAGGGAAGTATTCCTTTGACTGGTGTACCCATGCAGGATAAGCTACCCTCCTGTGAGACACACAGCAGCTATCTGCAGTCCAACTGTGTGTATGTTCAAGGAAACATAAAAAAGTAGTGATGCTGACAATTTACATATGTCAAATAAAATCTAAAAAATGACTTTTAATGAAGAGTTGAAAGTTCTTACTTAATATTGAGAGGAAAAGAGAAACCATCTGCAGAGCCTGTGAAGTTCTGCAGAGCAACATTCAGAAATGTGAGACCAAAGACAGGTGGCAGATGGAGCTATGCGTGATAAGTGTGTGAGTCCATTCATGTAACATTTAGTACAGAATAAACTGAACTTTACCACAGGTATGTTAGCATAGCAAAAACAGAGCATACAATGTTTGTACTTGGTGCAGTTAAGAAATTAAGGTACCCACTGGGGGTTTGGATCATGTCCTCTATGAGGAAGGAATGGGGACTACTGTTGTTGAACATCTGCATGTGTGTGTGTGGGGGGGGTACATGTTCACAGGCGTACATGTGTGTGGAGGCTAGAGGCGGACATTGGGTACTTTCCTCAATCACTCCCTGCCTGAGTGTTTGAGACAGAGCTTCTCACTGAACCTGGAGTTCGACATGATCAACTAGATGGCTGTCAAGCCAGCTCTAGGGATCTTTTGTCTCTGCTTTACCAGAGATGGGATTTCAGATACATGCTTCTAAGCTTGGATATTTTTAAGTGGGGACGAGATCTGAACTCAGGTCCTCTTGTGCTTGCTCAGAAAGCACTTCATGGATGGAACCATCCTCCAAGTCCTACATCAGTTTATAGTCACTCCTAAACCCACTGTCTATGCCTGCTATCACATTTACATGGATTGGCTCCTCTGACTCAAATAAATGAGTTACCCACCCCCACCCCCCAAAATCAGGAATGGGCTCTGGTGTTGACCTGTAGTCCAACTAGGAATATATAGACGTATTAGAGGTGGAGCATTTGTTGTAGAATATTAGTTGAAGATGTGTTACATTCATTTAGGCTGTGGACCATTTGTTTAATGAGTCAAAGATGTGGTGCACTCTTTTATGTTGCCTTTGTTTAACTCTGTGAAGCTGTGTTACTTTGTCTGTCTAAAACACCTGATTGGTCTAATAAAGAGCAGAACGGCCAATAGCTGGGCAGGAGAGAGAACTAGGAGGGGCTGGCTGGCAGACAGACTAAATAAGAGGGAAAACTAAGGAAGAAGGCAAGGAGCAAAAAAAGGAGGAGAGGGGACACCAGGGGCCAGCCACACAGTCACATAAACAGTCATGGAGTAAGAAGGGGAAAAAGATATGTAAAATGAAGAAAGATAAAAAGCACAGAGGCAAAATGGAGTTAAACAGAATAATTAAAGTTAGAAAAGCTGGCTTGAAACAGGCCACGCTAAAGTTGGGCATTCATAAGTTAGACTATGTCTCCATGTATTTATTTGGGAGCTGGATAGCAGGCCCTCAAAGAGTAAAGAAAAAACAACTATAGGCACTGGTGATCCTTCCAGTCTTCCCTCGTGACCCAGAAACACTGGATTTTTTTCCTCGTTCTGGTTCCTTGTGCTAAGAAGAAAATTTCAAATCCAATACCAGTCTTATCAGGTATACTTCCCATTGCCTCTCAAGCACGTTGTATGCTCATTTTACAGATTTCAGGACCTCATTGTTCTAACCTAGCAGACCGACTACATTTGATTTTCATGTGAAATCTTGTCAAAAACAAACCGCAGGTGAACAAGCTCCCTTTGCTTCCCTTTGTAACTGCAGACAAAGGAAGCTCGGCGCCCTGTAGTTCAAAAAGATTAAAGTCCCTGCAGTTCTACAGTCCTCACAACAACTGACTTTCAGGGCAACTTGGGTAATTCTTTCTGATTGTATAAAATGTTGGCGATATTTGGCATTTAGTACCAGTGGGGAAAGTCCTCTTTCTTCCTATATGGTTTCATGAAAAACAAGGACAGTATTTACCCTGTACCATATTGAGGGTCTCATGCTGAAAACACAATGGCACCAAGAACAATTTAGACGAACCACAAAAGTGAACAGATGGTTCTGCCTAACAATGAAGACAAATATCTTTGTGCCCCGCTTGCCTCCTCCAAAAGCACCCCACAAAAATCAAAGAATGAGAAGTGGCAAAAAACTGTAATTCAGGGGACTGTGACAGCTCAAGCCAGAGAACACTCTGGATTAGCATCCTGAGGAGGGGACAGGGTGCTGAAGAGGTCACTCAGAATCTTGTCTATTATACCTCGCCCGCTTTATGATATGGCAGACCACACAGGAAAGCAATCACCCACACGCTCAGGCTTTCCAGCCACACTGAGATAAAAATTATGTATCTGAGTACATGGGAAAGGTAAGGATGCCCCTGGGGAAGCAGGTAAGGTTGCAGAAAGGAGAGTCTGCAGATCCTAGTCTGCTGTGCTAGACAAAGATAGGGCCAACAGGCAGGCCTGGATCTTTACCATCCACAGCCAGTGATCTACTGCCCTTAATACCTGAGAGGGACGAAGAAGTGGGGAAAAAGGTAGAGAGGGAGGAGAGAGAAGATGGGAACATTTTAAGAATTCTAAGCTACTCTGGGCAAACTTTCCCACCCTGCTTTCCTCCTCTCTAGTACCTCTGTATAATGGCACTTACTCACAAAAATAAGGTCATGGCTTTGGATTATGTTGGATAAAACTTTTATTAAATGTCAGATGATGAAGACATACGTTAAGATAGTCAAATGACGCGACTATCTCAGACAAGTGATTATTCAGTTACATATGAACCACACAAATCATGTCTCAACAACAACAACAACAAAAACAACACCCAAGAAGCATATAGTATGCAGACTGAGGAATAAGCCAGCCCTGGAGTAGTGGCTTGCTCTAGGTCTGGGACAGAAAAGTTACAAGATGAGAAGAACATAAACCACAGCATGGTCTCTTAGTGGCCACAGCTGGAGGCAGCTGAAATGCAGACGAAGGGAAATACAACATTGTCTAGAAACCAGAATATAACAACTCAGTAATTGATTAAATAAGTCAAAAGGGAAGATCAGATTAAGTAAGTTCTCCTGCAGAATTCTACATGGTTTGCGAATACACAGGAAGCTCAGGTAAGTGCAGTCTTTCCATCCCTAAGACATACACTGGCTGCATGGTGACATGCTCCAAAGAGCAGTACAGAAAGGCCTGTGGGCAGGCCTGCAGGGCAAGAAACTCAACAGTGCAGAAGCCTCAGCCAGATGATCAGGTCAGTGTCAAAACTGGCGGCTCACACTGACAGGAAGTGATGGCATGAGACTTCACTCCTGTCACCTGCCGTTCCCCAACCTATAATCCTCACCCAGTCATGAGAAAACATGACAGAAATCTCAACTGACAACATTCTGTAAAATTCCTGACCAGTGTTGGAGCCATTATATGAAAAGCCACATACTTGAAATTGTCACAGAAGGAGATGTCTAGAGAAACAAGGAATAAGTGCAGTATAGGATCTTAGACGGGATCCCAGGGGGGGAAATACTGTACAGCCTGGGGTCAACAGTAGCGCACCCATGCTGGCTGGTGGTGCCAACTGCGCTACTCCAGTGGGGTAGAGGTTACAGAGGGGAAACCAGCAAGGTATCTGAGAACCCTCTAGACTATCTTCATCACTGTTTCCTGTGTTCTAAACCTTCCACAGTGAGGCTTATGGTTTCTGATCCTGTATGTAAGGAATTTGGAAAGCAACACTTCTATACCCACATAGGAAAAATGCTAAACCAGGAAATCAACAAGCCTTCTTAGATAAGCAGAGAAGTGGAGTCTCATGTCATGTCACTGACCCCCAACAGCACAGATGGGTGTGGAGCCTTGAACTCTGACAGGAGCGCTGTAAGCTCAGCCCAGCCTTGTATGATTGATAGAAGGTCTGAGAAGGACTAGGCTTAGGGGTCAGGTCTCCAGGAGTTTAAGTTCTAGGATCTCAACTAAGGAGAAAAAAGTCCCCCCAGCATGTGGCAGGGGGCAGAAAGCCAAGGAGAGGCATCTTCAAACAGGCAAGGAGGAAGGTGGAAGGCTTCAAGGTGGAGCTCCCCAAACACACTCGGTGATAATAGTCAGCTATGAGTCAGCTGAAGAAAGCTCTCAGAAGTAGGAAACCAGGATAAAGGACATTGGCTCTATTAAAACGTACACAGATGATTTACCAAAGATTCATTACAAAAGGATATGGATATTAAATAGCCTGACAATACGGAAATGATAACGTTTAAAACTTGGAGGTGGACATAGAAATTATATTTACTTTAGGACAGTCAATTTATAGTTTGAGGACATAAACACAGTGTTTGAAAACTGTGACAACTTTAACACTAATTTTGTAATAATCCTTTTCCTTGAAGTCACATTGATTTTAAAGGACTTATATCACGTGGTAGAGACACTCTCAAGTCCAGCACCTTCTTCAGTTTTGCTTTTTTTTTTCCTTTCACTTCTGTTAAATGCAAGTCAAATTCAATTGGATGCTTGTACTTAAAACAGCATATCTAGAATGCACACAGTGTTTAAAAGCTGCTTCGTTCTTTGCTCTTCATTCTTTTAATTCCTTTTTAATCATCTATGTCTCCATCCCTTTATCTGTGCCTATACATTTCAATAATATGATTGCATTCATTAGGCAGGGACATTCATTATGCTTAGAGAAACACTGCATAAACCACTCGTCTCTTCTTTTTCTTATATCATGTACAATATTTACATGATATAAGCATGCATCATTTTTATGGTAACAATAAAAATGATTATTCTTTCTATAAATTTAATGGAATAGTTAAATGAGCACTGCATGTCTTTTTGTTTTAAAAACCTATGATTGGGGGTGACTGGATTTAAAATCTCAGTTCAGCATGGATTATGCAATGGAGATTAACTTGTAGAACACTCTAGGTCCTGGCTTCATCATCTGTCCAGTGAAGGAGCTGAGCAGGGATGCTCATGTCTCCTCAGCTGAAACCCTGTAACTCAGGTTCTGCTGATTAAAATTTCTCTACACTGAGCCACAAGTGGCACCTAAGACACACAGCAAGGGTTCCCCCATTATCTTGGCTCTACTGTATGCTCTCCAGGGGTGCATGTTACTTCCTTTAAAGCCCTCACAACATTCTCACCTGAAGGGAAGCTCAGATGTCAGCGAGGATGAAGCCCAATGTAATAAGGGAACATGTTAGTTTCCGCGAGGTTATAGAACACAAAAAGGACAGGCACGAATGGGGACTCAGTATTCACGAGAAACCCCCCAAAACGGCATCTTTTCCTGCTATCACCATTACCCTCCAAGCAGGAGTGGGAAATGATGTGAAGGCATTTGAGCTCTTCTGGGAAAACTGTATATTAAAGTTAAAAATGATGAGTGAGGTCAAATAAATTGAGTGTTTGTGGGAGATATGACAGGTCTAGAGAGTGCTGGAAGAAATTTTAACAACAGCTCTGTGGCCTATTTTGCATAATTATGAAATTTGATTATGCAGAGCAAAATACTGGAAACAAACAGATGAGGATTAAAATAGCGCATTTTTTTGGTCTAAGAGAAACAGTAACAACAAACTTGCTCTGCAATTCAGTAAATAAAACATTCTAAAGACAAAAGATGAAATTGGAAAAATGAAATCAGTATATTGAGGCTGACTGATTTTCCATGGAATATGTCTTTTTCTTAGTACATTCGGAATCCTCAAACCAAGAAATTAGCTTTATTCTGGATGGGCAACAACAGACTGTGTCAGGTTAAAAACAGAGCTGTATGAAGAACGTTCACAAGAGGCACTCAGGACTAGCACAGACATTTTACGTAGTTATGCCACTAAGTTTGGGAGACCAGAAACATTAAATATCTATTTATCCATCTATCAAGCATATGCATTTGCATGCATATTAGAAATAAAGCCAGGATTCTGTCTGCTGCACTGTGGTATTTCTTACTGACCCGAGTGAACATTTCACGTATGTCTAGTCTAACTTTTCTCTTTCTGACTCCCTGGGAGCAGACCTAGCTCAAGTTTCTTCAGAGTCATCAAGCTCAGACTCTGGCTTCAGTGTTTATTACATCAGTACGACAGGTCAGCCAGGCTGCTGCCATCGGAAAGGCAAGCTCAATGTAACAGAAAAGTTTGCTTCCATTAAAAGCTTTTTGCTCTTGGCCAAGTTCACTGTGGGCTGGGAAGTCTAGGCAGTCTTGAAGGCAACAAGACAGGGAAGGGTTTCCTAAGTGGCATTGTTATTACATCAGATAGAAATAACAGAAGCCTTAAAATGTAGAAAGTAAGTAAAGGAATGCCCTGCTTGTGTTTTATGATTTTTAAGAGTAAAGTAGATCAAACTGAATCAATGAAGGAAAACTGAGTACTAAGAAAGCTAGAGTCTTTCCAATACAAGGAAATCATGTGACTTTGTTTGAATATGTGTATTGCCATTCTTCATTACTTAACTATCCACCCAATGTAGTGATATTTTGTTTGTGCTTTAACAAATAAAGCATGTCTGAGAATCAGAGTATGGAGTTACCCGTGTTAGTTAGCCATAGAGGCCAGGCAGTGGTGGCACACACCTTTAATCCCAGCATTCAGGAGACAGAGGCAGGTGGCTCTCTGTGAGTTCAAGGCCACCCTGGGCTACTTGAGACTGAATCAGTCCAAAAGAAACAGAGCCAAGTGATGGTGGCTCACACCTTTAATCCCAGCGCTGGAGAGGTGGAGATGGGAGGTGGGAGAAGATAAAGCTGTGTGGAGAGAGGAATTTGAGGCGGGAGGAGACAGAAGCTCAGGATTCCGTCTGAGGTTTCACAGAGAAGGCCTTCAGTCTGAAGACTTGTAGAGACAGGATAGTCCCTCCATTTGGTCTGAGGATTTCGTAGAGGTAAGAACTAGTGGCTGGCTGCTCTGCTTCTCTGATCTTTTGGCTTTCACCCCGTAATATGACTCCAGGGTTCTTATTATTAAGACCAATTAGAATTCACGCTACAGCCCCCCATTCAAGTTTTAAAGATAGAACATGGCACTGTCACTGGTGAAGTCAACTCCAGTCTGCCTTTTCCATGAAGACACACCTACACATAACCAGCAGCTTTGGAAACAGCTGTACCCTGCAGGCTTATAGTTGTAAATTTCAGCCGCCCCAGCCTTTGAGAAATGCAAATAAAGAAAACTCATCAAAAGGTTGCCATAATTCTCACAGCTGACTAGACGGAAGCAAATTTTGACTACTCAAAATTAATAGCAGCTCCCAAGGCCTTATAAGAACAGCTGTCACTAAGAAATACACTCACAAACAAAAAAGCAATTCTCTCCCTAGGTTGATTTGTTAGTGGCACGCAGCGTCGGCCCTTCAGGAGCACTGAGCCACCTGCAGACCTTTGATGGGGTGGCTTGTTCCCACTGCACACAAGATTTATGAGCACCTGACCCGTGCCCTCTTAAGTCTGAGCACATACTTAGCCCTCGTGAAAACACCCATTGAAGGAATAGTAAGGCAGGAAGGACTCTGTGGGTGGGTCAGTCAACAAACAAATCCAAATAAGATAAATCACAAATACAAACTACTCTTCTCTTCTGACCAAAATGCTCCAATATTGAGGCATTTCTAGCATAAAATAGGGTTTGGGAATGTAGATAGGGCTGCATGACTTCTAGCTATATTTGGTACAGAGATTAATTTTCCCACACAGAGTCTCACTCTTCCTAACGCTAGTGTCAGTTCCATTCAGGCGTGAACCAGTGAAGACAGATCCGATAACATTCATGTATGTTGCAATAATTTTTGAAAGAAATACAGTCATATCTGTGAATATTAAATACCGAGTTTTGCAGAATAAATAAGAAGTTGAATTAACCTCAATGCTTGTATTTCCCAGTCCTTGCTATGATGTTAATTGTCTCTTTCCAGGACTGAAACAGGCCAGAACATGTCACTGCAATGACATTCAAAAGAAGGGCAGAGTTTCCGGTTATCTAAGCTAGTATGCATGGGGACTTGCTATGGGCAAATTTTTAAAGAGAATAAATGTTGTGACAGTCGGACTCCTCTGCAGCATTATGCAAGTGTTCCTGGGATTCTACAGTAAACACAGTCATGGAGAGGCAGGCTCACAAAGAGCATGGGACCAGCAGCCTGCAGACACGGCCATGTTTACTTTAAATTTTTAATATGACTCTTAGCAGATCTGTCTCTGGGTTTTTCTTTGGCTTCTTATTTCTAAAATGGAAAGCTAGGCTGCTCTGTCATGAAGGCACTTTCAAATGCGTATTTCATATCTGCAAATCATTTCTAGCTGCTATCTAACTGTCCTTCCTTGCCACATAAGACAGAAAAATTCAAGCCCATACCTCTAGTGACTCAAGACTCCTTCATTGTTCATGCCTCAGCCTGTCTCTTTGTTAATGTTGAGACTATTCCTCACTGACTATCAGTATTTAGCTAGAGACCCATGATAATAAGAAAATCAACTAGTGTTGCCAAGATGGACGCAAAGAAAAAGACCAGGCCATGCTTTAATTAGGGTCCAGAAAGCCTCCATCAGGGACGGCCGCTCCATCACTACACACTCTGGAGCAGACATAAAATCTACACAATTGACATTTCCTAGTCTATGGTTGATTTCCATATTTTGGAAAAACCTTTCAGGTAATTCAGTTGGTCTTTGTTTCTCTACTCACCCCTGAAAGAAGGGGATTTAATACCATCTATCCACCAAGCAGAGAGGACGGTGTGGTATAAACCGCTCAGAGTTACCTGGGCCTCAACGATAACATACTAGGTCAGAAAACTGGCTGCCTTTTATTTTTGTCTACATAGCTATCTACTATTTAAAAATTCAGGGCGGCCAAGAGCTTTGTAAAACTGAATTTATTGAAAGCTTACTGGATGTTCCCGTGGCTACAGTTGGTAGTATTATAATTTGGGAACTGAGTACATCTGCAATTTTTTATATTAAATTTGGAATGCTGGATATAAACCTATTTAGAAAGGATTGCAGTGATGGATGGTAAATAGCTCTCCAACACAAATATGAGGCCAATATTTGGCTTCTTTTATCATCTTTATTTGGTGCTGCTTTGGGAAAATTACTTGGAAAATAAAGGTGAGAAATGGTTCTATGAGCACAAACTGAAAGTCCACATACAAATGAAATAAGCTCTTGTCTAACTGCTTTCTTCCCTCCCAGTGGTACTCACTGGGAACCCAGAGAATAGCAGATGGGACACAAAACTATTTCTCTAGCACAGTAACCTACCAGTTTTACTACAAGATTCTAAAATTATTTAAGATTACTCAGCTTTGTAAGGAGAAAGAAGCTTCTTTAGGGATGTAGGTAGTAGAAAAGGATTGTGTTTGACACTCCAGAACTTTTGCGCTCACTTATCTTCAAGAGATGAGTTAGTTATGGCACAGACAGGCAGCCTGACCTACTCCATATAACTTATCTTCACCAGGAATGGACAACTAAGTTCCCTTAGTACTTGCTTTGATTGTGTGTGTGTGTGTGTATGAGTAATTTTATTGACTTTTTGTGTATGAGTATTTTACCTTCACATATGTCTGTGCACCACCTGCATGCCTAGTGCCCACTGAGGCCAAAAGGGGGCATCGGATCCCCTGAGACTGGAGTTACACATGATTGTGAGCCACCATGTGGGTCCTAGGAATTGAACTAGGTTCTCTGGTAGAGTAGCTAGTGCTCTTAAGTGCTGAGTCATCACTTGGGCTCCTTGACTATATATGTTAACACAAAATGTCCAATTTTCATTGACCATTCCTTTGCCTGTGGGCATCCAGCTTGAACTGGCTTTAGAATTCTTTCTAGGCTCAACAAACTATAATTGCATCAATTACTTAGAAAAGATCATTGTCATGAAAGACTAAGGTGTTTCTATCTTAATTGGTATTGTACAAACACAATTTAAAACTGTAATCTTTGACAAGTCCATTCAATAATTCCATCACTTCTATGTACTGTTCCAAGATGTTTGTACATTTCCTTTGTTTTTTTTTTCCAAAGAGTTCTAATAAATCCTTCCCAAATCTCCAGTCAAAAAAAAAAAAAAAAAGAAAAAAGAATTCTATCTAGGCGAGAGCTACAAAACAGTCCTCAATCAACTGCAATACTCAACTGCTTTCCTCATAAGGCTTTTCTGAATTATGGCGCACGCCTTAGTCTCTACCTGCTGCTTTATGAAACTACCTTAGTCGGGGCAATGTTTTTCCAGAAGTCTACTTCTGGAGATGGAGAAATTCAAGACTAAAGTGAAGCAAATGTGGTGTCTGGTGAGGGCCTGTTCATCACAAACGCCATCTTTGTTGCCCTCCTCTGGAAGCAGAGAGTAGTTAAGCAGCCTTTGCTCGTTGATTAGAGCACTAATTACTTTCAGCTGAACTTCACCTTCATGCCCTAACCACGGCCCATGGGTCCCACTATAATATCGATAATATGAGGTAATTTCACACATGAATGTGAAAGGCACAAATGTTGAAAGTCTGAGGCAGTTTCCTGGAGGCCAAGGCACTCTGAAGGGAGAGCTGTTAGGTAAGTGGACTGAAACAAAGACCATTAGAATTGTGGGCAATGGGCAGCTCCTTTGAACCTGCTACAAACACCAAACGCCTCTTGGGAGTATGGATTTCTGGTCCTATAAAAAAGTATTTATTAAACAGCACCAGAGCCTAGGACAGCTGGGTACAAAGCCAGGGTGAGGTTGTGCTTGGCCTTTGCTATTCATTCTAATGGCTGAGAAGTGGTGCACACTTGAATGTTTGTCTTTTTCCTTTTAGCTTCTTACTGAACATGATTCTTAAACTTAGACTGCATCAGGAGCCATCAGTACACACCAGACGCTGATTGTATCAGGCCCATCAGTGCACATCAGATTCAGCCTGCATCAAGATTCGTCAGTGAACATCAGATTTGGCCTGCATCAGGATCCCTCAGTGAACATCAGATTTGGCCTGCATCAGGACCCCTCAGTGAACATCATGGACTCCAGACATAAACAGTAATTCTATCTCCTCCTCAGAGGAGTGAGAGAATACATAAAGGAAGCTCTGTTCCTGAGGACACAACTTGGTTGATATTTAAAAGACACACTGACTCAGTGTATGGGTGGGTGGCCCTTGGACTTCCCACAGGGCAGGGAACCCTGACTGCTCTTTGGGCTGATGAGGGAGGGGGACTTGATTGGGGGAGGGGGAGGGGAAGGGAAAGGGGAGGCGGCGGTGGGGAAGAGACAGAAATCTTTAATAAATAAATAAATAAATAAAAAGACACACTGATTTTGGTAAAGTAAAAGAATATGATTTTTATATATACACAAAAGAGGACTGTGGAAATGATATATGTGCAGATTCTTAAAGATACACAGTCTGACAGATGCTGCAGCAACCTTCAGAGCTGCCTGCAGTCTATGGGAGGCTGTCACCATCTCTTACAGACTAGCTGTAGCATTATCAGTGCATAGATGTAGAATCTAAAAACAGGGGGTTTAATTTGATTAAGATTCTGTATAAGGTCAATGGAAGAAGCAGGGAATGAAACCCAGAAGGAATGACTGGCCTGTCTAATACATGTCAGTACACCACGGGGACAAATTAATTCAAAACAAAAGGACCAGCACATGTGGATTCTGGAAAAAACTGCTAATATTAAAGAAAATGCATAAATAAAAAATGACAAATTTACAATCCCCAAATAGTGCAACAGCCCACTTGTTCTGACAGAACAGGAACCACCTGGTGTCTGTACTACAACCATGTGCTGCCCTCCTTCCCCTTTATTACCAAAGAAGCCGTCAGTGGTGCACACCTTTAATCCCATCCCTAGGGAAGCAGAGGCAGGCAGATCTCTGTGAGTGTGAGGCCAGTGTGGTCTACAAAGTGAGTTCCAGGATAGCTAAGGCTGTTCCACAGAAAAATCCCATCGTGAAAAATGAAAATAAATAAATAAATAATTGGGAGGAAATAACTCCAATTTAATTTTTCCTCCTTTGGGAAATGTGCATTGTCACTGTCCTGAAAGAAAAGGTCTAAAGCTTTGTTTTCTGTCCTCTCAGCCTCAGTCCCTCCATTTCTGGGTTTATGGAACCGAGTGGCTTAATTGGATAAGTTATTCTGCTTTAAAAAACCCCTGGTTCCTTCTGCTTTGTTGGAGACATGTCAGGCTTCTAGTGATCAATAGCTCCTTATTGTTGTCATTGGCATACTATCCACAGGTGTGTAAAGGACCCTGTGGGGTGTCAGGTGATCAGAGGGTAGCTGTCCTTGAAGAAGCATTACAGTAAGCAATTGCTCACAGGAATGGGGCTTTGTGAGGAGACGAAATGAACGATGGCCATGAAGGAGCTCTAGAACGTTCTCTCATGGGTGATGATCTTCAGGGCTCTCATCTCACCTGAGTTCAATATAGTCTCCCTAGTTACTTAAGGACAACTGAGCAATTATGAAATTCCTTCACAGAAGAAGTTTTACAAGTTGACCAGAAGTCACACAGATATGTTCATAAATGTCCAGAGAAGACCCACAACAGGAAAAAAAAATCTGGAAACTGCCCTAATGTCCTATAGAATTCTAGAAATCTGAAAAGCTGCTAAGTCAACTTAGTTGTTAGGCAATACTGTCCCTGGTAAAAATGGCATCCCTCCTCCACCCAAATAAGGTATTTCTTGAAAAGTTGAATGACAGCTATCCAAGTAGAAAGCCACAGCTTTCTCTTCAGTTCTAGGTGAATCTAACCACATGCCTATTGTTGGGGCTATGCAAGTTCTGCTTATGGAGACAATCATTCCACAGTAGCATGGGATACTAGGTTTAAGATACTCATATTTGTCCATGGCTGCCTCATCTCATAAATACGTAGGCAATTACCTGCAAGATGTGAGGCAAAGGGAACAACGACTAGACAGCCTCGTGTACTGACTGCAGAGTGCTGTAGGCTCTCGTCTAGCTTCTGCCTGCAGGCCAGTGGGAGTTGAGGAGGCAGGGGCCCTAATGCTCTGTATAGCCCCTGGGAGTCTGTTGAGCCTACAGCTATCGATGGACTCAAGGGAACCCTGATAGATGCTGCAAATAGATACCTCTGAGGCTTAGGTTAAGATAAACTTCAGAGGAGATTTGGTATATTTACCCAGTATAGGTGATGCACACCTTTAATTTCAGAACTTGGGAGACAAGCAGATAGATCTCCATGAGTTTAGGCCAGCCTTGTCTACATAGTAAATTTTACACCAGCCACAGTAGGAAAACCCTATATCCCCACCTCCACCAACAACAAGACACACTTTGGTATACCTTCCTCAATCTTCAAGCATGCACTTAGGATCTATTTGAAGCCTGAAAAGGATCACTGAAACAACATCATCAAAATCTCCATAAAAGGAGCTGTCACATCCAACTATTTTAGAGTGTGTCCTCAAGAGAACACACTCCAGAGGGAATGTGAAAGAACAGGATGTAATTTTAGACAAAGTTCCAGAAGATTACAGGCTGTAACTAAAACTGAAGCTTTAAGGTGTCAAAGGATTATCTTAGCAAGTATATTATAGATTCCGTATATTTTGAATTCCACTGTGCTTTTCAATTTTCTTCCAACTTGATCAAAAAGTTAGATCCTTGTAATGAGTAAACTTTATGTATGTATATCATTCCAAAACCTTATCTTTAAACACTGTTACTCATGCGATGAAGACAAGAATAATTTTCTACCTCCACAGAAAGAATGAGCCCAATGTGGTGACAGAGTTGGGTAAATAAGGTGCATTCCCACATGTCCATAAAACAGGTGTCCAGGAGAGAGAGTTCCAGTGTCCTTGCATAACACCTGTGGCTTACCGGAAGCAGCTATGTTAAAGTCATGTGCCTAGTAGGGTGTTTTTAGGTCAGAGTATTTGGATGTAGAAAATGGAGATTAATGTTACAGACAGAGATGAGACAGTATGAAGTCTAGTGACAGAAATAATACTTAACAAGAACCCAACAAATAGTACTAATCTTGAAATGCAAGAGACACTTAAGGAGTAAGAGAACATGAGGCTGAGACACACAAAAGAAATCCAAATTTACTGGAAGGTACACAGCAGACAATCAACTCAATATTCAAGCTCCACCTTGAAATGTTAAATGGAAACTACTGCTTTACTCTGATGGGGTAAGATCAATATAGAATTAGAATAAGGTACTATAAAGATTTGAGATGTAACATGATTCTTTTAAATTCCAGATTTTAATAGTATTCGTTTAGCAAAAGGAGATGAAGGCAAGTATAGTGGTGCATGGTCAACCAGGGCGCTCTCTCTCTCTCTCTCTCTCTCTCTCTCTCTCACACACACACACACACACACACACACACACACACACAGAGTCACCAACGAAAGAAAGCAAACGACAAAAGGATAAATAGAAAATTAAATAAAGTACCTGACTTCCTACCCTGGCCTTGGCCCCGTGACAGGAAGCAACTCTTCCTGTCACCCACAAACAGCGCTGGGCGCACAGTGCAGTCAGACAGAAAGTGACAGGAGGTACAAAGCTCTGCACCAGGCTCACCGTCGCTGAGCACCTACATGTGACTGGCTGTGGCAGCTCAAAAACACAGCGCACCAAGGCTTCCTTCCCACATGCCAGGCTTGCTAGTCTCAGACCGCCACCCACTCCCATTAACTGTTCTCTGTGAAATGCATTTACACAAGCATTTCAGGACCCTCCTTCATAACTAATGTATTTTGTCCTCAGGATAAAGTAATTATAAGTCACAAAATTGAACTCAACGTGGAAAAGCAATTTTTGCTCTTGGGTACCATCTCAATCCTGAGGCTGTGTTTAGGAAGGGGCCCCTGTGAGGACACGTCAGGAATATAATGGTCTAAATGCTGAACCGTAGCTAGCAATTAAAACAGAAGTAAAGGGGTTCTCACTATTGCTGATCTAAAAGCCGAATTTTACTTTAGAAGTTCATATAGCTTCCTGAACAAACTGAAGTCTTACCCTTTATCTTTCTTGACATTTCCACTGGGTGTTTAAGAACATCTTCAAACTTAATCTATCAAATATAATTCTGGATTTGAGCTCTCTGCCATTCTAGAATCCTTTCTCCATTCGAGTGTTAAAATGACCTTTAAACAGCGACACTGGGTCACTTTGTTGCCTTGTTTTACTGACCCATGGCTTCCCACAAATAAGAATACCCTAAGTGATCATGATGTCAGTTTCTGCCCTCATCCTGACCACGTGTGCCATTATCACACACTTTTGTTCTTGGGTCATAACCAATTTGGTCCCACCCCAGTACCTCTGTATCTGCTGTTTTCCTTGACTTAAGATGTGTTCAGCTCTAGATCTCAATGCTTGTCTTCTTCACAATATTCAGACCTCAGCTTCTATCTCTTTGAGTCTTGACTGGCCTGCCTGGTTAAAAACTAGCCAGCTTGCCTAGCTCGTATACCACAGTACTGGTATCCTGTTTTATTTACTCTGTGGCACTTCACTTTATCAGAAAGTACCTAAAGTATCTGCTTATTGTTCATCCTTTCTAATTCATAAGAAGCCAGAATGTCACTATCTTATTCTTAGCTAGTCACAATAGAGTTTCTAAATACAGATCTGTGAATGAAGAGGCTAACAAATAAAGCCAGTTCGGTTTTCTTCATTTGAAGATAATATGTCAGCTTGTTTACATAAACATCCTCCTCCACAGAAAGACTTTTACATACAACAGTCCCTGTTTAAATCTCCTTCCTGATACCAGGCAACCCCTGGACTAAGAGTCTCTATCATGCCAAGCCAGGTAAGTGTTCTTTTATCGTATCTTTACAGATGGCTTTTGTATTGGAGTTTTCTTTAAAATAAAAGCACACCAACAGAGATGTGCACTGGTTCCTCTTAAAACTCTTCTGAATCTCTCTTCACTCACTTAAACTTGAATTCCATCTGGTCAAAGATCCCAACCTGAGATGGCTTTTCATCAACATATCAAGTACCTTCTGTCCCCACTGCCCTTCACTGTATTCTTCCTAAAATGCAGAAGACTAAACTAGAATGACACCTGCCACACAGCCTTCCTCAAGACAATCAGTTCACAGTCCGCTCTCTCCATAAGAATCTAAGATATGTAAGAGCAAAGACTTTTGCTCCTGTCCACTATAGTACTATAGGAAGCTAGAGGACTGAATATACAGAATGAGCTCAACTAATTAAAGAACTGGAATAATCATGGAGTAAATGGCATGTGCACATGTACACATGCACGCAGGTTACATCTTCTGTTTCAAAGACAACACTTATTCTATTTGTTACCCTGGTGCTTTAGTGACATTAATAATATGCAAAAATCTACTCATTATTAAAGAACTGATGTAGTAACTCATAACTAGGAAGCTAATGAGCTGTAAGTTCACTTTAAAATCAAGCTGTTCTGTGTATTTAGTATGTATACAATATTCTTGTTAATTGTTAATAATAATTTGGGCTATGAAGGTAAACTCAAGAAGCAAACTTCATGACTTGAATTGATATGGTTACTTCTAGAACAAAACCTTTTGAGAATACTGAACTATACAATGCACACTAGAAGCTTCTCCTTAATTCAAAGATGGCTTGATTTTAACTGGGTTACCTTGAGTCTTTAAATCAAGCAATAATTATATTTAAAAAAATGTTACCTTCTATTTTATATGGTTAAGAGATGGTAAAAGCTGTGGAACTGTTAAAGACATTGGCTTATTGATGTGATTCAAACTGGACTAAATTTCAGACTGCAGAATGTCTGGGATTTTATAGACAGTGGTGGGAAAGTACTTGGTGAGGGCGCAGAGGGTGAACAGTGACTGTCGACTGTTTTGCAGCAGCCCAACCTAAATTACTACAGCGCTGAACTTCACACAGCATCTTCTGCTGAGTAGTCACTGTGAGCATCTGGGAATGCACTTCAGTCCAGCAACATTTTTTTGTTTACTTAAACTTGTTTTAAAATCCAGTCTTTGTCCAAAAGAGATTATTAATGTATCAATACACTTGAGTATCCAATCTATGCAATACTTTCTTGTTTCTAGATAATTTCATGTTACTATTTATCCTTTTCTTTACTGTGTGATGACAAACTAAAATCTCATGACTGATTTCTCATTAAGTAGAGGATTAAGCAGGAATGGAGTCTTTAAGAGAAAAAGCAGTGAATCCAAGCTAATAAATGTGTCACTATTTTGTTTTAGTAGTTTGCTTTGCTTTGTTTTTTGTTTTTGGAAACAGGGTTTCTCTGTGTTACAGTCCTGGGTATCTTGCAACTTGTTTTGCAGACAACAATGACTTCAAACTTACAGAGATCCACCTGCTTCTGCCTCCCGAGTCCTGGCTCATTTTAGTAGATGTTATTGTTTAAAAGATATAAATTGATTAAAATGTCTGAAATTAACCATATGTTTATATAAATAATGGACTTTAGTTCATCTCTAATATTTTCAAAATCTGTGTTCAGAAAATCTTTCAATTTTGTACAACAGAGTAAGAACAGAATGAAGACAGTAACTTTGACAGATGAGTAACTGAAATCAAAGTTGGTGATAGGATCTAGTGTTGGGAGAGAGAGAGAGAGAGAGAGAGAGAGAGAGAGAGAGAGAGAGAGAGAGAGAAAAGATGAGTTAATGCAATCAGCTCACTTACTTTATAAAATGAGTGCTCTTAATTGGAAATAATCATTTCATAACTCACCTCTGCATACTTTAGCTTCAATGTTTTATGCATTTCTCGAAAACGACTGTAACGCCTGAATACAGTCCATGTCTCATCTAGGACAGAAATCTATTAGCAAGGAAGCAAAAACAAGTCAGCATTAATTACAAGAAAAAAGTAACTAAACTTTTAAAAACATAATTTAAAAATTAAATTAAAAGTGATTAGCATGTAAAATATCTCCACAATTGAAAACATTAATCTAGCTGCATTAATACAACTTATAAATAGTAAGCATGTCCTACTAAACACACATTATCTGCTCCCGAGTCTTATAGGTCTTATTATAAATGACACCTTTGTAAAGCTAGGGGCAGAAGACCACCTCCTAATGGGTTCCAAGGTTCCAAGAGTATTTCTTAATGTGCGGATGAGATGACTCATAGGTAAAGGAACCTGCCCCCAAGTCTGAAGACCACAGTTCCACCCCCAGGACCCACACAGTTGAAGAAGAGAGCTGATTCCTGAAAGCTGTCCTTTGACCTCTACATGCATGCCATGGAATACACATTCCAACACACACACACACACACACACACACACATACACACACACACAGTCTAAAATAAATTCTAAATAAAAAAAATATTACCAGAAAAAAGTGTCTTGTTAACTCGCCATCTGGCTGGTAGAACCTAGAGGGATACCCTTTCGGGTAGAGCAATGTGTTCCATGTAAAATGTCTAGTGTGGGTTCCCGGAGGTCACCACACTAGATAGCAGAGAAAGACGAGGAGAATCATAACTAAAAAAGGGAAGAGAAATGTGAAGCAAACCATGGGCGTTGTAGGAATGCCGCTTGTTTATTTCCCCACCCAGACTCCCAAAATAACCACAGAGAAACTGTATTAATTAAATTACTGCTTGGCCTATTAGCTCTAACTTCTTATTGGCTACCTTTTACATTTTAATTTAACCCATTTCCATTATATTATATTTTACCACGAGTCTCGTGGCCTACCGGCCAGGTTCTAACCCCCTTTCTCCTAGCATTAAGCTTAGTTTTCCCTGCCTAACTAAGTTCTACCTTGCTACAGGCCAAGCCAGTTTCTTTATTCATTAACCAATAAAAGCAACACAAAGACAGAAGGACCTCCTACATCACATGGGGGCATTAGAAGAGACACCATGAAAGAACACTCAGGTAGAGCTTCAGGAGCTAGTGTCTTGAATCCCAGCACAGCCAGATTCTGTATAGGCAAATGAGCCATTCTGGGGTTGAGGGTGAGAGCTTTGCACAATGATGCATGTTTTTGTTATTATGCTTCTCTATTTTTCATTAACATTTTAATAATGGCAGGTTTCTTCTCATGAATTTCTCTGAAATCAGGCACTTACATAAGAAACAAGGAGGTACTATGGAAGTGACAATGCAGATGCCCTGCATCTGAACCCCGACATTGAAGCCAACATGCTAGGCACACAAGCTGGAAAGCAGTGCTGCTGGCAGCCTGGCTGGTCTGCTTTCCTGAAGATGGGGAGTGGGCAAGGCTGATACAAGCAGTAGAGAACAGGCGAACTCCTGGTCTTCGGTGGACAAGAACCAGGCATGTGAGAGAACTAAAGCAGAGTGGAGGCCTTTCAGCTTCCCACATACTGGTGGTGCAAGATGCCAGGAAAGCCAGAGGATTGCTGGAACCACGCCCATGCTGTGGGAGTAGGAAGAGAGAAGAGATCTCGGAGGCGAGGTGCGGTGTTGTTCTGTTGGGATGAGAAAGACACTGAAGGAAGTTCAAGTTTTGCCCATAACTCAGAAACCAGTTCCTCCCTCATGGGAAACATTTCCACTGGACCTCTTGGACACGTGGTGGAGCTCCTGCAAGATCTCTTAAGACTTCAGTATACATGAGGAACACCTGTCACCTCTGTTCTGCCTGCAAGTGACTCCTGCAGAATCACAGCCCTACCAGACCGTGAAGCCACCAGAAGGCACCACTAACACTATTGGTGGGCTCTGTTCCTCTGCACTATGGGTCCTGACCTCATTTTTCTACACCTTAGGCAGAAAACACACCAACCAGTTCAAACCAACTCTCTTGAGCACCAAGGTTTCCTGAGAAGCATGTCAATTCTCTTCTCGAACACACTGATGTATATCTCTCCAGTCGCATTATCCCCACAGTCATCTCAACAGTTCATCCGTCTGCCATCTTAAACTACAACTTTACCTACCTTCCTTCCCAGCTGACCATCCACACTGCCCCTTCCATTTAAGTAAACTTCTTTTTTTTTCTTTTTTTTTTTTTTATTTCTTTAGGACTTCATTTATTTGCTTATTTTTACTACTAATCTAAATACTCCACCCATTTTCAAATCTACTGTTGGACTTTGCCCACCCAATAAATTTACATATAATGTACAGAGAGGTAAGTTAAGTCCCTTGTAAAATCGTCTGCTTGTTAAGTGGCCTTGAAGCAAAGGTCAATAAGACAACATAAGGGGATCAAGGGGATTCGAATTGGAAAGGAAGAAGTTAAACTTTCGTTATTTGCAGATGATATGATAGTGTACATAAGTGACCCTCAAAACTCCACCAAGGAACTTTTACAGCTGATAAATACCTTTAGTAATGTGGCAGGATACAAGATCAACTCCAAAAAATCAGTCGCCCTCTTATACACAAAGGATATGGAAGCAGAGAGGGAAATCAGAGAAGCTTCACCTTTCACAATAGCCACAAACAATATAAAATATCTCGGGGTAACTCTAACCAAGGAAGTGAAAGATCTATTTGACAAGAACTTTAAAGCATTGAAGAAAGAAATAGATGAGGATACCAGAAAATGGAAGGACCTCCCTTGCTCTTGGATTGGGAGGATCAACATAGTAAAAATGGCAATTCTACCAAAGGCAATTTATAGATTCAATGCAATTCCCATCAAGGTCCCATCAAAATTCTTCACAGATCTTGAGAGGACAATAATCAATTTTATATGGAAAAATAAAAAACCCAGGATAGCCAAAACAATCCTATACAATAAAGGATCTTCTGGAGGCATTACCATCCCTGACTTCAAACTCTATCACAGAGCTACAGTAATGAAAACAGTGTGGTATTGGCATAAAAACAGAGAAGTCGACCAATGGAATCACATAGAAGACCCGGAATTTAATCCCCAAACCTATGAACACCTCATTTTCGACAAAGGAGCTAAAAGTATACAATGGAAGAAAGAAAGCATCTTCAACAAATGGTGCTGGCACAACTGGATGTCAACCTGTAGAAGATTGAAATTAGACCCATATCTATCACCTTGCACAAAACTCAAGTCCAAATGGATCAAAGACCTCAATATCAGTACGAACACACTGAACCTGATAGAAGAGAAAGTGGGAAGTACCCTACAACAGATGGGCACAGGAGATCGCTTCTTAAGTATAACCCCAGCAGCACAGACACTAAGGACAACATTGAATAAATGGGACCTACTAAAGCTGAGAAGCTTCTGTAAAGCAAAGGACACTGTCACTAAGACAAAAAGGCAACCTACTGACTGGGAGAAGATCTTCACCAACCCCGCAACAGACAAAGGTCTGATCTCCAAAATATATAGAGAACTCAAGAAACTAGACTCTAAAATGCTAATTAACCCAATTAAAAAATGGGGCACTGAACTGAACAGAGAATTCTCAAAAGAAGAAATTCAAATGGCCAAAAGACACCTAAGGTCATGCTCAACCTCATTAGCAATCAGGGAAATGCAAATCAAAACAACTTTGGGATATCATCTCACACCTGTCAGAATGGCTAAAATCAAAAGCACCGATAATAGCCTTTGCTGGAGAGGCTGTGGAGGAAGGGGTACCCTCATCCATTGCTGGTGGGAATGCAATCTTGTGCAACCACTTTGGAAATCAGTGTTTCGGTTTCTCAGGAAATTCGGGATCAACCTACCCCTGGACCCAGCAATACCACTCTTGGGAATATACCCAAGAGATGCCCTATCATATGACAAAAGCATTTGTTCAACTATGTTCATAGCAGCATTATTTGTAATAGCCAGAACCTGGAAACAACCTAGATGCCCTTCAATGGAAGAATGGATGAAGAAAGTGTGGAATATATATACATTAGAGTATTATGCTGCGGTAAAAAACAATGACTTCTCGAATTTTGCATGCAAATGGATGGAAATAGAAAACACTATCCTGAGCGAGGTAACCCAGACCCAAAAAGATGAACATGGGATGTATTCACTCATAATTGGTTTCTAGCCATAAATAAAGGTCACGGAGTGTATACCTGGTGAACCTAAAGAAGCTAAAGAAGAAGGTGAACCCAAGAAAAAACATATAGTTATCCTCTTGGCTAAGGGAAGTAGATAAAATTGCCGGGGACAAAAAAAGTAAACTTCTTTTTAAAAACTTACTTATGATACCAATCTATTTCTTCTTGCTTCCTCCTGAATCCACACTAAAATAGCATCCCACAAGGTCACCATTATCTCCATACTGCAAAACCCATGGGTTAAATTTTTTTTTTTTTTTTGAGACAGGGTTTCTCTGTAGCTTTGGAGCCTGTCCTGGAACTAGCTCTTGTAGACCAAGCTAGCCTTGAACTCAGAGATCCTCCCGTCTCTGCCTCCCGAGTACTGGGATAAAAGGCGTGCGCCATCACCACCCAGTTGCCATGGGTTACTTCTTGATCATGCTCTCACTGCACCTCTGGGAAGTGCCCTAGAAGAGCGGCCTCACTCCTCCTGCTCACATCTTCACCTGGCTACTCTTTTATCATTACACTTGTCTTTGCCGGGATTTCACATCTCCCTGACCTCTAAACATCAAATGCATGAGGGTTTCATCCTTGGACATGTTTTATTTTCTACCTGCGCTCTCTCCTTTAGTGACCTCATTGCTCAAATTTCCATTTGAGCTAGCACTCCCTGGATGCACATCTCCCTCTGCTGAACCTGGAGTTACATACCCTACTGCTTACATCAATGTCCAGCATGCAGCTCAAACTGAACAAGGTACAGTTACTGAAATGAATCATATTCAAACTTTATCCTCTCCCCCACTTCAGTTGATGTCATTCTGCTCATTCAGTCCCATGTCGTGGTGTCATCTTTAATGTCCTTTTCCTTGCACCTTACATGCAACCAGTCAGCAAACCCCTTATTTTAATTATTCGGAATATGAATCTGGCCTTTTCTCACCAATTCCACTATCTCTGTCTAACTATTCTCAACAGATCTTGGTGTTGGTCCCTTGATTGTGCTTATATCCCTTCTCATTGTGCCATTCTTTCTTTTGCCGAAAGGATCTTGCTAAACACTGATAGTTGAGGCCATTTCTTTGCTCAAATGGAACACGGCCCAAGACATCCTACTCCAGTGAGGTACAAGCTCGAGTTCTTTACCTTCCCTACAAGGGTCTCTATGCTCTGTCGTATCCTTGGCTCACCTGAAGCCTCTCCTGACTCCAGGTTCACCCAGAACATGCCAGATGTGTACACTGCAGGTGTGGCCTCGGAGGCTCTGTGTTTTGTTCTTTGAATTAGCAATACCTGAGTATGAAGCAAACATGGCATACAGTTATCCTGGTTTTGGGTTTCCTTCCCCACTAGAATGTGAGTTCCAGGAAGGCTGGTTTTTTACTCCTTTGGTCACATCCTTTAGAGGAGAATGGGACACACGGGAGGCCTCCTCAAGAACAGCTAGAAGACCGAGCCCTAAGACAGGCCTGTCTTTAATATCCTCTTGCTCTTAGAGACTTTAAAACAGAATTTATATTTAAAATTTCTCCAAGAAGAAAAGGACTTTTAAAAAAAAATCAAAGAAACTTACGGTGAGGCAAACTGGGCTCTGAGCCTAGGGCACTTTGGCCTATACTTTCTTCCTCTGTGGCTTTTACAGCTTGCTAATACCTAGTCACTGTCCAAAGTTTCTGGTGAGAGAAACAGCACAACTGTGGGTACCACTCTTCTTTCTCACAGCATCCCTGGGATAGTCCACCTCCTCTAATTGCATACTGCAAATACTGAGACAGCCACAGTGTACTGGGCATAGACTGGACAGTGAGATGGAAGAGGAAACTGTTAAGTCCCTTCCTAAGGCTACATCTCAAAGCATTCAGTTATACCCTTCTGGTTTTTCTTGGTATTGGTCCTGAATGCTTATAATGGGGGTAGAGTGCTTTTATGTGTGCACATGGAAAATAAAGGGGTAGACCAGTGTGGTAAGGACCATGCTCAGCTACATTTTCATATTCATACCAGGCTTCATGAGGTCATAATGGTACCGGTATCTGTGCTTGTTACCCAGTGACACCAGGATCCCTCTCACAGCAGAAATGCTAACAGAACTCAGATGCTGCAGGAACAGAGAGCTTGCTCAGCCTCACAGCCCCATTGTTTTAGTCGTTCCCACTGAACAAAGCAAATAGGGAAGATCATTATTGGCACATTCTGAGCAATAACTATTTTTTGCCCAATATCTAAGGATTTTAATAACCTGGTATACATGTGTCAATAATTTCTGTCATACTTAAGTTTGTTATCTCAAGCAATATGAATTAACTAGAAGCACAAGCCTTATTTGGAAACTTATTAGAAATGTATGTTCACAACTTCCACCCACACCTCTGCTTAGAACACAGCCACTGAATTCAACACCACTGCCCACAAGATTCTGATATAAGCATAGTCATGTCCCACCTCCCGTTCAGCACCTAACCCCTCAGCCAGGATCCAGAGACTCTTCTAGATAACTCTGTAACATCTCACAGAAGCTCCCAGTGCTGAGCAATGTCACCCCACAGAGAAGTTGTGAACACAAAATACGGCATTACTTATAAGGATCTTCTGAATGCCTCATGAGCCACACACACCTTTCTCTAACAGGAGGATTCGTCTGAGTTTCGTGGTGGGGTTTCCACTAAAATTACTCCCTCCATGGCATCCTCTCACTCTTTCTCCCCAGAGGAATCACTTAATCTCCCCCGAGGCTTGGTAACATTAGTTCACATCATGGTCAAAGCACACGTCACAAACACTTATTACACAATTGTGTCAAAATAAATAATTTATGCAATTAATGACATAGCTCTAGTCTACAAAATTTTAAGTCTTCTGAGGAAGTAAAATGTCTACCTTTGGAAGTATTTGGGGTGAGACAGAGACTCTCACTGCAAAAAACATACACCGGGCACCTACAAATTTTCATGAAATTATTTTACTTTTCAAATTAGGTGAGAACCCAGGCCTTGCAGATCCGTCAGAAGGCAGAAGAGGGGCTGTTGGAGCATTGCCTGTGGTGGCCCTGCTCTGGCTGGAGGTGTGGATCACTCAAAGATGTCTCTGGAGTAACCACAACAGCAGGCCTTTTGATTTTTAACTGCACCGAGAACACGGCAAATCCTCTGTATATTTCAAACACAAGTTGATAGGGCAGCATTCTGAGATTTTCAAAGTCTTTACCCTGAGAGTTTTATCTTTAGTGAGACTATAGACAAGGTCAGGAAAGGGTCAAGCTTCCCATCCCATATATTTAAGACCTGCTTTGTCTAGCAATATGTAAACAAGGTGGAGACAATGATGGTGTGGAATGACACCCATTAGCAATCATCTCAGAAAAGAGGAAGGCCCTGTGTGGCATTGTGTGACATTTCTGCATGAATATGGTCAAAGCTTTTCTCTCTCATGGAAACATACCATGCTGAGGGCTGGAGGCTTCCTCATGTGAAGTTTGGAAACAGACACAGAGAAATGCAAAAATACAAATTGAAGTCCCAGTTTGCTCTAAATTAAAACTCAGCATAGGACAGGATTTTGATCGTGAGGGGAGGACAGCAGATCAGCAAAACAAATAAGTCCGACGTAAGCAGTCAATTATTTCCTTTAGCATTGTGAAAGAAAAGCATCATTGTGGCATGCTTCTGAAGAGCAAATCGATCAATTCTCTCTCGCTGAATGGTTCTGTTGATACAAATCCATCTTTCCTGGGCTGTAAAATGATCAAGTGCATCTTAAACATGTCCTCAAGATGGACTGCATTTACTTACAAATAATTCTCAGCTGAGTGCTTCCCACAAGTTTATCTTGTATACATATTTTGCCGGGCTAGGGATTGTTGATTGTCATCAGCAGCATTTGCTGGTGTACAACCGCCTGCGTGAGGAGCAGCATCAAGAGCTTGTCACTCAAAGAAAAAGACTCTAACTAGCCCCCAATTAAGTAAGTTACCTGAAGGGATCTTTAATATACACATTAAGAATAACTCTCAAGCACTCGTGTGGGGACCTTAACTACATTCCCAACGTGTGGATGTGTACAACTGGAAAGACTAATGATTGCAGCTTCATTAACATGTCCCACCACAGAACAGGAGGCCAAGAAGCACTGTCTCAGCTTCTGGTCAAGATGGCCCATGCAGTATAGAAAGAAGTCATTGATTCTTATTTATATTTACTTTTATTTCATTCTTTTTATATTACTACTTCTATTGGTGGGATATAATGCATAATAAGTATAGTTAATGAATGGTATACTTTATGAAAAATAAAAATAGTCATATGAGCTATACCAGCTTAGTAATTTTTCTTATTAGGTACTTGTGATTACAAATATTTATATGTATTGGGAAATGTAGTTCAGTGGTAGATCATATACATAGCATGTGAAAATCTCTGGGTTCCATTTCCAGAACAGAAAAAAAAAATTTAGGTGCTATTAACTATTTTAAACTGAAGCCAGAAAATGATAAATTCATGAAGGTCTCATTATTCCCAAGATGACAGAATCTAATCCACTAATTAGACTCTATGTCTTATGTAAAACATGAATAAATTCTGAAAGTATGGATCTGTGGAGAAATACGCATCAGTGCATCAGCTTTAATTAAAATCTCTTCAGACAACTGCTGCAAAAAGAACTAGCCAAGAGTGTTAACTGAAGCCAACATCCCATTAAACACAGCAATGTCCTGCATTGAACACAGTCACTATCCCATTCCTCTTCCTTCACATCTACCTCCAGCATCACCAAATCTGTCAGCAAGGACCAAAACACCAATGTGTACTGATTTCCAGTGGGGACAAATGGCACAATGATGCTGAATCTGCTGGTTAGCATCCTGTTGGTCTCTTCTTTACAGAACCACCCACCTTGGAGGCCAGGGCTGGATTTGGGGCAGTTTTCCTGACTCCAGAGACCAGCACCTCAACATTCCTGGATCCCTCAGCCTAATAGTGGAACTCATCAGAATGATTCTCCACATTAGGAAGCCCATGGTGCTTCGCTTCTCAGCTTATAGCTAGAATGACCTACAGGCTATATCAGCTTGGCACACCACTCTACTTTTCCAATTACATTTTCTCTAATGAACATTTCAAATATTCTGGGTTTTCAGTCCCCACAATCACTTTTTTATGACCATCTAGAAGGACTGGATGCAATCAAGAACAATCCCCACAGCATCCTTCCAGTGTCTTTCAAAGCAATACTATGATACTCAGTCCTGAGCCACTTTCTGCCTTCTATACTTGGCATTCTCACGTTTGAGTGCCTCTCTAAGGTGAACCTCAAACTCTACTATATTCTATTACCAATATGTCACTTGTGCATCTCTGAGTTCAGTGTTCCCACTGCCTGAAACATCTTTCCTCTCCCTCCAGTCATCAAATGCCCTCATCCCTCTCAGAGGAACAACACCACGAGTCCACTGGATATCTTCCTGAGCACCTTCCATGAGCTTCTTATTTCTGTCATCTATTTCTATGCATGTTCATCCCCACACCCAGCTGCTGTGGTGCAAATCCTTTTCATCTTTTCTGCACATTTGTTTCTTAATGTATATAGGATGGTATGTGTGTTTATGTATATTACAAAACCACATAGATATAAAGTAAGTGGGTAATGGAATAGGGACAACTGTTTCTTCACTCAGTACACAGAGGTTCATTCCAATAAATCACATTTTGACTACACTTCTTAGTTCCTTTTCTTTCTGAAGGCAGTAGAATGACCTGCATCTTTGTCCTTTTCTGACTTATCCACAAATCAACTCTGTAGAGTTTTTGGTAAGTAGGCATTGGGAGAGATAAAAAAGAGGCCAAAGAATTTTAAAGCAAAGCGAAAAACAATATCATTTATCACATTTCTTTTGGAGAGAACGCTGCACTGATTTAAAAAAGACACATAAGTAAACGATTTGGATCAGGTGGGTATGAGGACCCTAAATGACACAGGAAGAATCCAAAGGTAATAATCTCTAAATGGCCTTTAAAAGGTGGAGTTAGTTAATTTCAGAGTCCTTGCCCCTAAGTAGCAAAGCCAAACCAGTGGGCAAGGGTTGCATTCCTTGGCTCAGTGAAGGACAGCAGTCTCCGCTGGAAGGGAAATTAAGAAGCAGTAAAAGCCTGTGCTGTGTTAAAATCATACTACTTGGTGGAGTCTGAACATTCTTTCCTTGCATGCAATGTAACACGTTTCTGGCTTCCCCATGCATACTCAGGGTTGTTCTTATTTCTCTGTCTAGTGAGCCTAAAGAAGAGGTGGTCTCTACAGCCCAGTAGGTATACACACAGGAGAGAGACAGTGCCAGCAGGCATCCAGGAGCTCTGGAGGCAAGCAGCAAACTGTCATGTATCTCATTTCAGACAGCATAAAGAAGCCCTGAACTGAGCGTGAAAAGCTTTCCCATAATAATGTGTCTTATGAGTGGGCAGCTGCAAAAATCCTATCTCAAGACACTTGAAGAAAGAGGCTTGGCCTCAGCAGAAGGGCCTGATCCCAAGTCACTATACTATGCAAGTAAAAAGGAGTCTAATTCCAATCCTACTGACGACAGCATGGGTGAGAAGCACCTGGAACTTGGAGACTGATGATTCCTGGATCAGAGTCACAGGCAGACTTTATATCCTTCTGCTTTTCATATGCTCCAGGAAAGAGCAGGAGGCCTTCTGCATAGAGGGGCTATGAACAAGTAGAGAACTTGCCTCAGAGACTTGAGTTTGGTCCAAATCTGTGGTACCGTGAAAATTACTTAAGAGCTATGTGCTGAATTAACAGCAAACTCTAGACAGCTATGAAGTGATCTAAAGAAAATGGGACTTTCTAGTTGGCCAAACCCAGTCTTCTTGAATAATCAGAAATAACTGCTTCATGGTTCAATTTCAGTGTCTTCAAAATAGGAGAAAATGCTGCTTGTTTTAGTATGCTTACCTTATATGGTGGGCTGAAAGCAAATTTGATAGAATGTATGAAGCCCTGGGTTTCAAACCCAAGGGCATTCCAGGTAGGTGAGGAATGGGGACATTACTCCACTTTAAAGGTACAGTAAAGGCCAAGGGTGACAGACTATGCACTATTTTTTTAAGTTACCTAGACACTGAGAGGCAACGTAGGGAGCAGGACATCACCATCACCAGAGAATGGAAAATGAAAAGCTATGGATGAGCAGACTTGGCCCCAACTTCAGCCTTAACTAGTTGTCTAATGTCAGCAGAATTCTTGCAGGCCTCAAGTTTTTCAGCTGCTAACACGAACTCATGAGAAACCAAAGGATGAAGGAGAATAACAGGAGGTCAAAAGCACAATGCTTGGGCCTCAGACACAGCTGCTCCTCTTTCAGTCCTGAACAAGATGTCTTCATCCAGCCTCTCCCCTCAAAACTTGGGGGATATGGAAGAAGCATACAGTTTGTAATAGCCAGAGCACATGGAAGCAGCACTTTCCAGATATAACAAGACCGAAGTACGTACAAACTCAGAGCTGTGGCACAAGACCTGCAGAGACTCACGCTAGCTGGGGTTGCAGCACAGAGCAGGGGAAGTGGACATGGGGCCCCACCCAACAAAGAAGCTATTGTAATTGACAGCTACTAGTAAAGGGAAAAGCTGTTTTCCATTGAGTATCACTGGGTACATCAATTACACCACAGGGCAGGCCCACGGCCGAGGATAATTTTTCTCATGAATTTTTGTTGATTTCACTTTGTTTTGGTATCTTTTCTCTTATTAGTCTTTTGCGTGTTTTGATTTTTAAAAGTTTGTTTTGAAAGAGAGAAAGAACATAAAGTTGGATGGGAAAGGAAGAGGGGGAGTGATGTGGGACTCCCCTCTGTATGCTGTGAATATCATTGGTTAATAAAGAAACTGGGGGGGGGTTGATAAAGTAGATAAGCAGGGAAAGCTAAACAGAATGCTGGGAGAAAGGAGGTGGAGTCAATAGAGAAGCCATGAAGCTACGGGAGACAGATGCCTGAAACTTTGCTGGTAGGCCATGACCATTGTGGTGATGCACAGATTAATGGAGATGGGTTAAATCAAGATGTAAGAGTTAGCAAATAAGAGCTCATGGGCCAAGCAGTGATTTAAATAATATAGTTTCTGTGTGATTATTTCAAGTCTCCATACAACAGGGGAAAGTTTAGGAAGAGTTGGGGAGGTAGTCAGGATCAAAAGGGATTGCATGAAGCATTTTCTTAATTAAACTTTTTTTTTAATCTGCTCTTTAAGAAATCCTTCTCTGATGCTCTGCTGACAGGTGAGTTTCCATGAGCAGCAGCTGCAAACCATCTGACTCTGTAACAACCATTCTAGGAGGAGAGAAAAAAATCACAACAGCTGGGAAGAAACAGGGACATGAACACATTCTTAAAACAAGCACTTGGGTGAGACTGAAATGCAAACCCTGAAGCTGTGGCCACATCTCTCCTATTCCTGAGACTCAGTCTCATTTCTTTCTCATCTTCCTTGAATATTTATTTTGTGGGAACAAACACAGGGGTCCTCGTGGAGACAACATCAAAGATAAGTTGCTTTGGAATGAAACCTGGAAAAAGGAAAACAATGTTTTTGTTGTTTTTTTGCTTGCTTGTTCTTTCTCTCAGACAAAATAGTCACGTGGTGAATGTGACTCTTCAAGATCTGATGTGATTGCCTTCGCTGCTATTCATGCTGTAAAATAGCACACACGCTGGGTCCTGGGTCTAGATGGCCGGGGCATGCGCAGTATTCCATTCGTCTTGGCTCTGCTAATCCCCACACAGGGAGATAATCTATCACATAACTAATAAGCACAGGCCCAGATGCCAACACACCACTCTTTCTGAACATTTATACTCTATCAAGTTGGGAGCAAGTACTTCTAAAAGATGTATGTGTGTGTGGTTTCTCTAATAGACTGGAATGGCTCTCATTTTTGTTCTGCCAAGTAGAGAGAGAGGTTTCTCTGACTGTAAAGGTAATTACTGCAACTTCTAAACTGCACATTTCCTGGGCATTTCTTCAGGATTCCTGTCAGGTCTGCCCACCACCAAACGCTCCGGCTTTGTCAGAGCTTTAACAGTAACTCCACTTTATAAAGTATGCAAGACTTAGTCAGAAATCAAGACAAAAAGTTCAAATGTATGTGAATGTGTGTGTGTACACACACATAACAGTAAATTCTGTAATGAGGCAAGGATTAGGAAGTGGCTATTCTGGCTAAGACAATACTAAAATATGTTCTCAACTTTAAAAACTGTCCAGGAATTATTGACATTTAAAAAGTGCATTAAAACAAGAAAGGGAATGAGTAGTTTTGTACATTTAGATACCATGAGGCATGTGGGGCCTGGGCCTGTTTACCAGCTGTATAGCCTTAGGCAAGTCACTCATGATTTCTTACTTTATGTAATGTAACAAATACCCTCATTTTGGAACTTTGTAGAAATGTCTGGCAAAATGCTTGGGGGCATAGAAGGTTCTGGGATAGATGTTAGCTTTCTTTTTTTCATGAGGAGCTGCAAAGTCAATGGCATACAGAGAAGCAAGTTGGGAGAGTCCTGGGGTGGTTAGGTAAACGACAGCAGATAACAAGGAGTCATCCTTATAAATTGAGAACATTTGGCCATGTGGATGGATGATGCTCACAAGAAAGGTTAAACATATTGCTGGAACAAGCTAGAAGCTACAGGGATATGTGAGGATCTCATACATCAGAAAGGTCTGGGTTCACGTGACTCAAGAGCACTGCTGCCATGAATGGTCTACATAGCTGTGCTGGGCAACTTCCTAAGCATCATGCTTTCTCCCTGCCACTGCGTCCTGCTGCTGCTTCTCATCTCCTTCCAAGCCATCAATTAGAAGACAGAACAAAAGGAGGCAGGATTCTAGGGCAACCGATGGAGTCTGCTTCCCCGAGTTAAAAAAAAAAATCACCTAACTGGAAAGATTTGGACGTTTTGTGTTTGAGGTACTTGATGCTGTGGTGTGCAAGTAGACGAGAGAGCTTGTCAAAAGGGCTAACCTGCATCTGTGTGAGAATGGGCATGGCATGTGTGCTGCTCACCAGAGAACAGTGAGAGGTTGGCCAACTCAGTAAGCTCCCCAGAGGACAGAGAGAACAAGGACTTCTATTATCAGAGGGCTGGAGAGTGCCTAGGTCCTGACATCATGCGGGAAGTCAGCCTAGACATGTGTTTCTGTAGAAATAGGAGCGGCGGGGCTGCGTCCCCAGCACCCCAGCCGCCTGCTAGCTTATGCCCGAAATAACAACACACAAACTGTATTCATTTAAAGACTGCTTGGCCCATTTCTATCTAGCCTCTTCTAGGCTAATTCTCACATATTAATTTAGCCCATTTCTAATAATGTGTGTAAGCACCCCAAGGTGCGCTTACCAGGAAGATTCTAGCCTACGTCCATCCTGGGTCGGAGTTGCCTGGGAGAGCAGAGCCTGGCATCTCTGCTCCAGAGAGCAGAGCTGGAGTCTGTCTGAGGAGTCTTACCTCACTTCCTCTTCCTCCTGTTTACTCCTCCCACCTATGTTTTAACCTATCAGGGCAAGCAGTTTCTTTATTTAATTAACCAATGAAATCAACAGATTGATATATGACACTCCCACATCATGTTTCTATGTGAACAAGTGTCTAAAGAAAATGAAGCTAACCTAGGTGCTGCAGACTGCCCAATGCCAGGGCCTTGTGTGCCCATCAGAAGGCAGGCAGAAGGGCTGAAGTGTGATTGCATCCTCAGGCTTAACACGGGAGGCTCCATCCTTGCACTCTCCTTGAATGGTTATGAGCAAGCCGGCTGCAATGTGACCCCTGTGTGCAAATGGAACTTGTGGGGTGCTATTTACAAAGGGCACTCAACATTCTAACTTGAAAAATACAACAGCAGAAAGGGTTTTAAATCACACCCATAGTTTTGAGCATCACAGTGTGTCACTTGCTGAGTTATCCCTATTGGATGACTATTCCAGTCAGGCACACGAGGGGTTCCTAAGATTATCTAAGATCAGCAATGTCTAATCAGCTGAAACCCCCAGAAGACCTGAAATAAATGGGACAATGGCATTTGGGGGGAACTGACTAAGTTGTGGCATGGAAGCAGAGTGGACATTGGGTTATGGACGAAGATGGAGAGAACAGACTGCAAAGGGCCATTCCAGAAATAAGTGGGACAGTGACTTACAGGATCAACAGAAATTCAAGAAACAGAAAGACCAAACATACACCAGCATTGGCTCATTTCTTTATACTGCTGTGTTGAAATGTACATTAAAATACAGGGAATTTAAAATGTCATTACTTCTAAGACAAATGAGTATGACATCCTCTGTTAGTCTTAACTACAGACTTCCCTGGCTGGGGTTTGTATCATGTTGAAATGTAATTTTAAAGTTAAATTTCACCCACTCTGATCCCAGCTAACTGAAAATAGCAAGCATGATTCAAGGTAACTGACTCCTTTGTATCAATCACTGCAAAGCTTTGAAAGAGTTTGGGGTAACAGCTATAGTTTAGGGAGTGGCATTACTGAAGGAACTGTGATTGGGGGCAAGCAGGGACCTTAAAGATACATATTCTTGACCAGCAGGTGACACTCTACTCAAAGAGGAGCCAGGCTGGCCAACCTTGAACCTCCTGTTTCTCCATGACACCTGTCAGTCAAGAAGTCTTCTTTATGTACTGAGGATCCAGTTACAGGAATATGTGCTTTTAGAGGACTCCTTGAAAGTGGAACTCCAATGAAACAGAACTGACATTCTGACTCAAAGTTCCTAAGCAGGTGCCTTCCAAAGATTAGTAATGAGTGTGGGATACATCATGGAGAGGCCAACTTTATGTGTTCTCAAGAAAGAACAGACTAGTTTCTTGAGTTCTTTATATATTTTGGAGATCAGACCGTTGTCAGTTGTGGGGTTGGTGAAGATCTTCTCCCAGTAAGTGGGTTGCCTTTTTGTCTTAGTGACAGTGTCCTTTACAGAAGCTTCTCAGTTTCAGGAGGTCCCATTTATTCAATGTTGTCCTTAACGTCTGTGCTGCTGGGGTTATACATAGGAAGTGGTCTCCTGTGCCCATGTGTTGTAGAGTACTTCCCACTTTCTCTTCTATCAGGTTCAGTGTGTCTGGACTGATATTGAGGTCTTTAATCCATTTGGACTTGAGTTTTGTGCATGGTGATAGATAAAAAGTATGGGATAAAACCGGACTTGCTGAACATAGCGGACAATGAGGACTACTGAGAACTCAAGAACAATGGCACTGGGTTTTGATCCTACTGCACGTACTGGCTTTGTGGGAGCCTAGGCAGTTTGGATGCTCACCTAACTAGACCTGGAAGGAGGTGGGTGGTCCTTGGACTTACCACAGGGCAGGGAACCCTGAATGCTATTTGGGCTGATGAGGGAGGGAGACTTGATTGGGGGAGGGGGAGGGAAATAGGAAGCGGTGGAGAGGAGGAGGCAGAAATCTTTAATAAATAAATAAATAAATAAATAAAAAAGAAAGAAAGAAAGAACAGGAAATCAAGCAGCAATAAGAGGAATACCCAATTTGAGTATGTCCACACAGTGAGCTGCTATTCATCTGAAGAGTTGATAACCACTTAACACATCTTGGGATGAAGCTCCAAAAGTAGGCCCTGCTAAAGCAGTCAGACCCAAAAAGTAATGAGGCTCACGGAACCCCTCCCACAGTGTGTATATTTTGCTTCATATACATGAAGCCTCCACAAAATAGTTTGAAGAAATTAAATGAGACTGAAATCCAAACATATCTACTTACCGATTCTCAGCTTTCCCAGTAAACAAGCTTGGTTTCGTCCTCTCAAAAAAAGCATGTACAAAATAGTTTTTTTTTTCATTAAATCTCTAGTTTAAGGAAAAGAAAGTCCTTTGGGACCCACAGGTGTTGAGATGAGGAGTATTCGGGCATCCCCTAACCTTTACTGTATCCCAGCACACTCTTCATTAGTTCACTTTACAGGTACCCGCAGGGAGCTGATGCATTTTAAAGACTATCAAATCCTACCTGATGAAGGGAGGGCTGAACTCACTGGAGGAGCAAGGATAGAGGAGGGTAAGAGGAGGATGCCAGGGGCCAAGGCTGGCATGGCTCAAGCATTCACACACGTAAACTCATGCTGCCTTCAGCAACTACACAGGCGGTGTTTATTTCTTACTTGATGGAAGCAGCATACCGAGTATTTTTTATAATTGCTCTCTTCTCAGGCATTCAAGTCAAGACTTGTAGTTATTTGCATACTTTAAAAATAATTGGTGAAATGGCCAGTGACCAGCAGCAAGATATGCTCTAAAAAAGGGTCCCACAGCAGCAGGATCAACCCCTGAGGGCTTGCCATGCACACACAGCCCTAGAGGGCCTTGGATACCATTGGGAGATAGAGGTGAAAATGAAAACAAACTTTGAAAAAGAAGCAGCAATGATTGTTCTAAAGTATAAACAATAATAATTTATAGATGCACATTAAGACCAAGTTTTTCTTATAACAACCTAAAACTAAAGAGAATTGTCCTTTATCAAAAATCAAATTAATAGCCTTTGTTTTCTTAAAGCCACTTTTTCACCAAGATAATTTAAGAGTAGCACAGTATCATCAGGTGTGAGACTAGATTAGATAATATGGCATGCGCATGACATACTTGATAAGTGATAGAAAAAGTTGTAGACTTTGAAAAAGTTCTAAATAGTAGTTTGCTTCAACATCAGATTTTCAATGTAAATTTTTATAAAGAAAAACTTAAAATCATTTTTAAAAACTCTGAATGTTATTTACATTATTTTTCTCTCATGGGCACCCACAGAATTAATAATATGTTTCCAATAAAGAAAGTCTACAGAGATTTTAGCAACAAGTATAAGACAGCTGAGGTTCTGTTCCAATACTGGCAACTGGTAGACTTAGTTTCTGAGTTTTCTTTATGCATCAGGATACTTCAGGGAACACCCAACCAGAAACAAAGCAATCAAAACCCCAAGCTTCATAAAGACATAGTTGCACATGAACAATCACCAAGGGGCTCTAAAGATAGCAGCCCATGCATTCCCCAGGCCTGTCCGTTTTTATTTAACTTTAGTAACAAATACACACAACACTCAGGAAGTATCAGACATCCTCTGAGGTAAGTTTGAAGTGCAAAGTCATCTGCTCCTCACAACCCAGTTGGTTGGGTTTTATTGTCCACATTATACAGATGATGGGATCTGAGGTGACAAAATTCCTGCCTGACACACTGACACACACAGAGCTACTCCAGGAGCTGTCTGTGCCTTTGCCTGCAGCTTGTCTCTTCTTTGCTTTGTTTGGAGAGGTTTCTTTCTAGTACCAGGTCTGAAGGCCCTTTTCACAGTGTCCTCATTGGAGTGCAGGCCTGACTTGGTGCCTGTGCAGGCATCAGAAGGCCTTCCTAACAGAGAAGGTACCGAAGGAGGCAGAGCTACTGCTGACTTTCGTCACTGGCTTTGCCATGGGAGTTAGATTTCATCCACTGAAGGAAGTCTGATCCTGAGAAGCTTCTGGCATCCTCTGTTTTGCTTTCTCTAACTTTCTCCAGCAGTTGCATCTTCACAGTCTGGGTCAGATCTGCATACTAACTGGGCTACTATCTATTTAAAACTTTGACCTAAACGGACCCAGTTTTTAAAAAGAGTAGTTCCCTTTACTTGAGCATGGGGCCAATAAATAGTTAACTTTTATTAATATGCTCATCAGTAAGGTAAAGCACAGACATGGACCAACTTAAAGCAGTGCATGTTTTCACTTCTGCAACTTCTTGACTTTGGTGAATTATAATTCTGAGCAGGAGAAAACCAATTCAGAATCCAAAATATGGAAACATTATAAATCACTTGAAGTTATTTTTGTATATGTGTATGCCATTACACATGTTAAAAAGAGAACTCACAAACATATACAATATGGAATGGTGAGAAAAATAAAGAGGATCTGAGCAGAAATTGGGCATTATTGGTTCAGGGGTAATAAGAAACAATAGAGAAAAAGACATACTTAACCCCTTAACACAACACCACAAAGCCAATCAGGAAAGCTAAAACCATCACCATGCTGGCCCCATGCTTTTTCAACTTAAACCTCAAATAAGTAAATCATGCCCCATTTATATGTTTTAGTAAAGAAAAACTCAGTACATAGAAAGAAGCATTGAAAACCTTGACTAATAAGAAATTATTTATATTATTTTTCTGGGAAGACTGAAAACTGTGTGCCTGATAGGATGGATCTCCCAGAGCACAGGGGCTCCCTCAGGACACCTCAGGTGCAAGGCAGGTGGTAAGGCCGGCTCTTTCCCCTCTTTCCTACCTGCTTCTCCCTCAGGAGCTCCCTGGCTAGGAGATGTTCTCTGGACAGACAAGCTTCTCTGATACATGACCTTTGGAGACCACTTACTGTTGCTTTCCCTCATTTTGCTAAGCAGGAAACTGAGCCTCTGAGAAGATCAAAAACTGTCTAGGTTATCAAGCAAACCACAACAGAATCAAAGTCTATAGAACTCAGTGTTCAGACCGGCAGGCCAGTGTTTATCCAATGCAAAGTACTTTCAAGGCCACCCTCATGAATCCACACACCAATACTACAGAGGACTTCATTACATTAACATCTTCCTTGCCCATCCTTGAAGGAAGAAAATGTGATTAATTGCTAATTCCCTGAGGAGGAGGGGATGGCAGGCAGCAACATTTAACTAAGTATTATGAGTCAGTGGAAATAAATTTAAAAATAAGATGAAGTCATTATTTTGGAAAGCTCATCTCTTTCTTTAAAAGAGTCATATAAATAAAATACCTAAAATGGTTAAGGAAACTTTTAATATTAAGAACATACACACACAAACACACATACAGAGCAATAGTGATAATGACATTAGTTATGATAATTTATTATTAACTACATCTTAGCCACTTGGCACAAGACTTTACATGAAATAATATTCCTATTATTAGATATTACTGTTTTTATAGATGTGATAATTTGAGCCAAAGCCCATGCCGTGTGTGGGGTGTCAACTGTTCTGTTTTGTCCTAGGATGTGTGTGTATGCGTGTAGGTGTGTGAGTCTGTGTGTGTATATATGCGCGTGTGCGCATGAGCACACGTGTACAATGAGTGAATGTTGATTTTCTATAGCTAAATTCAGGAAAATTCTAGAACCTTGGTATGGCTGGGATGACACCCTCTGCCCCACTAGCAGGGTGTGTCTCTCTGCCTCCTGATATGATCCTATCATTACAGGCCACTCCACCTTACCTTGTGCTGTGGTCTAGTGCGTCACAGACTGGATTAAAGAAGCATATGACCAATGTCTTACAAAATAACATTCATAAGTAACTTCATGCTCAGAGGAAGCACTGCACAGCTTCCAACCTCTGTTCTTCTAGAGGGGTGAAGAAGGAACACTTACCTTGACTTCAAACTCGAAGTGTTCATCCTTCCCTTGACCACACAGGACATAGCGGGGAATACTAATCTTAATGGGGTCCTTCAGGTCGTCTGGATTTGCTCCCAGAGAACGAGAATACATCCGCTATCAAAGGCACATCAGACAAGGAGAACAAAGAGAATGTAGCATCACTGCGCTGTGGCCAAAACCCTGCTTGCACAGAAGAGACAAAACGCGACTCGAGTAGAGAAAGGAGCATGAAACCAGTCTAGTTTATTTAGAGAAAAGGCAGCTTTCTTTGAAAAAGACATGCTAAGCCTCTCTCCTAACAAAAGACCATTTTTGTAGATATACCACTCCAGAAAGTTAGGGTAAAGACACTTCAAAATGTTGTTTGGCTTTGAAGTTTCTTCAAATTTATAAGATCAAGTAAAAATAGGGACAGATTACACTTTCTAACTAAAAAAAATCAGTTTCTTTTTTTTGCAAAGTCTTTATCAACTGAACATTTTTTTCCTTCATATATTTGACTGCTGCTCATAAAGCTGTAGATCCTGGAGATGTTAAAATTCAATTCATCTTTAACATTTGGCCATTTCTATAATGAAGTTACTCTAGTATGTAAACCACAATTAAGACAAATCCCAAGTCTTTCCTTTAGGCTCCATTTGATTGATAATTGTCTTGGCTGACAAGTATTTATGTTCTGGATGGCAGGAAGCCAGAGGGGTCACAGGAAGATGCAGTATAACAAATTAATTTTCAAAATGAGGAAGACATCTCTGAATATTCATAATTTACACTAACCCAGAGCTTTAGAAAACATAAGACAATATGTTTTTGAAGTGGTAGCAGTAAAAGAAAATAATTAATTAGAATCACACTTATAGCTACATTTGCCGAATGCTCACCATATACTGTGGGTGTGCTAGCCAGTTTCATACATTAATCCTATCAATCCGCATCTCTCCACGGGGGCTAACCATTATGAAGCCTATCTATCAAAAGAGAAAGGGGGCAAGTTCGCTCTAGGAGGCAAGTGAGCTGATAACCCAGGGTATGAGCATCACACGGGTACACTATTCCCATACAGGGTTTTAAAGAGAGGCCCTCCATCTAAGATAAATGGGCTAATGAGTACATCACATATGCACAGGTTAAGGTGTTGGAAACTCCACAAATATGCAATAAAGTTGAATTTTTTGACGAAAAAGAAACCAATAGGCAATATATAACCTATTCACCAGGGAAAAAGGGGGATCTGGGGTCCAGGCAGGCACTCACAGGTTTGGCACTACCTGGCTGCCTCTGTAACAACACAGACCACTGGATGTCAGAGGTGGGCAATTTCTGACTGTAGCTTCTAATCTAGCCGGCAGAGTCAATATTCAGCACTGTTTGAAGTTACCAAAGTCGTTTTTTTAAAAATTATTTTTATTGAGCTATATATTTTTCTCTGCTCCCTTCTGTTTTCTCCCCTCCGTTCTATTCTCTCCCATGGTCCTCTTGCTTCCAATTTGTTCAGAAGATCTTGTATTTTTCTATGTTCCATGTAGTTTAGAATCATGTATGTCTCTTTTAAGGTCCTCATTGATGTCTAGGTTCTCTGGGATTGTGATTTGTAGGCTAGTTTTCTTTGCTTTATGTCTAAAAGCCACTTATGAGTGAGTACATATATTTGTCTTTCTGGGTCTGGGTTACCTCACTCAATAAGTTACCAAAGTCTTCTTCCCCTAGTGGTTGGTCATCCACAAGCGTCACCGTTTGCCACATGGTATATCTAATAAGCTGTCACTGATGTCAAATGATCAGAAGTGTTTTCCAACATGAACTCTGCTAACCCTTTGACTCACTGACAGTACTCGCCCAAATGACTTTAAATATAGATCTTCTCTGACATGTTATACTTTTATAAATTTACAGCCGCAAAGAGGAAAGAATAATTTAGTTGGTCTTTTTGTAAGAGCATTTTTTATATATTACATTTCTTTTATTGATATTTATTGAGCTCTACATTTTTCTCTGCTCCCCTATCTTCCTCTCCCCTCCCCTTTAATCCTCCCCCAAAGTCCCCATGTTCCCAATTTACTCAGGAGATCTTGTCTTTTTCTATATCCCATGTAGATTAGACCCATGTGTGTCTCTCTTAGGATCCTCATTGTTGTCTAGGCTCTCTGGGATTGTGATTTGTAGGCTGGTTTTCTTTACTGTATGTTTAAAAACCACTTATGTTTAAGTACTTGTGATAATTGTCTTTCTGGGTCTGGGTTATCTTACTCAATATGATGTTTTCTAGATCCATCCACTTGCCGGCAAATTTCAAGATGTCATTATTTTTTTCTGCTGTGTAGTACTCCACTGTGTAAATGTACCACATTTTCCTTATCCATTTGTGAGAACATGTTTGATGATAAACAATAGCTCTCACCTACATATGTCAATATTTATCCTTGAGGTTCTATTTTGTTTCCCTCAATCCCCTCTATGTCACATGTAGTACCCCAACTTTCCAAGTAAAGGAATGCCATTTTCTACAGACCCAAAATGATGTCTTAGGATTATTTGTGTCCGTGTGCTGGCCACAACTAGGTACATAGGCACTGCTACCATGGAATTCAAGCAGTAACTAACAACTGCTAATACTCCAGGCAAGGGGGTTGGTTCCCCTTACTCTACTACAGAACTTAGCTTTCTTTTTCTCTAGTTCAGTTTCAAAATTAGATAGAACTGAAACCTCGAATCTGGCTAAACAGTCTATCCTATGACTACTAAGATTTTTCGTAGCTAAGAATGCAGTTGTGAAATCAATTTCTGCTGCAAGCAGGGTAGCTTAAGGCACAGGTCAGACATCCTCTAAGTAAAACTAAAAGAAAACAACAGCAAACCGTGTGTCTTTGACAATGTTCCTAGGCGTAGGAGCTGAGTGACAATGCGTTATGTGGAATAGCTGGATCTGAAATATCTACACAGCTCAGACCAACTTAGGGCCCTGTGCTGGCTTCTTAATGTCAACTTGCTACTAGCTAAGATCATCCAAAAAAAGGAATCCTAATCAAGAAAATGCCCTAAGAATGTATGTGTGTGTGTGTGTGTGTGTGTGTGTGTGTGTGTGTGTGTGTGTGTGTATGTGTGTATGTATATGTATGGGGTCTGTGAGCAAGCCTCTGGTGCATTGATTAATCATTGATGTAGGAGAGCCCATTTCACTGTGGTCAGTGCCACCAACTGAGCTAATGGTCCTGGGTACTATAAGAAGGCAGGTTGATGAAGCCACAGGAAGCAAGCCAGTAAGCAGCACCCTCCCATGGCCTCTGCCTTTAGGTTTGGGCTCTCTTTGAGTTCCTGTCCTAACTTCTCTGAATAATGGACTACACATTTTAAGATGAACTAAATCCTTCCCTCTCCAGGCTGCTTTTGCTCAATCCCAGCCACAGAAACTCTTAGACAGGCAGCCTTCTCCCAGCTGCACCTGTATGTGGACCATAATCAATGGGTTCTGACACTCAGTCAGGATGAGACACTGAAGCTCAGCAGACCTTTGCGGGGAAGAAAGACATTCTTCTCCTCAGTTCTCAGCATGCTGGAAATAAAAAATATTGCCAGGATATTGCTATCATTATTGAATACAGTTTAATTGGCAGTAGGTTCAATCTCACTCCTTTCATACGGAACAGATTATTAATGAGCATACAGAAAAAAACTACAACAGAAGTGAATAAGGGTCTATGACCACACCATCCTGAATGTACCTGATCAGCCCAGCATTATAAGTGGGGAGTGGGATCAGAAGATGTCTGAACAAATGTATGATATAGACAGATAAATAAAAAAATGAACATGTTTCCACCAAGTCATTGCTGCATGGTAGATTTCTTTTAATTTCTATGCGAAATGTAAAATTCTCAGATACAGTTGTGAAAGGTTCTTAACAGTCTCCTAAAAATATGTTAGTTTTAAGCAGTAAGAAAAAATAATATAATGTCTCATAAGCAACTCTTGATTTGTATGTGGCTATATGTTGAATATCTGGTTTCACCCTAGACATGGGGACATATACTGAGTCACATAACATCATGTCACATGGTTTATGAGTGCTTTTAAGTATAATGACATTGTTTATTTTGGAATCAGTTGCTTTTCCTGCAGTGGACAGGACTCCTATACTCAACAAGGAAGCCAGTGACACATCAGCCAAAGACAGAGAGATGAAAAGGCCGCCCATGAGAAGGCAGCAAATTCAATGTGGGTGAATATGTAAGACCTTAAAAGAACCTTAAAATGTACTGTGGAATGATTCCACTTAGAAATAAAAAGCCAGGAACAAGCATGTAATCAGTAACTAGGATTACATGTCTATACATAAGAGATATTACCTTTAAAAATTAAATAAAATATTTTTCTGTATTTAATGAAATATTACTTTCTATGTACACATAATATTTTTTAAAAATTGTAGCTGAAACAGTGTCATTAGATCATCAGCCAAAAGGCAGAAGTAGAATTTAGGCTGCACTGTAAATGCTTCGATGAGAATTTTCTCTTCCTATTCAGGCTGTCTCTTACTGAGGAACTGAACAGGAAATGGCATTAGTATCTCTGCAGCTCACTGTAGGCTATGCAAGGGCACTGAGTGGCATAATTCTACAGGGAGTCATCAACGTCCTCCTAATCACCAATTATGTACCAGATGGTTAAATTCAGTTCATGCATGACCATGACAAGGTCAGCCCTAAGGACTGTCACCTAATCTCCTGGAGACCAGAAGAAAGCTTTGCTTAAAAAATACAGGCAGATCAGGGTTTTTGTTATTGTTTCCCCCCCCCTTTAAATCAGATTAATTTAAATTGGAATTACCAATTCTCTTGTCTCTCTTCACAGCATAACATAAAATTCTAATTCTTCTTTTTCTAAAATTGCGCATTCCAGCATGTTGTAGTTGGAGCTACTACTATACATTAGTCACCTTGTTCTGCCCCAGCAACTTAAAAAAGGGGAACCCTAGGCAGACCAATCAGTTGCGCTGCTGAAAAGGAGGCAGCTCATAAGAAACTGGGAATAAAGTGTGTAGGTAGAGAGTAAGAGTATGGCAAATGGCCAAAAAGTGGCCAAAGCAGGTTTGCATTCACTCTAGGTGAGGTCCCTAGGCCAGGAAGGACCTTATCTTCGTACCACACTGTCTATAAAGGCTGAGGAGGCACAGCTCTTCAGATTCTGCTAAGCCATGTGACTGGCATTTCTTGGTTAAAATCCTCCAGTGTGAAATGAATGATGACAGAGTCAACTTTCTAGAATAAAGCAACAGCATATGGGCAACAGCTCTACATTTTGAAAGCAAGAGTTCGCAGCAGAGTTAGAATTATTGTTACCATTGTAATCTACGTTGGTAATAATGAGTTTTTACAAAATAAGGGCCAGAGTGATGATATGCAAATAAAAATAGAGCATTTAGTTGCCTTCCCTACCAAGGAACTTTCTAGATGACAAAGGTGTACCCTGAGAAGACTGGATGACAATGGTTTGGAAGCTGTTGCTCAAGCAGAGAGAAAGCACTGAAAACTGCTGGATGAGAATTCAGAAGAGAGGAGGCAAAGAGAGAATCATCCACTCTAAGCTTGTGATACAATGCAAGTTGCAAAATCCACTTGCTTTGTTCCATTACAGACAGTGCTTGAGGAGTCAGACTGAAGATGGAGACTGTTGCAGGGAGTGGTAAGTAGGCAATGATACCAGGCTGTGCCTGGACGCTTCTATCACCTCCACCACGGTGACTGTTCCTGTAGTACACCTCTCAAACAAGGCACGTGTGGTGCATGAGCCTAGCTCAGACACATCTGTAGGCTTCAGCAGTCACTCCCACTAGCAAATCAGCAATGGCAAATAAAAGCCTTTTGTCTTTCCTATACCACTGAAACTTCAAGAGTTGTTTGATACTTGGCAACAGATGAAGGATGGAACATTGTTTACAACAAGCATTTGAAGAATGAAGATGCCAAAACTACATACTGTAGACAGTGCAACAACACTAGTAAAATGACTTCACTAGAAACTAGGTAATCCAATAAAACAGCCTGGCCATCAAGGAACCATTAATAAAAGAGGATCAAATCTATTTATCATACATGGTATCTGTGAAAAAAATAATATAAGAGACATTTACTGTAATTATTACTATTAGAAAGCTTAACTGTGCCCTTCCAGAGGAAAATATGAACATTTTCTAAGAACTCAGACTGTACAGACAAACTGTTTCGAGATGTTTTTTAACAAAACCTAAATAAATCCAGTCTACCAAGTACAAGTCTCAGACAGAGCAAGAAGTGTTTTAATCAAATTCAGGTGAAATTACCTTTTCAAGTCCTCAAAGAGGTATTGTCTAGAATATATCAGTGAGTTCCACAATGCAAGTGTTTACGCTTCTAATCCAACAACTCAAAATTCCAGAGAACCAAGTACGTAAAAACCTGATTTTCTTGACCTGGAAACTGCCTACAACTGAACTGCTACCCTGGTTGCATACACTATATAGACTCGTACCTGTATGAATGCAGGAGGGGGTGTCAGAGGGTGGAGAAGGAAGCCACGGTGGAAAGTGGAGCAAGTCTACAGGCTTCTGGAATATTACAATAATCTCGATTCCTACTATATAGAGCATGTCACTCAATCTCTCACTTCCATGAACCATATTTTATTTCCAGGTACAAAGTATGCCTAGGAGAGAGTGGACAAGCATGCTGACAGGCCTCTGGAGGTGACTCCACTATGTGGTGAGGTCTGAATAGAACAGCGTCACCTTTGAACCATACAGCAACTCAAAGTGTGAGGACAAATATCATGATTTTACATAATGCTTACCTTTACTTTATGTTCCATATAGTAAAAACCCCTCAGGGCCGTTATTTGCAGCATGGTAGAATAATGGTGACATGCCTCTCTGAAGTACACACGCTCTGTTAACCTGACAGATCACTTTTGTATTGCTGCTTCTTCCTGACCATCACAACCCTCTGCCAGTGCCTTCAATGTTACTCTCAGTTCTATTGACTATTAATTCTGCTTTTCCTAAAATTCAAGATATTTGTAAAAATAGTGGTGGGACTATTTAAGAACAAGCAATACAAATTATAACAGATGAATAATGAGAATTAGGAGAAAGAGTATTGATGAGCTATTAGATGGCTCTAATGGTATATTTCAGTTCTTTTTTTTTCTGTTTTGTTTTGTTTTTCCCAAGATAGATGGTGACCTATATAGCTAAAGCCAGGACCAATCAGTGGTAGTAATTTTCACAATGTTCTCTATATAGTTAAAAGCCTGTGGGTGTAAGGCAATGAGGTATGTGTCTATTAGGAGACGAGTGTTTTGGAAGTGACAAAAGCACACTCCATCCCCAAATAAGAGAAATCAATTGCCTGGAAAACAAAAAGCCTGACACTGGTCCACAGAAAACAAGGTTGCTAGATCACAACACATTCTCCAGTTCCGTGTTTGCCTGCTCACTTCCCCAGAATCAGCACAGAGCAAAACAGATGGAAATGCAGAGATGCTTGAACAGCCTGCCAGTCTCTGTTGGCAATTCTGATGAAAAGCAGTTGGTAAGTTTCTGGGTGGGTTAGGTTTTGACTCATCCCTATCATCAGTTAGTAGCAGAAATGAAGGGCCCACATTTATATTTTACATAAGCCAAAAATGTGACCAGAACAGAGGGGCCCTCCCTTCCAAGCCAAAGTTAAAATGAGTGGTTTAATGAAATCAGGGACTCACTCAACTGCCCACTGTGCTGAACTGGGCGCAGCTGAGAGAGGAAGGGGAACAAATGGAGAAAAGAGGCCCCGCCCCTCCACCAGCTTCAGAGCCTCTAGAATTTAGTGGACATGCATCCAAGAGAAAGGACAATGGCGAAGTAACAGAGTATAAATTACCTCAAAGCATGTTTTCCTAGGATTGCCACACAGAAGTAGATGAAGAACAAGGTAATGCTGGACAGCTGCAAATGAACCGCAGGCCAGCAAACACCTATCTTAAAGGACTTGAGTGATGGCTGGTCAAGGACCAGGAAGAATGGAAGAAGACATGGTAAAGCACTGGATGTCATCCAAGGCAACCATATATTTCACAAGACCAAAGAAATAATGCATAGAAATGTTACAAGCCAAGGAGTCGTCCTTCTAGTATAAAAATACACACGGCCAAAGTTATATGTGCAGGGGATGGGCTGGGGAGGTTAAAGGAAGCTGGCATGCTCTGCCTCACAGCTGTGCTACTCATGGCCAGCAAGGAGGGTGTCAGCGAAGGTCACTGCCAGACTGGGCACCTTTCCAGGCAGCACAAATTAGTGCACTGGAGGCACCACCAGATTCCAAGCCACCATGCCATAAACAGACACTAAGCCAAGCAGTGAGAATGCTTTAATCACTTCACCAATAATTGGGTAGAACCAAATTTATGGTCTGAATTTCAAGACAATGAAGCAGGTGGCAATAAGTGTATTTTTTTTTCAGTTCTCTGCTATAAGCTATTTTCATTTTGCTTTATTCAAAATATTTGCACTTCCAATTTTAGAGTCCTGCTTCATTCCCATTCGATTAACTACACTGAGATATTCATATTGTCTTGACTGTTTTCATAATGCTCATTTTATTAAAGATCTACAAGAAAATGTCCTGTATTTAAAGTCTCCTCCCTAGAGTCTTCTTAAGTATGAGATCAGCCAAAGGGCCTCATCCTGAGAATTGAAAGTGAGTTTCCAGACATCACCCTCCTGATTCTGCCCATCCTGAAGATGCAACGGAGCGAGCATCTGGGTGCTTGAGATATCTTGACACTGCTCAGATAAACTACTTTTTGTGTTCAAGGGAAGCCCATGCTTCCTTAGAAAGACCAGCTCTATCGTTGGCACTTTGTCCTTCTCTGGAACAATGACACATCTGAACTCACTTAGAGGTTGGCATCTGATCACATCAAATCGCCCATGTGGAGGAAGTGTGTTCAGAGAGTCAGTGTGGGGGTAAAACACGCGGTCCTCCCTCAAGAGTGCCATGTGCGTGTTCAGAAGGATGAATGATAGGCAGGGGGTACAACTGGCTTCATTCTCCAATCTGACTGTGGTATAGAGCAGTAACTGAACTTCAGCCAGAGAAGGAACGCTGGCCTCCATATTTCCATGAAGAAAGTAAACCATATCAACCAAGGTATTCTGGAAATTGGAAGACAACTGAACTCCATTTGCCAATGCTAGAGCAGGGATTTCTGCTTTCAAATCAAGAGAGAGCTGAACCAGATCCTGCTGGAGCAAAGGGTGACTTCTGGGGGCAGCATCTTCAGACCCAGGCATCAACACACCCAAGAGGTCCTGACAGAGTTGTTGAGAGAGGCTCTTGTTGTAAGTAAGCACAGTTAGCAAGAGGTCCTGTGTGGAGCCCAGGAATCGAATGCTTTGCCCACCAAAGCCAACCTGAATCTCCTGCAGTGCAGAGAGAGGAAGAACATGAAAGATGCTCATGGAATCTGGGCAATTATCTAACAGGACCAGAGCATACAGAGTTGAGGGCAGCAGGAGCAAGCACGCAGCTTGGGGCTCAGGTTGGGTGCAGTTAGCAACAGCAAGCCAGTAAATGCCTTTGACAGCCTTTACTCTGCCCAAAAGCTCTGGCAGAGAACAAGTCATGTGCTCAAGGAGGTCTGTGAGAGGGTACTCTTGAAGCTTCCGCATTTGCTGTGGGAATGATACAAGGGTCTGCTTAAATGCAGTGATCTTCCCGGAATCTTCATAATCAAGACAGAAAACTGAGTTTGGCCAGGAATTTGGTGAGCCTGTAGATGAGAAGGTTAAGTCCGTGGAAGGTGCTGTCCTCTTGGCTGACCTTGGGCTCCCCTCATCTTCACTGTTAGGGCTGCCAATCTGAGTTTCAGGAAGAGGAGGAGGATCTGACAGCATCATGAGTGACCTCACAGGCAGCTGTAGGGGTAAGCGCTCCAACAGTGGCAGGCCTCTGATGAAAGATGTCACTTGGGAGGCCAGTCCACCTGAGTCACACATACTCCCTACATGCTTGGCTTGGCTCATTACTTTTGTCCCAGCATGTATCAGGTGACCACTGGTGTCTTTATACAGGTCTGAGAGCTTGTGGTAAAAATATCCCAGTCCTTTCTTTGCTTCTGTCCTGATATTGACTAGCGGAGCTAGAAAGTGAGTGTTTTCAGCATCGAACTCTTTCTCATTTTGCTGCTCACCACACAATGTGGAGGCTGATGCGCTCTGAGGAGAGCTGCCAGTGGGATGCTCCTTTTGAGAAATGCTTTCAGAGAGAACAAAGCACTGCACCCTGCTTTGCACCGTTTGCTGGCTCCCTCTGTCTATTGGTGCTAGCTGGGACATGTGTTGCAGCAGCGTCCAGCTGGACCTGATTCCCCAGCTTTGTTTCTCTTCATGAGTCATCAGCCCACTGCCATTTTCTGATCCACTCTGGGAATTCTGTGCATCCCTAGTGGTGATCCCATTAAGGAAAGTGATTTCAGGCAGATGAACACATTTTGGCTCAAGGTGGTCAGAGCTTCCAAGGTAACAAAGTTTATCACTAGTGTTCTTTAGTACCTCAGGCCCTGGGGACAGAACCATTCTCTCTTGGGAGGCCATGAAGAGAGCTGTGGGACGTGAGGTGCTCTGGGACGTAGGATGGCTCCAGCGGCTGCTCAGATCCACCTGAATCTCTTCTTCTCTAAGGACGCTGGAAGAGTCAGTATCATCTTTGGGCAGAAGTGGGATAACACACCGTGCAGACCATGGCTGTTTTTTCTGTTTAGGATGTCAAAAGAGGTTGAAATGGGGTTTGACTCTGGGATTCTTTTGCACATTGTGAGTCTCGCATCCATTGGTTTCATTGGAGTGCATTAATTGAGAGGTGAGCTAGAAAGCCTAAGTCATTTGTGCTGATTGATAGATGATTTAAGAATAGATGATTGATTCATATATAGAACATCAATTTCCATCTTACACAGTCTAACAGATTGGCAGGCATTTTGATAGAAACACACTGGTTAGGATTTTCCACAGTATCCATTTCTTGGTCTGTGATTGCATTTTCTCCGAGGTACATCCCCAGACTTCTGATTCATTGTTTAAAAGGTCACAGTTAGCTGTCTGACCATATTGCAAACATGCCCATCTCTTTTTTTGGTTCATTTCATGTAAGTCTTTAATCATCTTCTCCCTAATTAGACGACCATTGCTGATACCTATAAACCTTCACTAAGGAAGACTTGCTGCATGTCTATTATTTGTCGGGTGCCATGGAAACAAAGAAATAAAAGGCAGCTTCTTGTTCTCCCATAGGTACCCACTAGAAAGATGTCCAAAGAAGACTAATGTCATTACTGGATGACTAGCAGGGAGAATGGGTGTGGTCCCAGTGAGTCAAGAAACTATGAACGCACACCCTTTTCCTCTCTGTTCAGTAACGGACAGTAGATATGGTGAGCAGATTTCTATCACCTAGCAATAAAAAACAAACAAACAAACAAACAAACAAAAAAACAGTACTTGGGCTAGCTGAAAATGGCATTCTCCTTGGTGGCAGAAAACAGAAGTGAATTCTTACCAATTGTATGTTCTAATAGCATCTGTCCACCAGAGAGACAAGACAATTGATCAAAGGTTTCCTTTGTACCACTGCCAATTATATATCTACAAAATGAACAGGTTTAAAAAAAACACAGAATCTTTTAGTTTCATTTCCACCGCCCCCTTATATCTGATCTTGATTATATAATTCTGCCTTTTAAATGCAGACCAAGAGAAAGGATACTGTTGCTAATGAGAAACCGGGCACAGATACAGGGCATTCAAATAAAGCCAAAGAATTTTCAGGCCTGCAGGATTCCCTTTAATTTTATGTTTTTATAATAGTTTGCCTTTTCTATTAGCCATTAATCTCACTGGAACTTCAAAATTCTAATTATGCAACTAAACATTAAGAAAATTTAATCACACAAGCATGCCATAATTTAAACAACCCTATCAATCTGAAAAATCACTACCTACCTCATATTTTAGCTTACGTTGAGTGGCGCCATTGTGAAGGTCCTCATTACTCTGAAAAGAAGAGAAAAGCCTTCTGTATTAAATTATAGCATGCTCATAAAGGGGAGAAAAAACTGATTCCATTACAAGTATTTATGAGAACAAAATTCTAAAGAAACATATCTGCCATTCAAAAATGACAACCATTCTTCAGGATTTACATTCACAAAGTAAACAAGTCTCTTATTAATTAAATTTATTTGCAGGACAGAGAATTAAACCACTAACTTTTAATGTTAAGTTTAAAAAGCAAACTTACAATCAAGATCTCCTTAGCGGGCAAGTTATAAAGTTTAGTACAAAAAAAATCAACAAAACTACACATACAGGTCCTATATGACTGAGGTATACTGCTTCTGAGACTATAGCCAAAGTACTCAGTCTTCATGGGTCAGAGAACCCACATGGCTATGTTTATGCAGCACTATTTATAAAAGGCAAGTTGGGAAACCAGAGAGGTGCCCATCAATGTGTGAATGGGTAGAGAAAATGTGAAATGCGATATGTGTGTGTTTGTGTGTATATACACAGAAGTTTTGTAAAGGCGTTTCATTTGGCCATGAAGAAGAGCAAAACTGTGTCAGTTACAAAGAAATGGATGTAATGGATCATCACATTTATACAAAACAATCCAGATTTACAAAAGAGATATCAAGACTTTTTCTCAAATGAGCAATTAAAAAAAAAAAAAACAAAAACGAAGACTAAGCCCTATCAGGACATGAAAACATAAGAAATACAAAATTAAGGATGTGGATGGAAATCAAGGGTAAGGGGATGAAAGAGGATGATGCTGTAATGTATAAAATTATCTTGTATGTATGGAAAAAGTATCATAAAAAATGATTACTTTTTAAAATTTATATATGCTAATACAAAAGACATGAACTGTCATTTGATAAAAAAAACTTACAAAAGTATACATTTCAAGAAGAAAAGTATATGTCTACTTGGAATAATTTACAAAGTAATTATGTATTATAGAAATTGGTTTTATTTGGGGAGAAAATAGAAAATGTTACATGTAGAAATCAAAGCAAATAAAAAATGTTAAGAACCTTAACATGTGTATTTAATGAATGTTTCCTCAGAATTATAAAACTATAAAATAAGCTACTCTTCAATTAATTTTATCTGAAAACTGTTCAGCGCCATTCAATTGATATTTTGTGCTCTTTCTGGAACATTCCACGCCTGAATGTTCATTAAGCAGCAGTAATGACCATACAACCTGGCTCCGTTAGCTCACCTTCATCACATCAGCAGGTACATGGCTGGCATCACCAATCGCCCTGTGTAAATCATGAAGGCGTCTTTGGACTTCTTCCTCTATGTATGCACTGATCCTGAAAACCATGGAAATATGACAGTTTTGAATATATCTAACTGGTACACACAGTCACTATGTATGCTTTCAAGATGCCCCATATACTAGGGGTCAATTCATTCCTAAGGCCATGTATGTGCATATATGATGGAACAAGAGATCACATGTTAAGTCAAACAGACTAGACTCTGAAAGAGAGGTATCAGGTCTTTTATCTAATGTGTGCTATTTGGAAAAACTGAAAACAAAAAGCAAAGCCCTATTAGGACTTGAAAATCCTGATATTTGCTTTATTTATTAAATATAAATGAAAATTTTGGATTCCAAACCATTTTCTTTTTTCTAAGAAGTGTGGTACTATGCATTCACTCTCTGGGTTTTCCCCAAGTGAGGACAGGATTGCATAAATAAGTAAGAGAAAATTGAAAGTGAATGGAGAGTAGGCTGTTCCACTGAAACCCTCCATGGAGCACATTCAGGGTAAAGGCAAATCACAGCCACGGAATCAGAGGCTCTGTGTTCCTAGATCCCACTGTAAGACAGACCATAGGGTCTCCTCTTTTGGAACAGGAAGACATTAATGAGAGTTATTTCTTAAGCACAAGGCCATTTATGATGATTACTAAAAATTGAAAAGAGGTGGAAGAATACTCTAAGGATATTGACTGTTCATCTAGAACAGTGTCTTGCACTCTCCTGGCCTATCTTGTAATTCCAACTAGGTTATATACATGTGGCCATTGAGACCACATCTGAAAGTTATGCAATGTGGATTGCTTGGCAAGGGGCCACAAGAGAAAGGAAGTCAGAAACTATTGACTTATAAAACAACTGTCAACGAATATCTGGTGTCTCATAGAAAGTATCTGAATCTGTATAAAATTTCCACGTCAGCTTTGACCATCAAAGTGGTGTTCAGTGCAGTCGCTGATCAGCCAAATTTAGTCCAGTAGAAGAAACAGAGTCAAGAGGAATAATAGGATACAGAGATCTGATATGGAAAGTGGGAAAACAGGCAAAGTGGAGGGAGGTATCAGAAGAAGGAGGTAGGTAGGTAAAATAACAACAAGGATGTCCAAAAAAAGGCCAGCATAATCATACTATTAACTATTTACCCCAAACAAACATGTAATAATTTAACTCTCTGTGTGTATATATATATAGTTAATAATATAAAATCAATATATATTATAATATATAGTTAATATATAACATGTACTTAATATAAAATTTTAATAAACTCTTCTCATCTTGGCTAGTAGAGCTCTTGCCAAGAGCAAAGACCACCTAACAAAAACACCAATACCAAACATGCAAGTTCTTGTCTGAGTTATTAGTCAGGGATGTCTAAGAGACTCCCAAAACATATAGCCAACTGCTGTTGTACTTGGTTGCCCCCTAGAGATAGAAGGTAAGTCCCTATTGCTGAAGACCCTATGTACTTCTGAAACAGATCCCAGAGACCCTGAGCTGGAACTGTCCTGAACTGAATGCTCCCTCCTGTAAACTAGCTTTCATGGCATTAGAAGGTGCCACATAAAGTTCCAAAGGAAGGAGGCAAGCAATATACTCAGCTAGATACCTATGAAGCACCATGATCATGCAGCATTGTAATGTAACCCTAAGGGTATAGTAGTGGCACACATACCTTGGAGGAAACTAATAGCTCTATAACTAGACTTAAGACTCATTCAAGAAAAACAAAATCATGCCTGGTACTGGAAACCTAGCTAATAACCTAGTGCTAGTGAAATCATGATTATTGTAGGAAAATCTACAACCACTAATTTACTAAACTATCATAATCCCTAATTACATTCTAAATATTTGTCATTATACCCATATGTAAGTGTAATCTTTATCTCATCAAGGAAACTTCTCTTTGCAACAGATATAGACTGCTATAAAAAATATAACCAATCAAAATTCAGAGTTATAGGCCTTGCCCTGTAGTCAGATTGATAACTATCTTAAAAGTAACCACAGAACCTTCATCCAGTGACTGAAGGAAGCAGAGGCAGAGAGCCATAGAGTTTCCAAAGTCCAGTCAAAGAGTGGGAGGAGTGAGAATATGAGCAAAGAGGTCAAGACTATGATGGAGACCACTTACCTGAGCTAGTGGGAGCTCACCAACTCTGGCCAGACAGGGAAGGAACCAGCATACAACCAAACTAGGCCCTTGGAATGTGAGTGACAGTTGTATGGCTGGGGCAGACTATGGGGACACTGGCAGTGGGAGCAGGATTTATCCCTACTGTTTGTACTGGCTTTTGGAACCTATTCTCTTTGGACAGATACCTTGCTCAGCCTAGATATAGTAGGGAAGACCTCGGTCCTTCCTCAAAGCAATGTGCCTTACGCTCTCTGAGGAATGGATGGGGTGTGGGGTAGGTGTGGGGAGTAGAGGGAATGGGAGGAGGGGAGGGAGTGGGAACTGAAATTGGTATGTAAAATGCAAAAGTAAAAAATGAAATTCATTCCCAATAGATACATCTACAAAACACTACTGCAGCTAAGGCTCAGCGAACATTTTGGAAGAGGTGGACACAAAAGCTGTAATAGCCAGAGGATCAGGGAGTTTGGTGTGAGATTGTGTCTCCTGGTAACATGAGAACACACATAAAATCTCACCAACATGACTGCCCAAACATGAGCTGAGCAAGGATGACACCAACTGACATGCCAAAGTGGATGGGGAAAAGTCCATGAGGCTTCAACCCTACACCAAGAACTATAGGCAACTGAGAAAAGCTGGAAGATGGACAGAGAGTTTCCCCAGCAAGCAGCATACCAATTTGCTGTTCAGTGCCAAATGGTTAGCCCAAAAAGCATATATACAAGTAACATTATAAAGACCAAACAGGTTACATTTAGGAACATGTATGTATATGCATTTATGCATACAATAACAATTAGTGAAAAGGAGGCTATGAATTTGAAGGAGAACAGAGAGTTATATATGGGAGGGCTTGGAGGGAGGAAGTTAAGAGAGATATATTGTAATTACAATATAAATTACAGTAGCTCAGACTGTCCAAAGCAATCATCACTTAACTATAGGATAGAATCCTCCAGTTCCACAGATGTTTCCTTCCGTTCCCCCTTTCCATTCATTCATTCACGTGTGTATGTGTATGAGCATCTATACATGTGTGAGCAGATGCACATGTGGTAGAGGACAGAGGAAAACCTTGGTTGTTGTTATTTCTCAGGTGTCGTTCATTCTTTGTCTTTGAGAAAGGATCATTTACTGTACTGGAACTTCACAAGCAGGGATCCACTTGGGTCTGTCTCATTGGGTGTTGGGATTACAAATGTTTCAATACATCTGGCTTTCTGTTTGTTTTTATTTTTAACATGGGTCCTAGGATCTTCGATCTGCAGCCTATAAGGCAATCATTTTACCAACTAAGTATTTGTAAATATTTTCAAAATCCTACCAGTGATTTGTACTGCTGACCAACAGAGAAATGCTTTTCTAAAATGCTGGGTAGATATATTAATATTTCAATAGAGTAGCCCAAATAAAAGGCAATATGTACTTTTCAGTGTTGAAACTAAAATCATATATAATTGGCCATGAGCCAAGGTCATTTACAGATGACCTCCCTCACCTTATGGCCATTTTTAAACTGGTCCCATGTAAAACACAGACCTATACTAAGAGGCTCATACCATTCTGTACACATTTTGATAACCACTGAGCTCCTAAATCTAGACTGCAAGGATGCCCAGTTAGATAGTTCCCCCATGGAAAAATTCAATTAATCCTCTGACCTGGTTCTCCCAACCTGGCCTCTGCATCATTTTGTTCTGGATGAGTTGGTTTCTTTGCACCTTCTAATTCTACCATCTCACATAAACTGTTTGAAGCATGATGTTTTGGATTTGGCTGACTGGTTCTTAGGTCCCTGATTCTCTTCACACTATCACTCACCCAGTCACAGGCCAGGCAGCAGCTGACAAAGACAGAGGACATCTCAAGCACAGTACTGCTAACTACTATTGCGTCTGATAAATCCCTCCATAAGTAAACTAGACAATATAGATACAGTAAGTCATTACATGGAAACACAGAAAAGCATGGCACCAGCTGAATGTTGAGTACCTGGCGTCCATCAGTGGAGCCAGATGAGAGTTTTCAGCACTGGGTGGCAAGCCGGAAAGAGCAGCTTTCCCCTCTGAGGTCCCATGATGAGGTCTTTGAACACCATCTATCTCACAGATCTTCTGTTTCAGCTGGTGGATTTCATGTTCTAACCTAAAAGATACGAACCACAGAACTCCATTAATTAATAGTATTACACGAATACATTCTCTGTAGGGAGCTATTCTAAAAACCTTAGGGGAGCCAGAAAAATTCTAGTGCAAGGAGTTTTCCCTTCTAGTAGAAAAGGTTTCACCTACAGGAAAAGGAACAAGGTGAAAATGAGCCATGAGAAGGGTACAGGACAAGAGTTGCAAGCATCCAAGGCTTAGACTTCCTGGTCACCAAGGACAAAGGCACTTCTGCTGTGTCGTAAGCAAGTCCTTAAAGGTGCTGCCCAGGATTCTGAACCCCTTAAACCTTGAGTCAACAGAGTTGGTTGTGGACTATATATCCAAATTCTGTTAAATACTTCTGTTTGACATGTAGTTCTGGGCTGAGTCTTCAAAGGTCACTGGAATTATGGGCATTTAGAGATGACAACAGAAGATGCACCAAGGACAGAAACCTATCAGGGCAAAGAGACTGTGCCACAAGACCCAGGAAGGCACTTTGGCCATGACAGAGGGGATGAGAAAGGGAACCAAGGAAGACAGATCTTGGAAAGAGTTACATGAGAAATTAAAATGAGCCAAAAATTGTGAAACCAGAAAGCATTATTGCAGATGACAGCTGGTATATTTTTCAAGCTCTGCATTATATGAAAATTCAGGTGGCCCTGACTCCTTAACAATCAGGCTAAAGGGCCCAGCTCACCGGCAGATTTAGTCCAAGGAACAGAAGACTCAGCAGCTGATAAGCAGAGCCCACTCGGCATGGCATGTGAATACAGACAGGCACTGGACCTGGATTTCTACTGCAGGGATCACATGTGCTCAACTAATCTCTCTTTGTTAATCCCTCCAAATCAGAGATGTTAGTATCAAAAGCTGACACTTCTTGATGCCGCCAAGCCTCTGGTGCCACCATCAGTAACTTGACTGTTTCATCCTCTGCTAGATAGCAAATCTAAGGCCAGTAAAGGTTACGTGAGACCATACCACAAAAACACCACCACCATCAACAAATAAGAATGGTGAAAGGGATCACATGGATGGCAAAGGATCAGGATTGCTTTAGACAGGGTCTCAACAATGGCAGGCAGGATGCAAGCAGAAGATGGCAACATTCATGCTCTTCTGATGCCTGCTGGGTCTTCTCATGGCATTCTCCCAGGCTAAACCATTAGAAAATCTGTGCTGAGGTTACTTAGCATGGACGTTTGATTGGGACCCTAAATACGCAGTGAGATTTATATATATAGTGGGGCTCAGACAGTACCTATGTGAAGTACTGTCCTATCTATATTTAAGCCACACTACCAGTCCACTAACAGCTGGGAGAGAAACAAACCTAGACCAAGCCCCTAATATGCCATTTCCTGTATGCCACTGGTGTCCATAGAAACATAACCTTTATAGGTTCAAGACTCCTACTTTCTGCCTGGGGGTGATGTCTCTTCTTCATGGGAAAACACACATTTTGAGTTACATGGGATTATTCCTCACGGGGGGCATCATGACTACGATCATCATCATCACTGTTGAGGACTCTAATAACAGAGTTGACTAAACTCTGAGTATTAGCGGTTTTCATCGTATCTTTTCTATGGTGACAAGAGGGCTTCTTAGTGGAGTTGCCTGATGCATGCAACTGGGGCAGCTGGAATGAGCAATGGAAAGGAAGGGTGTGGCCTAGCGTAAGCAGTTCATATGGCATCACGGAACTATTGGGCAAACACGTCCAGTGCAGTGCTGTCCCATCTGCTGCCATGTGCTTCCAATGTCTCAGTTCAGCAGTTTCACAAGGGGCCAAGCCAGGCTGCACAGCCAGTCCTGGCTTACCTGTGAGAAGGCAGAAAGAAAATAACACGCAGCAAAAATATCCTTAGAAAGCTGCTGAACCCTTGAAGGCAAAGCAAAGTACCCAGAATTCATCAGCCTGAATTAGATGTTGGTAAAGTCTATGTCCCCAGAACTCATGAAGCTAAGTGCCTCCTCGCGAGGTTTTCGAACTGCTGACACCAAGGAATCACTTCCATGGAAATTTCAAGACCATGTCTGTTACTGCAGAGTATTAATACTGAATGGCTAGTTGGTAAAAGTCAGGGACATCAAGCTAAAAGCTCGGGCTGCCTCTTACTGCACACTGCAGGATACAAATTGAGAGCATGCCCTCCACCTCTTTAAATTTCCTGGGGCTAGAGCTTTGTCCAGCAATTTCATTTACATAACATACCTGCAATCATTTTCTTAAACCTCCGACCTACTTCTCTGAAATAATAACATTATGGTTTTGATTGTTATTTTGTTTCTGTTTTGCCTGAAGGAATTACCAGAGAGTGACTGTAAATGGAGTCCATAGGATAAGCAGATCACTTAAAAGGAAGCAGTCTTGACCTTCTCAGGAAAATGATGGGTATACAGTTAACATTCTGAGAAGGTCTTGCCTTGTCTCGAAACTATACTGATGTCTCTGCCAAATACTAAGTTTGGGTCTTACAGCTAATAGAAAGAGCACTGCTGATTATGGGTGGGATAAGACAGAGCTCCATGTCCTCCCACTTGGGCTTCAGTTAGGAACTATGAACAGAGGCAACACTCCAGAATCAGAGTCAGGCAGATCTTCATGAGTTGGAAGGCATGAGTATCAAGTTCAGCCAGACATACACAGTGAGAGACAGTCTTAAAAAACAAACAAACACCAACCTACAGACAGGAATTTGCTGAAAAAGCCATATCTATGTTGAAGATTCTGCAGACTGATTGACTAAGTAGACTAATTAGCAATTATGAACAACTGGAATTTTACAGATGGAGAGCTAAACTAATTTTGGGCAGTCTTTATTTCTGTTAATAGTCACTCATCAGTTATATGTATCATATCTAACCCAATGGCTTTTTAATCCTTGGAATGTTTTCCTAAACTTGACATGCCTAGCCTCCACCAATCCAATGGCTAACTATGTTTCAGATAACAGCTAAAACCTACTGTTGAGATTTTCTTCTCAGTCTATGGAATCCACTGATATCTTCATCAGTGCATTTGGTAAATGCATGATTTATGACTTTGATTTGTTTGAGAGAAGTTCATATGACCACTTCAGAGTGGATCATATCACTCAGGACAAGTAAAATCTCTGTTCCCTGGCTGTAGTCACTCTGAATTGGCTCAGTGTAAATGATCTCTTAATCCCTCTAGAGCAAGAGCTTTGCTTTGTGTTGGTAACTCAACTGACCACAGTATGGAGGTGAGAGAAAAGAGCCCTAAGGACATCAAGGCAGTAAGAGACAAGTCAACCAGGGCATGTCTCCACTTTGTAAACTGGTTATGTTCACACACAGGTGGCCTTTAACCTCTCTGAGAATCTTAGCATCACTGCAGGGTACCAGAAAAGATGCTCCTAGATTTCTCTATTTACTTATTTCAGAGTCCACCCCGGTAATAATGGCAACAGAATAGAAAGATAACTATTCTTTCTTTACCCTATCAAGAGAGATTGTTTCCCAGTTTTCTTTCTAAAATGCTGACTCTAAGGGTGGGACATCTACCCGATTTTAGTAGGAACCAGTTAGGGGATTCACAGTGCATGAACTCTGGGGACAGGACTTCAGTGAGGCCAGTGCTGCTCACAGAGAAGATGTGAAATCCTGGTGAAGGAGGACAGGTGCGGGAGAGAGAAAGACATGGGGTGGTGAGGAGGCAAGGACAGGGATGAGAAGGGAACATGGAGGGGGCAAGGTGGGCGAGGCAGGGATAAAAGAGAGATAAAGGGTGGGAACCTAGGTTGAAGCTCACCCAGTTCCTGCCCTTGTCAAACTACTAGAACACACACATTCCACAGGTCAGTATAGTGAAGGATGAGGGCTTTTCTTTTGCCTATGTGCTTTTCTCAATTTTAAGTCAATGATTCTAAAACAAGGATCTTATGTTCAAATATATAAAAATTCTTAGGGGTCCTTTTATTAGGTTGAGTTTTGTTTTGGTTTTTGTTCATTTGTTTTGGTTCTGAAATCTTTTCGCCTATTTATTAGAGTTCATAAAGCCTACAGTGAGAAGCGACAAGAGGCAGAAAATGAGCAATCACGTAGGCCTGTCCTATGCTTCACTCCCTCTGCCTTAGCCTTACCTTGCAGGGCCCTTCTCAAGGTCCTCTTGTTTGACCTGCAGACTGGCATGCAGCCCTGAGTGCTCGGGGCTGTGGAGAGAGTTAAGTTTCTGCCTCTGCTCCTGCACCTCCAGATCCAGGGTGGAGCACCTCTGTAGGGCAGAGCGCCTCTGCTCTAGTTTGGCCACAGCCTGTTCCAATGCTTCTCTCTGCTGATTCTCCCGGGACTCCAAAATCTCCTTTTCCTTTTCTCTCAAGTTCGCTTCCGGTCTGGTGACATTAGCTGTGAACTGGAAGGTGGCCGAGAGCTGCTGCAGCTGGCTAGCCTTAGCCTGGTACTCTGTGACTAGCTCTTCTTTTTTTTCCAGTTCTCTCTCTACTTGGTAGAGAGTGTTGTCTAGGCCCAGGGCACCCCTGTCAAGGATGTCAAGAGCACTCTGCTTTTCTTCCAGCAGAGCTGGCAAATGATTTTGCAGAAGATCACGTAGCTGGTGCTCTTTGCTTTGTAGCCTGGACTGTGCAGTCTTTATTTTCTCTAGATCTTCAGGCTGGTAAGGGATGCTACTGTTATCTGTTGCCAACGAGCTAGCTTCCTCATGGGTTTTCCATCTTACACGCTCCAGGGCTTCCTGTTCTTCTTGGACTTCTTTGCTTAGAAGGTCTTTCTGTTGGACTAGGTCCTTCTCCAGGTTTGCTAGCCTGATAAGTTGCCTTCTCTTGAACTCTAAGAAGTACAGCTGAGCCCTTTCCAGTTCATCCTCGCATGTGTGATTCCCTCGTGCTCCAGCCTCTTTGGCCTGCAAGAGGGCTTCCTGGATGACTTCTAGTTCCCTCTTTTCCTCCAGGGACCGCTGGACCCCTCCAGGACACAGCAGTGGAATAGTCTCCTGCTGCTCCCGCAGCTGCTCCTCCAAGTGTGCCACCAGCAGCACTTGTTCCTTCTCTTGCTCCTCCAGCCTCCTTTTCTCCAGCTGCAGCTTGGAACTCTGGGCATCTTGTTCTCTGTGCAGCTGGTCCAGCCCCTGGAATACCTGGACCTTCTCCGCCTGCTCATGGCTGTTGAGCTCTTGGAGCCTGCGAAGCTCCTCTCTGATGCGGGATAAGCTCCCTTCTTCTTGCCTCCTCTGATGCTCAAGTCCCTGCTGCTCCCTGAGCCTTTCTTCCTCAAACCTTTCCTTCTCGGCCAGCAGGTCCTTGAGTTTGTTTTCAATGTGGAAGCTGCGGCGTTTGAGGCTTTCTTCCTGTTTGCGGATCTGCCGCTGAACAAGCTCTGTTTCCTTGCGCCTGGTTTCCACCTCCTGCTGCATTCGCTCTAACTCTGCCTTGTCCGATTTCTGCTTTTCCTCCATCTCTTCGATGAGTTTTCTGCAATGTAAATGCTGATTCGTCATTATTTGATCACTACATTCAGCTTAGTCCAACTTCCCCCTAAGTGGACTGGTTTTGAAAACACACAGGCAACATAAAACCAAACCTTTCATTAGAACAAATGAAGAGGAAGTGCTTCTCATTCATGTTTTTAGAAACATGCTATTTCATTTATTTGATTTTATTTACTGTCCAGTATATCGTCTGCCTAGTCTCCTGAAGTAGCTTCTGGTATCATCTCTTTGTGAAGTCTAGAATCATGTGTTATGCAGGCCATAATTAAAAAATCCCACCAAGTTCAAAGAGAAAAACACCCATTTTAAATTTAAATGTGGCTCATTTTATTCATCCCAATGACTAAACTACAAAAAACATTCAGTTACAAGGTGACATTAAGTAAATATTTTTTTCTCTCTCTTCAAGTCACTATGAATAACAAAGTCAAAATAATGGGCAGTAGGCTGTTTCAGTTCAAAAGAGAATCCTATATGGTCTTTAGCATTTAATCACTGGTTCTGAGCAAATTATATTCATCAAAATGGCCTCCAACATTGCAAACAACTGGAGTCTGTTAGGATGCTTGGACACACAGTGTCACATGCTGTGTTTTCTATAGGTGCAACCGATGCTTACCTGGTACAAGAATAGCCTGGGGAGTTGGAGTGGTCTCCAGAGCCAGAGCATGCAACGACAGTGCTCGAAGTTGGCCTCCATCCCCTGACACCCAACCTCCTGCTTAAACTCATTCCCATGAGCAGTTTAACCCCAAATTCTAGAAATATGTAATTATGTTTTAGATCATCTCTAGCTTTAGCTTCTTCTTCAGTGCCTACCCACCCTTGATCTACTTCGTGACTTGTTAAATAGAACAAGGGAAAAGAGAAACTATGATTGGATTAAACATGTCTCAGTTACGCAGCTATACACACACACACCACACACATACACACACACAAATGAAAGCAAGCAAAGAAGAAAAAAATGAATTACAGGTAGAAAAACACCAATAGCTGTACAGAAAGTAAAGATGTTGGGCTGGAGAGATGGCTCAGTGGTTAAGAGCATTGCGTGCTCTTCCAAAGGACCCGAGTTCGATTCCCAGGAACCACATGGTGGCTCACAACCATCTGTAATGAGGTCTGGTGCCCTCTTCTGGCCTACAGGCATATTTGCAAACAGAATAGTGTGTCCATAATAAATAAATAAATATTAAAAAAAAAAACAGGCCAAGCGCTTGGAAAAAAAAAAAAAAAAAGAAAGAAAGAAAGTAAAGATGTTTAAAAGGACAGTGGTGCTGGTTGTGGTGGTGTATGCCTGCTTTCCGGCATACAGATGCAGCAGGCCAGCCTAGGTCACATAAAAAAACCAAAACTAAAAGCAAGCAAAAAAGAAAAAAAAAAAAAAAAAAAAAAAAAAAAAAAAAAAAAAAACAAATGTTGGGGATAGAGCTCAGTGGAAAAGCATTGGTCTAAGACAGTGCTTCTCAACCTCCCTCATGCTGCGACCCACATGTTGTGGTGACCCCACCATAAAATTATCTTTGCTACTTCATAACTGTAATTTTGTTACTGTTATGAATTGTAATGTTAATATCCATGTTTCCTGATTGACCTAAGCAACCGTTGTGAGAGTGTCAATGGACCCCCAAAGTGGTTGTGACCCATTGTACTTACATGTAGGCAAAACATGAGTAAACTTAAAATAAAATAAATAAATCTTATTTTTCAAATTAAGTTGAAGATGGGACCGTTACAAAGGAAAATGCTTTTTATCTTTCATCTTTATAAACTCATGACTTTTTAAAACCCCAAGAATACTAAGAAGATTTGGCGTTAATTTCAACAGAGCTCAGATATTTAATTTACTGACTATTCCCCTCCACTCACAAGTATTTAAAGATGAACTGCTGTGAAAATTTAAAGATAACGTAAAGTCAATCCCTAGGGGAAAAAAAAAAAACTACCTACAGGCATGAGACATGGAAATAGCAGACTCAGAGCGAGAGGGAACGGTGGAAACAGAAGAGGTGAACTCAAGGGAGGACACTAACAGAGCAGTCAGACACAGCTTGACATGCAGGCCTCACAGCTTACCTTTTACTTTCAAGTTTTTCAAGTTCTTCACGCTGTTGTCTCTCAAATTCAAGTCTGATGAAATCAAATGAAAAAAGTCACTTCTATGAAGGAGCTTTTCTCTCTTCACACAGAATCACACACTGGAGCACAGATTTGTCTATTACTTTAATTACTATGGATTAGCAAGTTTAAAATGCATTCTTTGCTCTATCACTATGATTAGAAATTAGATATAATTTAGATGTTTGAACTTAGACTGAAGAGAACAGATTTGATTTGAAAGAAAATAAAATATCACTGTAGTTTAAAAAAACAGAATTAAACACAACTTCTAAATGCTAAGCATGTCTATTCCATGCAGCTTAGTCACTGGTGAGTAAGTAAGAAGGAGAATCTACCTTAGACAGATGGGTCCTTTTATAGGGAAAAGACTGCCAGGGAGGTGAAGGGAGAGAGCACAGACATCCATTAGGAAGACAATTCAAAAGGAGAAAACACCAGGAGAAAAGCAGTAAGGTACTTTAGAGACAACGGTCATGCATTGATCAAAAGGTATTTTTGCAAATATCACATTTCCCAGGAAGTACATGAAACAAACACTGCAACCAGTTAGCCTGCTGTTTCTCACACATCTCTGACAGTCGTAGGACCTTTGACTACTGAGCACAAACAGTTACTGTGCTTTATCCTCTACTCAGAGGCTCAGACATGCCATGAGACTACACAAAATCACACAGCTATAACAAAATAATGGAAAGCAGGTCATGAAAAATTTGCAAATTTTAACATAAGCAATTTACCTAACATTAAGAAATATGTTTCATTTTTTTCAATTTAACACTATGAGTTGTAATCCTTGGACATACACATTTCCCTGTAGTAAATGGCAAGACACCACTGCACTCGGGAACCATACACCATAAACTATTTTCCTTTGATCATGTGCAAATCCAAACTGGCAACACAGATGCTTTTACAGGGATCTAAGATATGTGTCAAAAGGATCTCTTCTCTCTTGGCTAATGTGGAGAGGACAGTGTCTGGTGGCCTTTCTAAGCAGAACTGTTCATGCATGACACAAGAACAGTCATGCCGACCTGCACAGGCTGTCTCCTTTGTTCTCCCAGAATATTAAGGCTGTAAACTATATCTCAAATTATAGACCAGGAACCCAAAGCCTGGATGTCTCCAGAACTTGCTCCAGGTCACAGTGGTCATGTGTGGTGGAGCTGGCATTTGAACCCACAACAATCTGCTTCCAAAATGTGCCATCTGTTGACTCAGTCAGCAAGCTTGTTCAGATTTGTGATATAAAATACAAGAACTTACCTCTTAAGATTTACATTATAAAAAAGAAAAAAACCAATAGACCTAAAATCAAGAAAATGATTCCCATTTATAGAAAAGACTAAAATTTAAAAATCATTAACAACCACAAAACCTCTTTGGTGCTCACTCAAGTAAGGTCATGATTCAGAGAAGAGCATCATGATTCAGGGATCCTGCTTTAAACATGAGGGGACAGGAACTGCTGCCGATAGCATATAACTTCTGTCAAATATTACATATTTACTAATTATACCTTAAAATGTATCCCTTTCCACAATCCATAATTATTTCAGATAGCATACCACAATAGACTGTAAAATATGTGTGAGCCTGTCAGTATCTCTAGACAGTGTACCAAGTATAATTGTATGTAAATGTAGCTACATTTTAAAGCAAGTACAATTCACTCTCTTACATTACTGGGATTATCATGGCCCCAAATGCTAATTTTCCAAAAGTTATAATTAAAAAGAAAATTATAAAAGGATGTAATTTTTGCAGCTGTTTTTAACATTTTAAAATGACATTTGGAGGTACACATTCTGTGGTAGGTCCAACAGAAAAGCACAGCATACCATCTATTTTTATCAGGAATAAACTCTCTTCATTAAAAGACAGCTAGCATTTTTAGGTATAACTGCACATCTTGCAATTTACATTCCTGTTATCATCAGCAATAGAAAATGAGAGGGCTGGAGTTTCTCAGTTCACACCATTACTTTGAAAGTGAGACTGAGATTATTTTTAAAAGAGAGAGAAGAAATGAAAAATTTAAATAGGCAAAACCCATAAATATTTGCATCCTTGTGCTGTTGTAATACTGATTAGTTTATTACCTCTAACGTCAGGTCCAAAGGCAGAAAGAGACAGCTGCCCATGTCCAGCCAGTACTTTAGCTGGCAGCTACAGTGGTACAGGCGAGGGGTGTGAGAGAATGAGCTCCAGACTGCAGCAGATATAGAAGGAGTTCCTGTTTGCAAAGGCTCTTGCCTGGATATCGGACTCTATTGTCTGAACAGGTATATGGTTAAGAATCAGGAAATAAAGAATATTTATCATTGGATAGACTTGGATTTTCTATTAGCAACTTGTAGTTATGTAGGTCTAGTTATGTAGGTTGTAGTTATGCACATTATCAAATTGATGTGCAACTCATACACAGGGCATGCCTGGAATTCTTATTATATTAGAGCCCACATTTTCATTATGTATTGGGTTTGACAAAGTACTGTGTCTCTGCTCACAGATACCTGCTGAACATACCCTGTCCAGTGTCTGGAGGCTTAGTGACATTCTTTAGTAAAAATCCCAGTAAGAAAATCCTAGCACTCAGTAGAGGATGATTGTTCTTTTTCTGGTCCATTATAGGACATTAAAATCTTTCCTCAGGGTAACAGTGCTCATATAAATGTTCACTGGAAAGCTAGGAAAAGGAACTTTATAGAGACGATGGAAACAAATTTCTAACCCCTCCATGTTATACATTGGGTTATCCAACAGTGGCTACTATACAATTGCAATCTAAGGGTGTGAGGCAAGAAGGGTGTAAAGCAGGGGTACAAAGTTTCAGCATACAGTTTAACCTGGAAAGTTACCCTCTAGCTAAGTCAGAGTTTTTTATTTATTTATTTATTTATTTATTTATTTATTTATTTATTTATTTATTTATTAAAGATTTCTGTCTCTTCCCCACCGCCACCTCCCCTTTCCCTCTCCCTCCCCCAATTAAGTCCCCCTCCCTCGTCAGCCCAAAAAGCAATCAGGGTTCACTGCCCTGTGGGAAGTCCAAGGACCACCCACCTCCATCCAGGTCTAGTAAGGTGAGCATCCACGAAACTGCCTAGGCTCCCACGAAACCAATAGGTCCAGTAGAATCAAAAACCCGTTACCATTGTTCTTGAGGTCTCAGTAGTCCTCCTTGTCCGCTATGTTCAGCTAGACCAGTTTTGACCCAGGCTTTTTCAGACCCAGGCCAGCTGGCCTTGGTGAGTTCCCGATAGAACATCCCCATTGTCTCAGTGTGTGGGTGCACCCCTCGCGGTCCTGAGTTCCTTGCTAGTGCTCTCTCTCCTTCTGCTCCTGATTTGGACCTTGAGATTTCAGTCCGGTGCTCCAATGTGGGTCTCTGTCTCTGTCTCCTTTCATCGCCTGATGAAGGTTAATATTCAGGAGGAAGCCTATATGATTTTCTTTGGGTTCTCCTTCTTATTTAGCTTCTCTAAGAACCCGAATTATAGGTTCAATGTCCGTTATTTTTGGTCAGAAACCAAATATGAGTGAGAACATCCCATGTTAGAGGCTGTGAAGAAAGGGGTACACTCATCCATTGCTGGTGGGAATGCAGACTTGTGCAACCACTCTGGAAAGCAGTGTGGAGGTTTCTCAGGAAATTTGGGATCAACCTACCCATGGACCCAGCAATACCACTCTTGGGAATATACCCAAGAAAGGCCTTATCACACAACAAAAGTATATGCTCTACTATGTTTATAGCAGCATTGTTTGTAATAGCCAGAACCTGGAAACAACCTAGATGCCCTTCAATTGAAGAATGGATGAAGAAAGTATGGAATATATACATATTAGAGTACTACTCAGCAGTAAAAAACAAGGACTTCTTGAAGTTTGCAGGCAAATGGATGGAAATAGAAAACACCATCCTGAGTGAGGTAAGCCAGACCCAAAAAAAGTCAGAGTTTTTAATGTGAATATCCAAAGCATCCTGGGGAGGATTTCCTAAATAAACGCTCACACCTTAATCTAGAAAGTATCCATAGACTTCCAGATTTTAAGATATTTCCTGTTGCAAACTGAAGATAGCCAGAAGCAATACTTTTTTTTAAAGCAGTGTAATTTGATGCCATAAGCATTTTATGTAGTTCTTCCCAGGCTACTTCAGTTAACAGTCCTGTAACCCGATTAAGTACAATTCAAACATACCCAAGCCAATCCTGTTTTAGCCCAAGATCAGAGGCTTGTTGAAGTGGGTATAGACACGAGAGGCATTTGCTTCAGCTCGGCACACACCCCTACACCCTAGCCATCCCTGCATTAGAGCCCAGGAGTATTAGAGAAGAGAACACCAGAAGCCCATCCTACAAGGAGCTGGGAGGAGAACTCACCTCGTCTAGCTCTCCACCCATTCTCATATGGACCTTGAAATTCCACTGAACTCTTTAGACAAACCATGGTTGAAGAGGTGAGGGTCCTTAGAAGTTAAAAACGATCTGTTATTTCAAAACCCACTCTTCCTGTTCAACACACTAGAACAGTGTATCACAGGCAATCTTCCTACCACCTGACTAAAGCTGCCAAGTTCTGCTGCTTCATGGGATTGGAACATGGCCCTTTGTTCAATTCCATCCGCATCACCTTTCTGCTTTTGATGGCTTCCTTCACTGCCTAAGTTTGGCTATCCTAGAACTTGCTCTGTGGATCAGACTTGCCTTGAACTCAGAGATCCAGCTGCCTCTGCCCCCTGAGTACTGGGATTAATTATGTAATACGATGTCCAGCTCTAAGCTTTCCATTCTTTCCTTTCATAAGTTGGAAGTTTAGCAAGTGAGTTCTTACCCTGAGGTCACCACTCCCTTTATTCCATTTAACATCAGGTTTTCTGTAAACTTCTTTTAGGTGTTCTTTTTCTCCTCTAACTGCACATCTGGTAATTTTTCCTTGCTCAGCTTGCTCCTTTTACTTATAGAACCACATAAATGTGGCTGCTAATAACCAATGGAACAGTCAATACCAGGCTGTCTAGAAATCTCCTTTACCAAGACTCTTAATCCATAACTCAACTTAGCCTCAAACAGATTTTTTGGGGATAAGGAAGAAAGCATCCACATTCTTTGGCAAAATATAAGAATGGTTTCTAGGCCACATACTAACATTCTTCTCTGAAACCTCCTTAGCTGGGTCCCACAGTTCAAATCACCCTTGGCAACACTGGCATCCATGTTCCTTCTAGTATGACCCATTAGGCCCACTTTTTCTAATACAAAGTCCCAAATCCACATTTCTCCAAACAGAAGCAAGGTCAGATCTATTACTCAGTCCCTGGTACCAACTTCTTTCTTAGCTTTGGTTTCTATTGCAAAAAGGTGAAACCATGACCATGGCAACTATTATAAAGGAAAACATTTAATTGGAGCTGGCTTACAGTTCAGAGGTTTAGCCCATTCATGGTGGGGAGCATGCTAGCATGCAGGCAGACATGGTGCTGGAGAAGGAGACATGAGTTCTATATCTGGATTGGCAGGCAGTAGGAAGAGATAGTTTTACTGTGTCTAGCTAGGGATTTTAAAATCTCATAGTCCACTCCCAACAGGCCACCTCCTAATAGTTCCACTCTCTAATGATAAAGCATTCAGATATATGAGCCTATTGGGGACATGCCTATTCAAACCAGCCTCTGGTCCATTTCCACTTATTTCTGTGATGTGGGAGTGTCATATATCAATCTGTTGATTTCATTGGTTAAGTAATAAACACACTGCTTGGCCTCATAGGTTAAAGCATTGGTGGGAGGAGTAAACAGAATAGAATTCTGGGCAGAAGAGGAAGTGAGGTCAGACTCTGCTCTGCTTCCAGAGGGACTGGACAGCTCTGCTCTCTGGAGCAGAGACGCCATGCTCTGCTCTCCCAGGCAGCTCCAACCCACGATGGACTTAGGCTAGAATCTTCCCGGTAAGCGCACCTTGGGGTGCTTACACACATCATTAGAAATGGGCTAGTCCAGGTGCGAGAATTAGCCTGTAAGGGCTAGAGTTCATGGGCCAAGCAGTTCTTAAATGAATACAGTTTGTGTGTTGTTATTTCGGGCATAAGCTAGCCAAGTGGCTGGGGTATTGGGGACGCAGCGCCGCCGCTTGTATTTCAACATTTCTGACAATGATGACAATTACCATTAGCAGGTCATGTAAGATGCAGGGGGTGCTGATGTTGACCACCTGATGTCATGGAGCTGGGTGATAGCTATTCAAGCGTAGACTTATGGTCTATGATAAAAGGAAGTGGAAATGCCTCATCATGGAATAAGTCACACCTACTCCATCCCTAAAACACCTACTCCAAAGTAGGGACACTGCATTGAGGAAACCAGCCCTGTTAGCTTATTTCTAAACATGGACATAGAGAACAAACTACAATCACACCAAAAGACACAATCCCCAACTGTTTAAATTGCTAACAAGAAAGATGGAACAGACTATGAATGAGTAACTCAGGAGATGAAATGTGGCTTGCAATTAGAAGTCCCCTTTGAGAAAGTGACATTTAAACTGAAACCTTAGAAGTGACAGTGGATTCTGCTACCGTAAGAGCTAGCTGATGGCTATTTGGACAAGAGTTGCAAGAGGAACATGGGATACCCTGGGAGGACGAACACGTACAAGGTGAGTGCATCACAGAACCAGAATGTACTCTAAACAAATGGTTGCCAAGGAACAGAGATAGTGACACACAAATTAACACAGATCATGCTGCTGTGCAGGACTAACTGGAACTCTCCTGCCTCACCTTTGCCCACAACATTGATTTATCATCTAAGAAATGGCTCATTTGCTCAACTGAGCTTCACAGTAGCTCTAGAATGGAAAATAAGGAAAATAACATGGCCCACCAGGCAAGCTACAGTAACACAAGAAATTGGCTTGTTCATGAAATCAACAGTTCAGCTTTCTATCCACTTTGTAGACAGGAAGCTCACAGGCCTATCATTCAAAGTGGATCACAGTGGAATGATATTCAAGGATTTAAAAACCAACAAAAAACAGCAAAGTCAGTAATTAACTCCAATCTCAGCTAATGGAAGAAGAAACCACTTCCTTTAGTTTCCTTCATTACAGGTTCCTAAATACTGTGTATCTTAACAAGCTATTTAAGACAATCTATAGCCATCGTAAAGTTAGTAAATGACCCATAAAAGAGTGAGACAACTAAGACCAAAGTTGGAGAAGAAACCAGCACTGCAGCAAACTTAACTAGAAAAAAAAAAAAAAAAAAAAAAAAAAAAAAAAAAAAAAAAAAAAAAAAAAAAAAAAAAAAAAAAAAAAAAAAAAAAAAAAAAAAAAAAAACGGCAAGCCTCAATAAAATGAAGCAACAGAGATAAACACAGTAAATAACTCTCAAGTACACACAGGCTAACTACCAAATTACCAGAAGCATAAATATTGTCAACAATGTGTGTAAAGCTCACATGTTCAAGGTCAGAAAGAAAAAGAGAAGCAACTTACAAAGTAAGAGAAAGTGAAGTGGAAGAAACAGGAAATGTGTAGCTGGGGAGGTGGGCACTATTCTTCCTAGGGAAGAAGATCTTTCCTAAAACATATGGGGAGGACCACAGCCTTGCTCGGAGGTGCAAATCTCAGCAGGAGTATCCCAGCTACAACCAGACTATTCCCTGGGGTCCCCTGTGTGTTGCTGAAAGGGGGAAAGTGAACTCTGCTAAGTTCTACAGACTGTGCTGGAGCCACCTGACAAACCACATGCTGGGTCTGTTTCCTAGAAAAGGTTGGTTTCATCCTTAGTGACACGAAGGGTAGAAACTATGGCAGCTGTTACTCTGATCCTTACAACTCTTTCTAGCACAATGCCGGTTATCTTTTCCAGGTAGTGAAGAAAGGGAGGAAGAGAAGGAGGCCAACAGGAAGAAATAAACAGGCTTTAAGAAAAGGGGATAGAGACAACAGAGCATATGAGACGTGAAAGGGAAAGGGGGGCTTTTGTGGGTCGAAGGACACAGGTAGAAAATGGGGCATAAATACTGACGAATATCTCTCATATCACCATAGAACCTTCATCTGGTGATGGATGGAGATAGAGACAGAGACCCACACTGGAGCACTGGACTGAGCTCCCAAGGTCTCAATGAGGAGCAGATGGAGGGAGAACACGAGCAAGGATGTCAGGACCACGGGGGGTGCACCCACCCACTGAGACAGTGGGGCTGATCTATTGGGAGCTCACCAAGGCCAGCTGGACTGTGACTGAAAAAGCATGGGATAAAACCGGACTCTCTGATCATGGCGAACAATGAGGACTGATGAGAAGCCAAGGTCAATGGCAAGGGGTTTTGATCCTACTTCATGTTC